>NC_025262.1:592158-944317 GCF_000740895.1 Theileria orientalis strain Shintoku | reverse complement strand
GGCGACAGCGTGGCGATATACGACTAATATCCATACTGATTGTATACGCGTTTCTGTTCTTTGTCGATTTGTATTCACGCTATACTTATGCCTATATACACACTTGCTCATACACACATACTTATACACGCGTATACATTTGAACACATATGCTTATACACTTGCGTATATACACACATAGTTATACACTTGCACATATATGCTTGTACACATGTATATACTTACGCAACTTGTACATACACACCCACATATACCAATGTGCACACCTTAACGAATACAATAACACACATATACTTTTGTATAGTACATTACTACATTATTTTCCCTTTTCAGGGGTGGTGGACTGCTTTTTATGTCTCAATGAAAAAATTTCCCTTTTATATAGTACAATGACGACCAACAGGAATCCCAGGAGGAACCTAAGGGGATACAGCATGATTTGTCTCTTTTTGTGCCTTTCGAACTTCTGAACTATCAGCACCGACTGTGTAAAGTAGTTGAACCCGTGCAGCAAGGCCACGAGGTCGTTTCTGTCCAGTTCCAACTCATTCAACTTATCCGCAGGCGTGCTCAGTATCTAAAAGTGCCGTTATGCCATGTTAACACTTATCATTTAACGCCCAATAGGCTATGTAACTAGCTAACACAAAGCAAATCATGTGACTAATACTCAGCAAGTCATGTAACTAACACAAAGCAAGTCATGTAACTAATACTAGCAAGTCATGTGACTAATACTCAGCAAGTCATGTAACAACCAACCTTAATCGCCATCAACAGAGTGCTGACCTTTATCATTCCGTGAAGTCTACATTTTTCACAGTCCACGCACTCAACCATTTGAATGATTCGATCGAACTTCTCCAAGACCTCAGAGCCACAGCTAAACATTGTTGATTTACCACTATTACTGATCACTATCTAGCGTGCACAACAGCATTATTTTATAACTGTGCTGGCAATCCAACACAGCCCTGGCTACCACAATTACTAACTGTACTTGCATTGTCCTACCTTGAGTCGATTATTTTACAGCAGTCGTCGTCCTCCTGCTTGCGGTAGCCCTCGTGCCTCGTGAACCTGCAGTCGCAGCTCGTCGTGCAGCTCTGCTTATTCAGGTACTTGATGAAGTCGTCCATGTGCTGGTAGAGCTGGTTGTTCACCAGCTGCAGGTTAAGGTTGTACGACGCGAGGTACCTCTCCAGGTGCACCATCGCCGCGAGGACATACTTGTAGGTGTAGTAGATGTTCTCGATGCGGTCCGGGCGCTTTGAAAGCTTGTTGACGTAGAACTGGTAGTTGCTCTGGTACCTCGGCAGCTCTACCTGCTTTTCGTACGCCTCCACTGGGTTGACGCACTCGTAGTTCAGCGACGAGAACGCCTCTATGTTCGCCTCCATCCCCAGAATAAGCTTATATATGTGCGCGCTCTGCTTACACGATATGTTTTCGAACCTCCCAATCTCCGTGTGTATCTCCTTCCTATAACATCGTTAAAGTCCGTCTTTGTGTTTTATATCTCCAGCTAATCTCATAGCTCTGCAATAACTACATGTTATTTCAACTCACCAATCGTCTCTCCCGTTGTACCCTGTGTACGACGGCGGATTCCTCAGTAAATCCACGTATACAAAATTTTCTTGGCTGGATTCTCCCTTTCCGAACAACTCCGGGAAGTCCAGGTTTGGCAGCTTTTTGGTCGCCAATCCTTCTGAGAATCGCAGTACATAATTCTCCTTTTTCGAGTGCATTATATTAAATGGTATATCTGTTGAGTTGCAACGGTCTACGTGACACTTTTGTATTCCAGATCCGTTTTCTCTGGCGTTTCCGTTACAGTTTGATCCGTTTTGATTGTCTGTGTTGTTTTGCTGTGTGTTTGCTTTGTTTAGGCTTATGAAATTCTTTTGTGAGGAGCAAGAGTTTGAGCGTGGTCTCGAAGAGCACTTTGAGTCCAAATTTACGCGATATATTCTAAAGTAGTAGTCCGATAAGATCAATTTAAGCTTCGAATGGACTGTTTCCGCCTGGGAAACAAGCTGCGGTAGACTAAATATATCCTGTCGGTCTACATCGTAGTCAAAATTAGGTTCAGAGCTCTTTTCGTCCACGATTCCGCCCATTTGTGATTCCTTGACATTCTCTGAATAGTAGTCTTTAAACCTGTTATAATATGGAGTATTCTGGTCATTCATCACTGTTGAACAGAGCGCGGCGCCACTATTTAGAAAAAAGACCGATATGGCCAGTATATAAAGTCTTTTGCGATGGGTCATTTTGTGAATTTTAAACATTTTCAAAATTATTTTTACAGTGGGCAAACATAGGCCAGTTGTGTATATTTAGTGTGATTGAGTTCATAAACATTAATAAAAGCGTTTTAGCCCAGTTCGAGGAAAAAGTACACACTGTGAGGCGTAGCATCTGTGTCCAAGATAAGTACGACAACATCTCAAGTATTTTCCCACAATTTACATCGCCATAAACGCGCGGCAAAAAATTAAACATTAACTCGAGTTATATAGTTTAAATTTAAAGTGTGTACACGGGCCTTTCATGTCGTGCCTTCCATACAACACGCGCAATCACCATTTATTAATAAGTTTGTGTAATCCATTTATGTTCACATTCACAGAGTTTACATTTAATTTTTGTGTTATCAACCATTTTTGTAACATAATCGTAAATTAAGTTTGCTAGCTTTTTGAACCTCTTTATTCTGAACTAACCTTTTGTACTACATTTGCACCTTCTACCTAAACATAACTTCCAAATTTACGCCGTTCATCTGCAAACCTTACACACGATGGACGATTTATATCGCAACGTTTTCCTTTCAGATAGATACATCAATTACCGGTTTCTGGTTCCTGGGTTGACCCAAAATGACATACAGCTACAGAAAATCGCAAAAATACAAAGGAGTGTCCAGGAGAGTTGTCTTCTCAGGGCCACAATGATAGGGGTTGGAAGTGGAGTCCTAGGTATACTGTTGCACGCTAGATAACATACTCTGTCCATACTAGATATTACCCTTCGTACCCGTTTCGCCTAACTATTGTTACTTTGAACATATTTGTCACTCGTATTCTAGTATACGCCACATGATACACAAATGCACATTAGGCACTCTCGTTGGCACCTTCCTGTTCAGCATTAACATGTCGAACACGAGTGTGGGCGTTGAGGATAAGCCCCTCTCGGTGAAACAGGAGTTTGTGAAGCAGTACCGGAGCTTCGTGCCCTACGTCAAATCCACCGTTAAGAACTTCGCAAAGCTCGGATTCATGTATTCGCTGTTCGAATGCCTCATCCAAAAGGTACTTTGACCATTTCACCCAGCTTTTTAGAAGAGGGCCAACTCCGACATCAGTAACTCCGTGTACGCCGGATGCACGACCGGCGCCTTCCTCGGCCTCAAAAGTAATGTGATGAGTGTTAACGCTTTTCAGACGGACCGTTCGCAGCCGCTGGCGGATGTGCTGGCTTTGCCGCCTTTTCATACCTGATGGAGAAGTACCAACGAAGCAAGTAATGTTGTACCATAGATTTACGCAGCGCAACTGTCTTGCGCCTTAAGTACGCGTGTACTCATGAACATGAATGTTAGCGCTTGTACAATATTTTACAAATCAATCCCTCAGCGGCACGTACGTGTAAAAGACTCTGGCCTCTGGGAGAATCTGCGGCTCCTCAGTGAGGCCCGTGAACTCCCGGTTCACCTTCCTTGCGATTACTGAGTAGTTTATCCCGTATCCCGAGATTCCGTACTTGGACACTTCCAGCTTCGTCTTAATCAGCGCCCTAAATTAAGCCGTGATGAGTAACTGGTTACATGGGATCTCTGTCCTCGTAGTAGCCGTTTTTCCAGGGCACTCCAGGGTTCGGGTATATTTTCAGGGCTTGCCTGCGTTCATTTCGCATTACGCCACCAGGCACTCAACTTACATCAGTTTCCTCAGCGGCGCGTAGTAGATCCTTCCTCTTTCCACCGCCAGTAGCTTCCCGCTGGGCTTCATCACTCTTTCGATTTCCGACACCATCGCCTCCGGGTCCTCCACTGAGCATAGGGTGTGCGTGCTCACCACCGTGTTAAAGCTAGAGGATCTGAAGGGTATTCTCTGAACATCCCCTAGGATTACAACCACTGGAAAATCCGGTTTCTCCCTCTCTAATTATTTAGTCAGGTTTTCCTTACTACTTTGGCCAGGACTAACTAATAACCTTTATGCCTTACACACAAATATATATTGACTTAAGGGCACTGGACCAAGAACAATTGCAAACATACCTATCTTTTTCCTCATCTCGTAACACATGTTAGGGGACTTATCTATGGCTGTGAGACTCTCTAGGTTCTTATAGAAAGGTAGGTTGTTCAGGGTGCCGGATGCCACGTCAAGAACGTGGCCCTTGGCGCTCTTCAGTATGACCCTTTTAGCCTTATTGACCTTGTTGGCCTTGAATAACCATCAATTACGCAATCGTTTTACACACGTGCGCTTATTATTAATGTAATTACCACTAACGAATACTTACCTCTAAGGGCTTGTCGAAGAGTGAGTCGTACGTGCTGGCCATATTGTTAAAAATGGCCATCCTGTGCGATTCTAAAGGCCATTAATTGCAATAATCGTTTAAATTCATGGTATCTGTGTGCTTTTTAAATACATATAATTAAATAACTGGAACAAATATTCAAAGAGTATCTACATCACAAAAGTTGCCGATTTTTCAATCATTTTATGCACAAATCAGTGGAAGGTCATTTAAAACACTTTTAAACCCATTTTCAATTAGAGCACATCCAATTTTACCCATATTTAACCCTAATAATACCTGGAGGTCGACCCTTATCTACAAACTTTGGCCTGTTGTCCCTTAGAGTCTTGTATGTGTAGCAGAATACTATTCCATTCGAGATTCCAAATGCGATTGCGACCTGAACGCTTATTATTCACCTCGCTTTCTCAAAGACTGAATAATATTTTCGTATATAGGCGTTTACTGTTCTGACGGTCGACTTCGACAGCCTATCCAACTTCAGGAACTTAAACACCATCTACGCACGTAACATAAATGAGGATTAAATTAAATCGTTAAACCACGTTGTGATTCGCGGCTATGAAATGTGGCACTAATCACCATGCTCGTGCGGCTCACTCCTTAGATCCTCTATGCACGACGTTCACTGGGTCGCATCGCCTGTCGTCTCCGGAGACTCAGAGGCTCCTTCCCCCCTGAATCCATCTTTTCATGGTCTTAGTGATCAGCCTCCGGTGAGTGAGGTGCTGGTGCTTCAGGCGTTATGGCTGCCAGTGCCCGCCTGGTCTTGTCCAAACGGCGTGCCCTGCCTCTCCGCGCCAGCGCTGGGCGTTGCGGTTGCCCCGTCTGCTGATGAATTCTCCCTAGGCTCCTCGCTGTTTTCTGAGGAGTGTGTGTTCTGGGCGCTGTTCTCATGGTCCCTCGGCACGTAGGTGCTGCATGCGGTGAAGGAGAAGCCGCCCTGATCGTTCTGGGGGCCGCTCTGAGTCAGCTGCGCGCCCGAGGCCGAGCCGTTCCAGCCCATTCTGCTCGAGAAGTTCCTTGCCAAATCGGGAGCGATCATCTGCATGTGCATCCAGGAGAATATTGCGCACATCGAGGCGTAGATTCTCGACTGAATTGCCATTACCATGGAGAGGTGCTTGTAGGTGTCCAGCTGCGTCGTCCTGTCGCCCGAGTCGTACCTGTTGATCGTCTCGTTGAGTCTTGCGTTGAGGGACTCCAGTCTTCCCAGGAACTCGTCGAGACTCGAGGGCTCGTCTGACTCGATAAGTCTTCTCTGGTGCTCCGAGCCCTCCGAGGAGCTCCTAGACATGTTAAACGAGACCGGCTCGTCTGCCAGGTAACACGGCGATGACATTTCAATTCTTGTGAATGAGGGCCTTCTTATGAAGGTTCCTCCTCTGGAGGCTGTGCCTCCGCTCGCCCCGTTCCTTGAGTAGCTCACTGAGTCTGAGTAGTCCACCTTGTACCCGTAGTTCATTTCGTACACGTGCTGCTCCAGCTTGTACAGGCAGTCCCAAGGCAGCTTCGACGTTACCAACTCCGGGTCCATTAGGCGCACTTTTCCTCTTCTTGCTTCAAACGCGTCACTCTCTTCGCCCTTGTCCTCCTTTTTAGTTTGGTTAATCGATGGATTGTCGTATACGTAGTCTTCGTATTTCATTTCTTCAGATCTAGACGGATTCGAACTACCGCGTTTTAGGGATGCGGCGTATCCGTCATATCCCTCTGGAGCGCTGTTCGACCTCCTTTCCAGTTTGAACCTACTTGACCTACTGCTAACTCCACGGTCCAGCACTAAGCCGTTAGAGGAGCTATATGAACTACTCCTATCGATGACTTCCACTAAATTGGGCTTACTACGAGACTGTGAGTCGTTTTTTTTGTTGCGGAGTGAGGATTTGCGTGAAATGCCACTTTGTACTGCGTTTCTTTCGGCAGCGGTTTCCACTTTGTCAGAAGCTGATGCTTCTCTGCTATTGAATATGTCCGCTGCATTTTCGGCGTTTTCAGAGGCTACGTTTACAGAGTCGCCAGTCGTCGTAGTTTCTGGTGCCGTCCTTGAGTCGTTGTTAGCGCTGCTGCCGGAGGACATCGATGACGATGCAAGTCTGCTCAGTGAACTCACGGTCGAAGTAACCCTCTTCAAAATTCCTGTAGACTTTTCCAGCTCCGACACCAGCTCGTCTCGCGGCTGCTCCGCTTGGGCTGTACCTCTTTGCGAGCTCTGCCCCGTCGATGTCCCGTTGAATGACGACAACAGCGTGTTGACTACTCCTGAGAAGAACTGTGTTGCCACTTGCTCCATCGAGTTGTCTCTCCCGTTGGACACTGGCGTGGATACTGATATTGTTGCGTAGATTGGACTCATGAACAGACCCACTGGCACCCCGATCCCTCTGGAGCCTGAGGTTGATATCTGACCATCTACAACTACTTCTGATCCTTCTCCTGAGCCGCGATCGTTGCCCGTCGACTGTTGTGCGTTATCTCCTGACGGCTCGGTCTCTTGGGGTCTAATTGGCCTTCCTACCACGTGAATGGTGTTTCCTGACTCCACCCCGTAGCTTTTGAGTGTAAACTCGTCCTTCAGTAGTTGCCCTTTGAAAATCAGTCTCTGGTTTTCGGGGGCTATTTCCGAGTCCGTCTGGATCAATACTTTCACGTCACTTATTAACAAGGACGACTTCATCGAAAGGCAAAAGGTTCTATCCGTCATCAGACGGAATGATATGTTCAGTAACTCTGTTGACATTTTAACAATTGTTCAACTGGATGTGTATAAATCTAAATTATTTTTGCGTAATTGTGTATGAAACTTTTGTGTCCGGTTACTCTTTTACTAACCGGTCTAAAACTCGAATTTTTCAAATCTATGTTACAAAAGGTTCTTTAAACAAATATGACACGACAAAATTATTTACAAATCAACTGATAAAAATTTTTTGAAAATAGGTTGCAGTTTCACAAAAATCTGAATTTAAAGCATTTTAATTACAATTTTCCTTTTCAGGTCCACCTAAATTTATTTTAATACACTTGAAATCAAAATATGATCAAACGATTATATTTTAGCCACTGGTATCACCGATTAGCTTAAGGCATGTAAACGATCCTTCGCTACGAGGAATACAACTATGGCACAATGCTAGACGCTAAATTTAAATTAAATCAAAAGATATTGAAAGTGAATAGAGAAAACACAAGAATTGCTAAAAATCGAGCCACTAAAAGCCTTCGACAATCACTTAACGTTGAAGGCTAAATCTCGAAATTGATGCTCTAGCTATTACCCTTGTTGAACACGATATTGGATTTCTTAATAAATACTCTCCAAGAAACAAAAAATGATACTATACAATTAATTATTAGATCCAAATGGGAATGTACCAACTAATTGAGTACAGCTGTTGATATTCTAAATTAGAATAATTTTACAAGACAAATTAGTTTTACTCAAATACTAAAACGAAAAAGTTTTTACAAAAAACACATTGATGCAAAATGATTGTTTAATGAATTGAATTCTCCCGATTCTCCGCATACTCCACGTTGATATTTTCAATCCACAATCTTCTATCATTCACAGATACATTCCCACTCATTTATGTTAATATTTATTTAATGTTATTTTTCAATATTATATAAGGTTTATTTGCTTTCGTTTCTATTTATTTCCCATAACTGATGTCCCCGGATTCCTCTCCCAAACCAGATAATCAGTTCGGTGTGTATTTACTTAATTTTAGTAAAATCATTTACACTAATTTGCTTTGATATAATCCATGTTTATAGATGAATCTCAAAACGCCTTTTCCCCCGTAAACGGGAGTCAATCGCAGAGTTTTTTAAACACACAGGCCTCCACCAACGACCATGACGAGGAGGAGGAAAAGATCGAGGTCGGCCATTACAGCTCAAACAGGAAATTTAAAGATTGGCTGATCGCCAGGCTTTTGTGCAGGTATTTTCCTATCCTTTCTTAAGCCTCTTAGGTGGTGGTACGTTTTTCCTGACTGGCCACCCGAGGACTTCGATTTCAACGCCGAGCTCGAAAAGCGCAAGTTCCGGGCCTACAAGGTTGAGGAATTTGAGGAGAAGGACAACGTTGACAGGGACGGGTACACCAAGGTGTACCAAGTCACGGCCTTTCCAGGTACTCGTGCTAACCCTAAACACATTTACCTATGCTACGACTTACTTGGCCCTTTTCTCGCATACTATAGCTCCAATATTGCAATTACTCCCTAAACAATTCCAATATTTGAGCCGACTCATTTACCTATCATTTACTCCCTTGCTAGCAACCTCCTCTCACTTCTAACCTTGCATTAGGTGTTTTCCGTGACTACAATGGAGTGGCTCATGACCTTAGGCCCCTTGAGGGGAAGCCCTGCTACAACAACTACTCCAAGTTTTCCGAGCCTAAGCTTTTTGAGCTCGTCGAGAAGGGAATAAGGAAGCAGCTTGAGATCCTGGGCACTTCCAAGTACGACGAAAGGCCCACTCTCCGTTTTCTCAGAGAGGTACTTCTTCATTTACCTATATTCGGTGTTAGCTATACGGAGATTACTACCACTACATCCCATTAGTTGTTACCACTAACACACTAATCCTATACGAATATATGTTGCCACTCACCATATATTGTTCAGGAGTTGCAGGTGATCCTCGAAGAAAAAAAGAGTAGGGGACTCTAAAATGTTAATATTGATATTTCACCCTGGTTATTATATGATTATGCTCAACCGCGTACACACATAAATAAATTTACACACATAAATAAATGTACACACACATAAATAAATTCTATAGTACATTTATTTTTTCGGGCCACCTTTCCAGTGCAATGCTCCTGTAGTTCTTGCCCATACTGACGCTGCCGCCCTCGCTCAGATTCCCCTCACTGCAGAGTGTGCTTTCAGCGTTCGGGGAAGCAGAGTTCAGGTGCTTCCGGTGCCACAGCTCCTCGGCCAGGTGCGGCGCGAACGGACTTAGCATGACTAGGAAAGTGTCCAGGACTCTGGACCTCAGCCTGCCCTCCTGACGCCACTTTTGCATCCTTTTTAGGAAACTGAAGAACTCTGATATTTTATTCAGCTTCACGTGCTCTATGTCCCGCGTTACGTTGTCTATGAACCTGTTCACTTCCAGCGCCACCTCCCTGTCGACCATTGAATCAACGGCTGCCTCATTGCTTGTTCTGACTCCACCACTACTGTACATTGCGTTTGTTTGTTTACTTGTGGAATCGGCAGCCGAATCATCGTCAAATCGATGTTCAGGGACTCCTTCGCCTCCGCTGAGGGCGTTAGCCACTTCACCGTCGGGACGAACACTCATGTTTGCACTGATTTTACCGTACCCGTTTTCCCTCAGGCACTCGGTATAGAAACTATGTATCGACCTCAGCAGTCTGTACACTCCGTTTATCGACTCTGTCGACCACACCTTGTCCTTCTCTATTGGTCCTAGAAACAGCAGGTGCAGCCTCAGCGTGTCGCTTCCGTACCTTTTTATTATCTCCTCCGGGTTTATCACGTTTCCTCGTGACTTAGACATCTTCTTCATCCTCACCTTCACTTCCACGCTTCTATCACCTTTCAACACGTACTTATTTTTATACTTCATCACCATTCCTGGCGGCACTTCCACTTGTTCCTCTTCCACGACTTCACCATAATATCCTGAGGACTCGCCGCATACTGCATTCTGTTCATTGTTATACATTGTATTGTTACTACTGTTACCATTGTTACTATTGTTACCATTGTTACCATTGTTACTACTGTTGCGATTGTTATACATGCTGCTGATACTATTGTAACCACCGTCAATATTGCTACTACTGCTACTACTGTCAATTTTGTTGCGATTTTTCTTTCTGTTATACTCTAGAATTTCATCTCTAATTTCCCCTTTTAAGCCACAATATACTTCTCTGTCCACGTAGAAACGCACCGTTTTAATGACTCCGTGCAGTATTATCTTCTTAAACGGCTCCGAGACTGGCGAGACCTTGATGTCGTACAGAAACTTGTTCCAGAACCTGCTGTACAGCAGGTGCGACACTGCGTGCTCCACTCCTCCTATGTACAGATCCACTGGCAGCCAGTATGATGCCTTCCTCCTACTAAATATTTCATTTTGGTTGTAGGGGTCCACGAATCTCAGGTAGTGCCAGCTACTTCCCGCCCACTGCGGCATTGTCTCCTTTATTTTTTCATTTAGTACCAGAGGTAGCTTTTCCAGCATCTGCCTCTTAAAATCCATATCTGCCCCTGACTCCCAACCATCATCATATTCGTTGCCTTCTTGTTCCACATCGTGCTCTTCTAATGTGCCTCCATTGGCGTACACACTCTCGCCATCCCTTCTCATGCCCGGGCCTTCCTTTAGTGACACTGGTATTGGCTCTCCCCAGCCTCTGTTTCTACTAAACTCCCAGTCCTTGATATTGAAGTGGAGGTACGGTTTACACCAGTCTGCTTCTTTTAGATCCTTTTCAGCCTCAGATACTCCCGCATCCTCACCTCTACCCTTTGAATCCTCTACATTTATTTTACAATTTATATCCCTGTTTGTGTTTATTAATGAATTTGTCACGTATATTGGCACTTTGCTACTGTTATAGGGGTTCAATGCACTCATACCGCTGTATATTCTCCTTCTGTTACTTTCATCTGCCAGATCCACGTTGCTCATCTTCAAACTTTCCTCCAAGAGTGCTCTAACCTCCTCTTCTTTATCCCTTGAGCAGTAATCGAGTACATTTTCTAGCAGTACTGGCACTTCCACGCTTTCCATGTCGACACACTTACTCACATCATCCACAAACCCATAAAGACATCTTGGACCCTCTCCACTACTGGCTTTTGGGACCAATCCTCCTCCTTCTTCCACCAATAACCTTATTAAATATCCTTGCTTTGGCCCGATCCATTTTTTTTGTAAGTTTTTCAGTTTTTCAGGGTAATCCACTGAGCTCAAGTCATCGTACAGTCTCCTTGCGTAATCGGTTATTTTCAGCTTCCACATCGTCCTCAGCCTCTTGTACACATCGTGATCCCCTCTCACCGACTTCCCGTGTTTTATTTCCTCGTTGGATAGCTCCGACCTCAGTCCTGGGCAGTAATTAACGTACCCCTTGTCCACGTACGCCAGACCCTTCAGAAACATGTTTTGGAATATCCACTGGGTCCACCTGTAGTAGTCAACATCGCTCGTCAGCACCTCTCTTGAGAAATCGAATGAGAATCCCATGCTCTTGAGCTGTTTTCTGAAGTTTCTGACGTTTTCCGACGTCACTTCCTGGGGAGTCTTGTTCACACTTTCCGAATAAATCTCTGTCGGGATTCCAAAACAATCGAAGCCCATGGGATTCAGCACATGATAATTGTTAAGTCTTTTGTATCTCGCCACCACGTCCACTGCTGTGTAGCCTAGCAGGTGTCCTACATGGAGTCCCTTTCCTGACGGGTATGGAATCATGGCCAATATATAGTATTTCTGTCTATTCTCTTGACCCTCAATATCATTTAAGTCTTCTTTGTCGTCTTTGGCCACTATATGGTTTGTTATTGAGTCATCGTGTGCCCTCCCATGGTTCCCACTCAAAAATTGGCTTGAATATCTCGATCCCGAGCTTAGACTAGCATAATCACACACTTTCTCATCTTCATTTGATGTCCTGTAATCGATTCCATCAAAATTCTGAAAATGTGTAAGTGAATCATCATTGATACGGCCGTCAGGATTCCAATCCCTATAAACAACGGATTTATGCTTAAATCTCCCTTGTTTAGCCTCGCACGGCTGGGATTCTTCTACTTCATGGATAGATACATCAATTTCCTCCGTGGAGAACAGGTTTGTTTCATCCCAGAACTTTTGCCACTTAGTTTCGTATCGAGGAAAATTATATTCAAAATCCTGGTAATTTTCCTCGATTTCTTGAAGTAGCCTTAATTTCACTGGCCTTTTAGTGTCAATTAATTTTTTTGACTCAAAATCCTCTCTATAGGCACGATATGTGTGCAAAAAACTCAGGTTCCTTCTGCATTGGCGCAACAGATCAAATGAATTAGAGTTGACAAGTTCTGAGGAAAATATTTTCAGTGATTTTTTAGATCGTATTGACGTTGATACCAATATTCCACATTTAAATAGCAGAATCCAAGTGTAAATCAAGATAGCGCCCCTAACGTAAACCAATATCATGGTGGAATCTCAAAAAATTAGAGACAAAATAGCTAAAATACCACCAAAAATCGTAATAAGATCATCCATTTTTGTTAAAATTGAAAATTCAACTCCTAAATCATCACAGAAAGTAAAATTAGATAACTTAGTTTTATAAATTAAAATTGTTTAAAAAGCATTTAACACTACACATTTTTACACTAATACATAAAATACCTTTTTTTTTGACTAATTTATTTAGATCGACAATCTATGTAAATTATTTCAGTCTAATGTTTAATATTTTTTGTATTACAGTGTGGACGAATTTTACACTGTCATGACTTGATACTTGTCACCAATTTTACTTTATTTGCAGACTTAGGATCTGTATACTATTAAATATTGACAAAGTATCATAGCAAATATTGTTTTTTGGTTGCACATAAATACTGTGTGTATATTTGGAGTCTATGTTTAAAAAAGCCTATTTTGATATCGCACTCAAGTAACATAATAAAGTACCTATCAGTCTGCACATTATTTTTTATCTTTTAAATAGATAAAGCTGATGACATTGGCTTCCCCAAATGTCTGTAAAATATAAATACATTAATATAAAAATTATTAATGTCAGATAACTGAAACAAGTTGCCTATAAATTCCATGTCGATAAATTATGCCTTTTGAGGTTTAAAATCAAAGGGTTAGCGTGGAAATCAAACACACATAAAAGATACACCATAAACTTGAACCTATGAATTTTTTCAACGAACCACATGATGTTCAAGTTATTCTAGGACTCACTTTAGTTGGAATTCCAGATAGCTGGTATTGAATTTATTTTAACACTTATCTTCACCTTAAGGATAATTAGTTTAAGAATCATTTATATTTCTATTTAGGGACGAGATCACCCTAGTAGGATTCGTTAAAAGCTACAGTTATGCGTTCGGACCTAATGAAGTTTGTATAATTTCGACCTTTTTAGAAGATCCAAACAACGGAATAAGACGAGCACATATAACTTGCAGCAATTTGTATTCAAAACAGGTAAATGACCCTCCGACAAATAGTGATTTAGAAACTGCTTAAAATTCGATTAATACCAGTAATAGTTGGCTACGAAGAAAAATTTTGCCAAATAATCACCATACGACCTTATTGTTTTTGGATAAAACTTAGTTGTGATTCTGTTCCTATCCCTTATATGCTACCCAAGTATGGTTCAAAGGACATTTCGTACGAGTCTATTGAAGCGAAAATGCTTCTCCATGAGAATAATATTCATCCTTCAATTGTCGCTTGCCTTATGGAATACAATCTAATTCCCAAAGGTTTAACAAATTAACATATTTAACTAGTTAAACAGGTCCTTCACTATATTTAATTCAATAATTCAATATGGAATTAGACGGTTCTTTCTGGTGTGCTTCCGATGCAATAGCAACCTGGATGGATGCAAAAGATCAAGATAAGAAGCTATTTAACTGTTTAGAAACATTGTTTGGAAAGGTACAAGACGCTGCATCTAATTTTGAACCATATCCCTACAATATCAACGACGAGTCAGTGTACTCGTCAAACTGGAACCAAGTTTTGTTAAATCCGAATTCGCATGGTCAAACTCAAGTTTCGTGGCCTTGGGAAGCAGATGCCAATTCTGGAGGAATGACTCCAGAACCTAGGCCCAAGCAAGGTAAAGAAACATATCTAACCCGCACTCGGAAGCACACACACAAAAAATATTCAGGCAGGAAAAACGGAACTAAAAAGATTGGATGTATAAGATATGAGGCTAACAGGAAAAGATGGGTTGTAGATATGTCCATAGAGGGGAGAAGGCTTCAAAAGTGCTTCCACGAGACCTTCTTCGGCCTACAGGGCGGCCTTGCTGAGGCCCTCAGATGGCGTTTCGACTTCTTGTTAACTTCCAAAACACCGATCTCTTCACAGTCCGAACTAAAGTGCATTTCCGACGTATTCGACAAGATTATGCTACTCAATATGCTTGAAAGCGACAAATATCGACTGATTGACACTTTGAGAAATCCTCATGAGCGATTCTCCGATGTTTGCCAGCTGGAGGAGCTGAACGAGTTCATAGACAAGAAGCTCCAGAAGCTGCAAACCAATGACTTCCAAGATACTGAAAGCATAAACAGCGAATACGCGGAACAGAACGAAACTGAGGATCGGGAGGAATTCTTGAGCAAAAGAGGTCTTCGACAAAAGAGAAAAGTCTGGAAAGCGAGTGTTAGATAGTCAATGATCGCGCAGTAGTTGCAGTTGTGGAGTATTGACTTCAATTGTCAAAAGATAAACGTTTGAGCCACAGACTTACACATTTTGTGGAGTAAGGCTTACTATATAGGACACACACACAAAGGACAACGAAGGTTGTCATAAAAATCGTAATAATTTAGTACTATAGGCTAATACACAATTACTGTACGTAGTGATCTATGCACCATTATATTCTGGGTAGCCTTCCAAAAACCTTCATTGTCTGGCAACACCTCTTGTTTTATAATATTAATTGCACTGTTACTTCTTAAAACAGAAGACATGTTGATTTGAAGTAACAATATGGCCCCTATTTTGGAGCAGTACATCGAAAGTGAGAATCCTAGCCCATATCTTGAATACATTCAGTACATATGAGACTAAGTACCTACAACCGAGTTAAAATTTATTTTTATTTTTTTGACACCCTTTTATAGGTAACGTGTTTGTTATATCAGTGGACGGACGAGTTTTTGTTGGAGTGTTGAAGGGATTCGACCAGCTCACCAACCTTGTTCTATATAACTGCTTGGAACGAGTATATCACCCCGAGGCGCCAGTAGAGGAGCTAGAACTGGGAGTGTATATATTAAGAGGCGATAACGTGTAAGTTGACAGACTCAGCAGCGAATTTTAGAGTACTCGTCGGAGAGGTTGATTTGGATATCGACAGGAGTATGGCCGGCATAGAGGCCATACCGCTTAAGCCAGTAGTGTACTGACAAAAACTCGGACACGGCACGTTAAACTGAAACTAAAACCCATAGATACCATAGCTTTTAGCAGCAACCATGTAATTTATTATCGTATGTGTACATCGATAAGGTCACATTAGTCTGACCGGCTCAACGTTGAAGAAGCAATTTACTACATATTTTATTCCACTCTTCGGAGTGGTGCCAGCATGGATCAGTCTGTGGTCCATCTCGCCATCGCTGGTTAAGTTTTCCCAGAACACCGCACTGTTGGCAATGGGCTTGATAGATATCCCAATTCTAGGGAATACGGTCTCTCCCCCGTCAGTATCTAAGCAGGATCGGATATCTGGTAGGAACGTACCGTTAAGATAAAGGAGGATGGTGTGCGATCGGAATCCGCCGTCGTGGTGCTGCTTGAAGTAATCGCCGGGGCCGTACTTGACCATTACGAGTTTTTCCAAGTGACTGACGTCAATGCCGGCGACCAGTGCGACTCGCCTCTCTATCTTGCTGATTATCTCGTCCTCGAAGTGCTCGAAAATAACGCTGAGGCTTTTCCTAGTCTTGCTCACAGTCGTGGTGTACGTGTCCTGAATGTAAAGTGAATTGGCCGGACTTACAGGGTGAGAGTCGGTTAGTCCTTTTGAGGTCTGGCTGCTGACCCACCTGCTCCCGTCGACCGCGATGAGATGATCTATCCACTCGTCCTCAAGAATATTTAAAATCAGAGAGACATAGGGGTCGATGCTTATGTAAAACTTCTCCAGTCGTCTTTCTGAGTTTTTACCCTCGATAATCAGACTACTTCTCCGTACACACTTAATGTCGTAGCCATCCTCGGACTCGGTGACCACCTTGTCCACATTCCCGAAGGATTCGAAAGTACAGTCACACTCCACTAGCTTGGTTTCTTTGAATTCTGTGAAGCTATCCGATTTATCGTTTGTGTCATCAGACATTTTAAGTGGGCATATCGCCAGTCATGAAATACATAATTCAAAAGTAAGAAACAAATTATATGTATACAAAATTATTATTGGAACTACAAAAAACACATATAAATTAATTATAATGAGAACATGGTTAAATATGGCGAGTATGAGTGACCGATACGAGATAGACAGAATTGGTGCGAACTGAGTTATAAGATCGAGAGAAAGACGATAAGAATACTACAGTACTCAAAATTATAATAAAATAAAAAATAAAGAGGGCAAAGTCCGATAGAATCCAGACATACTTAAAAAATGTGCAAAGTTGAAGAAATACAAAAGATAAATAATCAATAAACACCAAATAATTCACACATCATTAATAAAATGACCACAATCAATTAAGTGTGATTAATGTATGAGTTGTGGATGCTCTGGGATGGTTCAGATAAATGAAGTGAAAGATTAAGACCACAAGTGATTCTGAGACAATTAGGGAAAAAACCAATAAGAAAAATACTTTAAACTAAATAAAGTAACAATATGTATAGATAAGAGTTTGAATTGGACAAATGTGTAGGTAAAATAAGACAAACAAATTTATTTTAGTGGAATCCTCTGCTCGATCCCCATAAAGGGTACCAGGCGTACAACAGGCTCGATTTAGAACATTTATGTCTTACCAAAAAAACACACTTTTTATTAATCTTATAGATACTTATTTTAAATATTTTTGAATAAATTTATATTGTAAATTGGTTATGGACTTAAGCTAAAATGAGACGTAACTTTATGTGCAAGACTCTTTTTTTATATTCACTTTTTAGCCTGACCAATTTAGTAAATTATTCAAAGATTTATTGTGATGCCAAAGCAGAACAAGATCACGTTAAGGCATTGACTGATGAGACTTTTGATAAATTTATAAGCCAACATAAGTTGGTGATGGTAAAATTTTACGCAGACTGGTAAGTGTTTCAAAATTTGATACATCAATTAAAATTAATTATTGATTATATATTTAACGACAACTGCATCTAGTTAGCACATTCACCTCTGATATAGATGATTATAATTATTATTAATTTATTCATGAAAAATATTTAAAAAATATGCTAATTTAACCTTTAGGTGCGTCCATTGTAAGAGTATGGCCCCCGAATACGCCCAGGCAGCTAAAACACTACACGAAGAGAAGTCGGAAGTAGTGCTCGCAAAAGTGAGAAACGAAGAAGGGCAGAAGTTGATGGAAAAGTACTCAGTGAGAGGATTCCCAACAGTTTACTTCTTCAAAAACGGAACAGAATTGGAATTCAATGGCTCCAGAGACGTAAGTTAAATAGAAAGTGTATAGTAGATATTAGTTGAGATGAATAAGTTTGTAATGTGTCGAAGTAAAGATGTATAATAAAAATGATATAAATAGTAGAAAAACAGTAGTTATAAATCAATTTTTATAACGCAAGATTATAATTTATGTATAGGCCAAGGGGATAGTAGATTGGGTTAAGGAAATGTCGAAGCCAGGAGTGACCTTCCTGGAAGACCCTTCGGCACTGCCAACTGACTATACCTACGTACTGTCGTACACAAACTACACGCTGGCAGACGCAGAGTCGCAGAACGTAAGCGCACTGTACGCAAAGTACCTGAAGGAGTCAGACAAGTACCGAGCATACGCGAAGTTCTATAACCTGGAATCAACACACAAGGACGCATCCTCATGGAATAAGTGGAGAAAGACGAAGGAGTGGGAACACTGGAAGACATTCTCGAAGAAGCAGCCGGAGTGGCACAAAGTAGTGGAGGCACTGGAAAAGAAGGAGGAGGAGTACAAGAACAAGGAGCTGAAGGAGGAGTACGTAGTGTACCACCCAGGAGAGGGGTACACGAGGTTCGAAGGAAGCACGGAGGAGGAGCTGGAAAAATTCCTAGCGGCGGAAACGCTGGACCTCTTCTCAGAAATATACCAGGAAAACTACATGTTCTACCTGTCGTCAGGGCTGGACCTGGGCTGGTTCTGCGGAACCAAGGAGGACTACGAAAAACACAAGGAAGTGTTCAGAAAGGTGGGCAGAGCGCTGAGGCACCAGAGCACGTTCGTGTGGGTGGACTCGGAAAAATTCACAACCATCAAGGAGGTGTTCGTGCTCACAGAGCTGCCAGCACTGGCGTATCAAACGGCCTCAGGACGCTACCTGCTGCAGCCGAACACGCCCTCAGCAGGGAAGACGTACTCGTTCAGCACATTCGAAAAGGTGCTCGAGTTCTACCACGACGTTAAGACGGGCACAGTGCCCAAGTCGGTGCGCAGCGAGGAGGAGCCGAAGGACAACACGGGCCCAGTGAAGGTCGTGGTAGGAAACACGCTCGAGAAGCTGTTCACGGAGAAGAAGAACGTGCTGCTGATGATACACGCGCCGCACTGCCAGCACTGCAAGTCATTCCTGCCAGTCTACGAGGAGTTCGCGACCACGAACAAGGACAACGACTCGCTCATCTTCGCAAGCTTCAACGGGGACGCAAACGAGTCGAGCGTGGACGAAGTTAACTGGGAGGCATTTCCAACGCTCCTCTACTTCAAGGCGGGCGAAAGGGTGCCCGTGAAGTTCTCGGGCGAGAGGACTGCCGAGGGCCTGAGGGAGTTCGTGGTCCAGAACGGCGGACTCGTGCACGACGTCCACACCGAGCTTTAAACGCAATTCGCACAGCCTTAATATGCAGTAATAGTGTACGTTTACGTGACTATTAGGCCAACGTTGCGGGTTCATTCGAGGCGTTGAGGTGGTTCCCTCGACCCCGTTAGCTGATACACACTAGTGTGTAGATATTCAGAGGCCATGTACAGTAATTCGTGTAGAATGGAAATATATAGTACGATTAGACACTGAATATCATTACAGTGGACAGAAGGTAGTGGTAATGGACAGATGGTTGACAAAAGGTAACGATGGTTGGATGGTGTGTAGAAGCTCCATAGGGCAGAACATAGTGTATAATAAAGTATTAGTGGAGTAAATATGTAAATTGTAAAATGGATAAAATTTCATAAGAATGGCCAATGATTCAAAGGAAAGTAAAAGTACCATGAATAAATACATACGATAGGCCGAAAGATACATTTAACATGGAACTTACACCGTAGGTTGATTATGTAGTAAATTTGTGACAAATACAACGAACAAAAACACACAAAGTTGGTTTATACACATAAAAATGTAGATTCCAGAGGTATATGATAAGTGTGGCCAGGCCCATGCTACGGGTCAATCACCTGGCCCTCATCATCGACGGGAACAGAAGATACGCAAAATATATGAGTATTAAGCCTTCTGAAGGACACATGAAAGGATTCCACAAGCTATTAGAGGTATTCGTGTTTAGACAGTGCAAAAAACAAGCGTTTATTTACTTAGATGTTATACACACTAAAATAAAACCAAATTTCTGTGCCTCAAATGGCTGTTAATATGTGAAAACACACTGTTAATTAGAATGGAATTCGTATATATTTTAAGAGTTCACACTTTTGGACGACCAACTAGGCCATTTTGTTTCAATCTGCTAACGTTTGATTCAGATTATTGAGTTCAGTAGTCTTCTAGGGGTAAAGACGGTTACAATATACGGATTCTCGCTACAAAACTTCAATAGGACTCGTGTAGAGATATCTGAGCTACTTAACATGATCGTGGAAATGTCTGGAGAAGGCTCGCAACTAGAGTAATTGGCTAGTTAAACTACTATGGACACATTCACACACTTAATCACTATCTTATTGGCAACGGTTTAGTGGGTTCACAAAAAGGGTTAGGTGCCGAGTCAGATTCTGCGGAGACTTCAGTTTTCTGGGCAAAGATATAAGGAACATTCTGAATAAGATCTCGGAAGACACATCGGAATTTAACAAGTAAGTACAGCACACACTCCGGAGTCACTAGGGTAATATGCATACACACAGCCGTCTAATCGTAAATACTCATTTTAACATAAGGGCGTTTATCTCCAATATGCCATTTCAGGATAACTCTGAATATTTGTGCCTCATACGGAGCCAGGAATGAAATCGCGAACGCGTTGAAAAAAACAAGCTCAACAAGGTTGTTTAGACCACCCTGACAGTGCCTTTTAGCCCACGCGAGTTCTACAAACACTTGTCTGCTGGGGACTGCCAACCCCCGAACATCCTGATCAGAACGTCGGGAGAGTCGAGGCTGTCCGATTTTTTAATTTACCAGGTAGGGAGTTAAACAAACGCACCGTATTCAGTGTTCCGAGTTTACGAGCTTTTACTTCGTAAGGGAGCTGTGGCCGGAGCTGACTTTCAACAGGCTGGTTTACATTCTCATTCACTACTCGGTGTTTGAGCCCGCTTACAGGTTCATCAGCTCCTTCACAAACTTCCACCGCGAACTGACATTTAAGTAGCTAATCTACTGCACAACAGCTTATATAGTACGTTAAGTGATTAGTGGTCTGTCCATGAGACAGCACGGCAAGAAGTCTTCGGGAGGCTTGTACTGAAAGTCAGGTCCTACGAAGGGGTGTTTACCTGGCAGCATACCTAGATTGATGGTCACGCACGCTCCCATGTACAATGAGACTGCCGGGTGGTAGTGTCCGTCGTAAATTTTAAAGTCCAGCCGTGGGTACCTAAGATCGCAGTTAGCTTCGTTGAGCTCGGATAGTGTGAACACAGCGTGCGAGCCACTTACATTTGGCCATTTATTGAAAATTGTGAGTATGAATTCGGGTTGCTGTTTGATGGAGGAATGTTCGAAGGGTCACACAGCATTCCGTCTGAACGGGCATATCAACGTGCGCAGTACCTCTGAGAAATTCGTACAGCTTCAGGTCGTCCCTCGGGTCGTTGAAGTCCGTCGTCGGCTTCTCCAGGCTAATGTAACAGCCGATCACGTCTCCAGTGCCTAAGCTTCAGTTTAAAGAGGACACCGTACCGAATGGAACCGCGTAGGGGTACTTCACTCGCTCGTAGAACGCTTTGCCGTCCACGTCTGAGACTGAGAATCCGTACGTGTTGACCCCGACTGGCATGTCGTACCTCTGGTACCTGCAGGCGTATCCGACCCTAAAAGAATCATTCAGAGGCAAAGTTTGAGTTAAGCGTCTATCCGGGAAGTCTTACCTCGCGTGGCCCTTGATCGTCTGTTTTATCGACGCGTCGTGGCCCACAAATTTTAAGTTTTTATAGTCAGAGTTCATTTTAACTTCATAGTACCTGCGTTGTATTTATTTTAGTAAGTAGATCACCATTTTCCACTAGAAGCACAATGTGTACTGAATACGGAAGTCCAGCCCTAAATATTTACGTCAGCAACCACGGTTACCTTATGGCCAGTGGCTGTCAATCTATCCGAAGACAGTTTAATGTTTTTATCCTTAAACTTATAGGAGAATCTAGGCGTATGCTCATCGTCCACACCTAAAGCCAATTGGTGAGATAACAGGGCAATTCTTCACATACCATTCTTCTTCAGCTTGGAATCCTGCTGAGTATTCGGGATTGCCTTTTTAAACTTGGAAGGCGACGACAGACTTCCAATAGGAGCTTCATCCTCAGCTTTCATGGTATAAATGTACAAATTAGATACTTGGAGGCTGTGACGTTACACATTTACCACATATACTCCAGTTTCAGAATTAATATATAACACCAGCACATTTTAACACATATACACATTTTTAATTATTTGTTATGTGATTCCACCGTTTTATGTCAACAATTGGTGGATAATCTAGTTGTTTGAGTAGCACGTGAGAATGGGTATCTTGCAGGACAGTTCCGAGGATAATCAAATATACCACAACTGTTTCTACAAGGGATTCAAGCACGTTATGTCGTTCTATAACGATGCGCCCTTTTATGGAGAAATTGACCTGCGAAGCATACAGGAAATCGCAGCAAAACGACTCGCTCGTAAGCAAAAATCAAATATTTACACATGAATAACGTTTATACAGTTTTGCAATTCATCGACTCGAGAAGTGAGATTAAAATCAAGTCACACAAGACGAAGGAGTTCGAGCCGCTTAAATATGATCAGAAAACAAGTGAGTTAGTTGAGCTTACACATCACTCAGCCGAGAGGTTGAATGAAATCGAAGATAAGATGCTGGAGTACGGGTTCATGATGCCAGTCGTGCTATACAGCAAGGAAGATCTGTACGAACACGTGACAGTGGCACAAACGGACGTGGTATCGCACTTCATTCTCAGACTGGCGTAAGCACACTAGTTAACACTAGGCGGTATTTAAAATATGGAACTGGCGAATATATGGACAAATATCACGTTCGTAGATTCTGCAGAGATAGAGAAAGGAGCGAATGGTTTATAAAAAACGAATGTAAACTGTTCGATATAAGGCTTGAGAGGCTGAGGAGCGTGAAAATACAGGAGGTGGACGGAGTCGACAAGCTGGAGACGTTCCTGGCAAACCAGGGGGTGAAGTACGACACGGTGAGTTTTACAAAATTTACAAAAAAACAGATAAAAAACCCTAACTTGACTGGAAACTACACGTCGAAGGAAGCCACGGAGTTCAACGACATGGTTAAGTTCAGAACAGATTTCAATACGATCGACAAGGTGTACCTCGTAAGTATCAGAATACAATCAAAATCAATAGGTGCCATTTTATCCAGATGCCTCTCAGCTGGTGAGGATGAGACTAGTATCGCTAAAAGGTAACCACTGGATCCTGAAACAAATGAATTTACGCAGATTCGATGGCATATGTTCCCCCGAGTAGCTTGTTTTCAGTGATATCGTCACTATTCAAGTACGCCACTTTTACTATCGTTACTAACAGTTTTATAACCTATTTATGATATAAAAGTAACGCTAATAATATGACAATATCAATAATAACACGAACATGATAGCACATGTTAACATAATAACACTAACACTAATAATGATAACACCAATTAATAGAGTGTCGTTGCAACAGTCGATTCGCTTCTTAAGTGAGAATCAATCGCTACTGGAGTCGAACGTGTTTAGCGACGAAAGGTTGTCAGGGTTCTTGAAGTTGTTGCCAGGGGCATATTTGGGCAACGACTACTCTAAATTCAACTACAGCGACGAAAATAGGTTGTCACTATCGAACATTAATCAGGTGAGAAAGGTCTTGACTCATCAAGTATAGATTTATAAACTCACATTCCCGCCGTGTATGAGGAGACTCTTTTCAAACTACCTGTAAGTCCACGAGTTACCAAATCTTAGCCACGACTAACACCAATGCGCAGAAGAACACATCATCTGAAGCACTGGGGAAGACAGCAGCTATGGCTATTTTTCAAAGTAAGCGCTGAAGTTTGATAGATATACTCTGTTGGTACGGCTATGGGATGTTAAATATCACCAGATACGATGCCTATATTGTAACGGGTAATACAACTAAGTCGCTGCATTTACTCATTTACAGGGTGCTGGTATGACTCTGGAGGAGTCGACGAATTTGAATAGAACACTATGGCACGACTCGAATAACTTTGAAAAGGAGTGAGCATACACGCAGTAACACACACATTTACAACATGCTTACAAGTTTACAACACACTCATTTACCACACACATGCTTACAACACTAATAAACGTCCAGGCACGCCTATAACATACGACATATGTACGGCAAAGAGGGTCGAAGAGCCAATTACCCACCTTACAGTTGCTCGAAGATAATAAATACTCTCCCAGTAAGTAGTTATGCAATACGGTGTTACTGTATGGCTCATTATCCCAGAATTACCAGAAGTATATCAATAGTATATATGCGTGCGTGTTAGTGTGTAAACAATAACCCCAAAACGCATAATTCATTATATTCATCACTATAATTTAGGGAAATGTGGCTGGCAGTGTACATGGATGCCCGTTTAAAGAGTTGGATGCCAAGAACTTGTATACTTTGTTAAAGGAATTTGGACTACAACGTAAGCATAGTGCTCTACGGATACCTGTTATGATAAAACTGCAGTTAATGATCAGCACACAAATAAACTAATGTTAAACGTAGCAAATCAAATGGACCCAATCATCGACATAAAAAACACACACCAGTATCAACTAGCATGCGTAGAGTATTTTAATCAGACGACGCCTAACGGCTGTGGTAAGAAAAACTAGTCATTAGTAGCCAATGCACCAATAAACAACTAATTTAGCTGACGGCGTTGGCACGCACCCTAACATATTCTTTCAAGCGAGCTTTAAAGCCAGGTTCACCAAGGAGAAGGCGACTGAGGAGGCTGAAAACAAGAGTGAAACAACTGCAGCAGAAGTCGCTGAATGAGCAATCTGCTCAGGCATAGGTGCCAACTGTAACTTATCAACTATTTATTTTGTAAACATACACAACTTGTAAGTGCATTCGTCGTGTTAATGTCTCCATGATATAAGTGTATCTGCCATATAGCTGTATACACCGTGTAAGTGTATTCATAGGGTAAAGGTATACGTGTGGGCATCAGTACGACAATGCACATTCACATTTCTAAAATTGACCTTGCGATGGCCATGAACGGGTTGTTTTCAGCGACAAACGACCCAGACTCGCCGGCCTCGGTGATGGCGGGATCGGAGTCGACCCTGACGTGCCTCCTAATGTTGTACCTGTCGCACACCTCCAGCATCAACCGGGAGTTGCCGGCGCTGCCATCGCCGGGCCTGCGCTCACTGCCGAACTTGTCGAAAAACGAGTTGGCCATGTTCTCCACCAGCATCAGGATCTCGACGCCGAGGTCGTTGCTAAAATTAAACGTTAAAACTGGTAGCTTACCAGAACTGAGCGCTGCGCTTTGCGTCGTCCAGCGCCCTTTTTTGGGGCGTGGTCACCAGTATGCTTCGGACCCTCCTGAACCCTGAGCCGTCCTTCACCAGCGTCTTGAGCGTGTTGACCAGCGTGATGTGCTCGTCGGAGGTGCCCGGCGGCGTGTCTATGACCAGGTAGTCCAGCTCTCCCCAGTTCACGCTGGTCAGGAACTTCTTTATCAGTGCGTCCTTCTTGGCGCCGCGCCAGCTTATGGAGCTCTCGTGGTCGCTCATCAGGTACCCGATCGACATGACGCTGAGGTTGTCGACGTAGACTGGGGTCCAGCCGAGGAGCGACTCGAAGACCTCCTCGCCCGTGGTCCCCGTCATCGAGGGCACTGAGGGGCCCGTGATGTCGACGTCCAGCAGGCCCACCTTCTTGCCGAGGCGGTCCAGCGAGAACGCCAGCTGTGTGGCCACCGTGGACTTGCCGACTCCGCCCTTGCCAGAGGCTACGATTATAATGTTCTCGACGTTCCTCAGGCAGTTTTTGGTCCCAGCATCCTCAGTATTAGGGTTACTGGAGGAGCAGAAGGCCTTATTAGGGCAGCCTTCGCATGAAGCGCTCCGGCCTAAAAATAATTAAAGCGCCATTTTAGTCCGCTTAGCGTACCTGCCTTCTCTGTGCCTGGCCCCGGGCACGATTCGGGAACATCAGAGTCGTCTGAACCGTGATTTATGTGCAAGAAACGTACCAAATTGAGGCGCTTTGGGCTTACAGGCGTACTTTTGAAAGTAATGGTAAGCTGCGATAAATGCGATAATCTTAAAATCGTTTCTATACTCGTAAAGAAAGCCCAAAAACCTGCTCCAGTAGGAAGAGTTGCTATTTTTGTTATCATTCATCTACAATGGCCTTAACTGAAGATTCTTAACAAATTATTTACATTTAAACACGGACAAATGAGGTCAAAGGTCCAATTTATAACAAAGACTATCACTGAAAGTCTAAAAAAGTGATAGTGTGCGATTCAAGAAAGCGGCATGATAAATTGTTAGAAACTAAAACAGAAACTAACAAAAGCATGATATAAATAAAACACAATTTTAAATATAATTAAATCGAAAGAAGGAAACCAAATACTTTGTGGATTGACCTAGATTCAGGATTCAGTATTTTAGTGTGGTAAATTAAATGTGATGTAGTATAATTATACACTGTTTCTCTGAACCCTTTTGTTTTTTCGTCTACAATGTATTTTTAACACCTCGTTACTATTTAAAACAGTATCTTCTACATATAAAAATTTACATTAATCTCGTAGTCATTTAACAATTGTTGTTTTAATAAATGGGTACCCTTTGTTCAAAACCCAGATTCGCAGCGGTTACAAAACCCACAAGCTTTCTCAAATTCACTCCTCCTGAAGAACGGTCACTTGTTGGTAAGAATTTAGCTCATTGATATTCACATACTCTCAAATTTGCTAAAACCACCTTCTTTTTACTGAAACACGCCGACACATACGCATATATAATATTTTTTAGAACAATTTATCCTTGAGAAGGCCGATCATAAATTTGTTTTATCTGCTTTCGGGACCACAGAGCCTAATAAGTGGGATCTTGAAAAATTGTCTAGGGAACTGAAAATACCAGTCAGGCCTCTCGAAAAACTCTTTAGAGCAAACAATCCTGAGGATAGAGTGCGGTTGCCGCCTGTTTTAATCCCTGACGGTACCGTTTACTTTGGGGAATGGAAGGTATGACAATTTATGAAGGATATCGTATTCACACCGAATAGACTCATAGTCACATATAAACTACTTCATAATGTGAATAAAAATGTTTAGAACAATGTTTATGACGGAACTGGCCATTTGTTCTTGGTGAACGGTTCGCAGTACATAGGCGGCTTTTGCAATGGACAATTTGAAGGTAAACTAGCTTAAATTTAACACACACTCATAAAACATGGCTAAAACACGCATAGGACCCGGAGAGATGCTCACGCTAAGTGGAGACCTGTATAAGGGCATGTACTCAGGAGGGAAGAGGCACGGCAAGGGCATACTCCAGTTCAAAAACGGAGATGTGTAAGTGACTTAGGATACATACACATAGTAAACCCATGAAAATAACAAATAAATATAGCTATGATGGATCATGGAGCTACGGTTCTAGACACGGATACGGAGTGGAGAGGTTCAACGACGGAACCGTGTTTATGGGCAACTTTAAGTAAGAATGTAGCCATTAGAATCATAGTTATCGTATGCAAGAGTTAAGGTAAAGGGTTAATAACGCAACTCAGGCACAATAAGCGGTCGGGCCACGGAGAACTGAAAAAGTCGGACGGAACGCATTACGAGGGGCACTTCAACAACAACATGATAACAGGCATCGGAAAGATGCAGTGGCCGCACGGAGAGACGTACACGGGAGGCTTTAGAAACGGCCTGAAACACGGACACGGAACGACGACCTGGAGGAGCGGAGACTTCATCACGCACAAGGGCTACTACCGAGAGGGGAAGATGTCAGGAAACTTTAAGATAGTGAAGAGGGACGGAAGTGTGCAGGAGGCCTTCTACCAGAACGACGAGTTCGTGAGGAACCTCGAGTCCGACGAGAGGAAACCGAGTTATTCGGGAAGGTTCTCATCCAGGTCGTCCCATGCGTTCTCAAGGTCCTCAACGAAGTTGACCAATGACTCCGCTTCGAAGACCCCGTCCTTTGAGCCGGAGGCGCCGGACACTCCCCAGGAGAGTGTCGACACCAGCGTCGAGGCCAAGGGGACTCCGAGGGACAATCAGGAGGGAGTCGCGAGCAAGTTCAACATCGACGCGAACCAGAAGCTCAACTTCGAAAGGTCGACGAGCAAGGATTCCTTCGAGCCAGGCAGCGATGGCAGGAGCAGCCCCGAGCAGTCCCCGAGGTCAGCGCCGAGAACCGCCTCCAAGCCCGGCAGCGAGTACAACGGCAGGACCAACGGCGTCAGGGAGTACGCGGAGAACGAAAGGCCGCACTACGGCAGGCATCCGGGCCAGCAGGGCAGGCCGGGGTATAAGAAGACGGCCTACGGCAGGGTTAACCACAGGGACTCCCACGAGTTCCCGGGCGCACACCCAGTGGAGCACAACGGCCACCCGCCTGCCCACCACTACGCCAACGAACACGGTAACCACAGTAACCACGGCAACCATGGCAATTATGGGAACAATGGCAACCAGATCAGCAACGGTAGCCACCGTAGCCTCAGCAGCCATAGCGACCAGATGAGCAATGGTGGCCATGCCACCAACGGAAACCAGGTTGACCAAGGGAATCAGGACAACCACGGGAACCAGGGCAGCCACCGCAGCCACGAGTTCGAGGCCGACGGCGACGGCGACCACGCCGGGTCCCACGTGCCGTACAGGAAGCCCAGGTTCACTCCTCGCGGGAGGCACACCGCCAGGCCCTTCAGAGCCCGCAGGGGTTCCTCCAGATACACAACCTAACGTAAGTGCTTAACCGACTACAGATGTCATAAACGCCCCTCTAATCTCCTACCCTTGTTTACACCGCTCTTCTATCCACTCTGCTCCGACATCGTAACAGCCCATCCACGAAATAACAATGGCAGGCACTGGTGTATGTCTCTTAAATATCAGATGGTATCTTGTGCAAGTAGCCATGGATATATGTAAACGTTAAAGCCTAAAAGTACGTAGTCGTGTATGGTGTATAGAACTAAATTAAACGCTCAAAGATCGTGCATTTTCACCTCAATCTTCTGGCCTCGCGCTCGGTTTCGAGCAGCGCCAGAATATCGCCCTCGCGAACGGGGCCCTTGACGTTCCTTATGAGAGTACGGCCCTCCCAGCCCGACTCTCCCATGAAGTCGACTCTGACCTGCGTCACTCCTCCGCGACTTCCCGTTCTTCCCAGAATCTTGTTCACCTTCGCCAGCTTAGGCTGCTCCATTTTACTTTATATGTATTGCGTTATGTATATACCTTGAATACTGGGAATTCTAGATTAACTGAGAAACCCAATAGGAAAATGAAGATTTAGCTGTTCTAGTTTAACAGATTATTACGTCAATATATTTGTATGCTCCGATAAAGTTTTTCAATATAACAATGTAAGTAAGAGCTTAAATCCTAGCCGATGGGGAGACGGTATGGAATCAACATGGGGAGGAAGAATCTACCGCTTAGTACACACAAGCGAGCCTCCAAAGACTAACAATAATCAGAAACGTGAATTTATACACATATTAGTGGGTTTGCGAGTGACAGTTTTGGTCAGATGCCAAATGTGTTTTGGGTGATGTATACACTTTCAGTTAAATTGCGATATAAGCCTTAGTAAGCGATACATTTGCAGTTCTAGTGGCCTTCCGTGTTAATTTCCTAGCAGTTCGAAGTCGTCTGTGGTTCCTGTGAATTGGGCTATCTTCTCCCTGATCTTCGATCCTTGTGACCATGTTATGTGGTCCTCCATGTTCCTCGTAACGTGGTACGCTGGATTGTTCACTACGTCCACTCCAACCTTTACATCTAAAATTATATTTGTCAATAGATTTTTTAATTTAATCACTCGTTGTTAACTAACTGGAAACCAATTTCATATATTAGGTATGTGCTTACGTCCTTGTTCAATGAAAGTCACCGCTTGTGTTAAATGTTGGCAGAACTTTCGTGTTACAAGCACGACGGCCAGCCTTCTTCTGCAAAAAACTGACGCCGAGATCCTCTCGCAGACTTCCAAATTCGACTTCGTTGAAATGAGTCCCATTTGATACCTATAAGCACTAATTAGTCTAAAATTTCAACGAGTGACTTACAATTTTTCCAGCAAATCGTCCGTCATCTTAATTCTGAATGGATCGTCCTCGGGAAGCTTCCTCAAGTCGCTAGTCAACTTAGTAATATATCCAACCAGCTTGTTGTACCTAAGTCGCAGTTGATACTAGTTTACATAAAATTAAAATACACACATTAACAAATCCATAATTAAAATTGGTATGGAAACTCAGGAATAGGTAGTTAGTTACTTATGGTAGTCTTCTGGGTTCTGTATCATGTATCTTCGCAATATTTTAGTCTCTCTGTGCGTATCGGCACTCTTCCAGTCAAAAAAGTTTGTTTTCTTGAGCAATTTCTGCTCATGGTACTTGAGTTTCCTCATTTTATCATATATTCAGCGAAAAACTACATACGACTAAAAACGATGAATTTAAAGCGATTTATAAATTAAAACCAAAGAAAATCAAATTAATATTAGCTATTAGCAGTTGTAATATACAAAAATGTTTTGAAATAAAAATATTATGAAATATAAAGTACATCATGGGTAGCCACAGTATCTGCGGTGGAAGGAATCTTGTATCTCCTTATTCATCTCGTTTGTAATCTGATCGTCTCGAATGACGATCTTATCCTCAACATCGTCTTCTGTGGCGCCTTCTATGAGATTACTGGAGTCATAATCCTTGGTTCCCTCCAGCGTCAAGTTAAAGGCCGCTTCAAGCATTTGAGCCCTTCTCTTCACGTTCACGAACTCATTCTTGTTGTACTTAATGAATCTTACTGGTGGTGTGTAGCCCAGTTCCAGCTTCCTTGCTATCAAAAACCTGACCCTTGGGGCCACCAAATCCAAACTCCTTTGGACCTGCTTGGGATCATGCTTCGACAGTATGTTGTAGTAGCAGATCACCGTAGACTTGCTCGTGGGCATCACCACGTGATTTATGCTTATCGAGGCCCCGTTCAGGTATTTATATAAGAATTCCGGGTCGTTACACGTGAATAACTGTTCTATGTGTGTGTGCAACATTGTTCCTATCCTGGCGGCTCTTCTCAGCACGTGCTTCTTAATTGGGTCCACGACGATCCCTAAATAAAAATACTGTCATTCAACACTTACCATTAACATTTGGTATCCTCAGCTTATTTATTTCACTGTTTTGCTTCTTTTCTATTCTTATTTTATTTCTTATTCTCGATACTACTTCATCAAACTTATTCTGTTCCACCAATCTTTTATCAATTAAGTTTGTTTCCTCATTCTCTCCTATGAACTCGATTTGCGATGTGTAATCCCGGGGGCTTTCCTAAATGTGCTATAAATTAGTACTACTCACCTCTAAAGCAGAGTCCTTCAAAAGTGCTTTTGCATCTCTTACTGGATCAACTTTCACTTTATTGGCGTTCAATTTGTTAAAGGGGTCATTTAATTTCGATCTTACTTCCAACTCTTGTAAATATTGCCTCTCTTCGTGTGTCAAATCTTGATACTTGGGATTACTCCTCAAACTTTCAAATTTATCGAATTCGGAGTATTCGTCAGGCTCAACATTAAAATTATATTCACTTACATCCCTTTTTATATTTTTAGTGCCCTCAATAAACTCATTTCTTGTGGTTGAAGAGGAGTTCGGTGTTTCCATATTGTTGCTATTATAGATGCTAAATCTATTAAATTCCAATTCCTCATTTCCTTTATCATTTCTTCTTCTATTGATAAATTTGCTGTTCAAAACTCGTCTAATTTCTCGTGATTCTACAACATATTTGAAATGTGTAAATAAAATTCCACTTACCCTCATCATATGACTCAACGTTAGGCAAATTATTATTTCTTTTATAAAAACGTACATCTTCATTGACATGTACTATGTTTTGAAAATCGTTTAGCCTCGGCTTGGCTGAGGATACCCTAGAAAAACGTCTAATCAGTGAAGTTAACATTTTGATTGTTCCAGTGGCTTCAATTTGAAAATTTTATTAACACATTACTATAACGATTAACCACATTAAATAAATATCAATTTAACAAAATTATTTTAAAATATTTGTCTGTCATCATAGGGCAAAACCTTGTTCAGTATTTTTAGTTAGAATGAATTAATTGTTGTATTATATTATAATGGATCATGTAGGTATGTTTATATTGTATCATAAATAAATTTTCTGAACATTTATGTGATATTTACCACCAATTGCTTATAATTATTGTACAGCGAACGTTGTTTGCGGAGGTATCGCGGGAGTTGTGGCAGATTTATCCTTGTACCCCTTGGATACACTTAAAACAAGATCTCAGGTAAAAAAGGAGATTTTGTTCCCGAATAAACCTGATTTCCTAAAGTATAAAATCGTATACAAACCTTCCAGGAATTTCAGATGTACATCTCTCTATTCCGGCTTAGCTGTGTTAATCGGTGGCGATTTACCATCATCAGCAGCCTTTTATGGGATATATGAGTTAACTAAAGATAAATTACACGCCAATAAAGGTATCATACACACCGTGTTAAGCATACCACAAATATTGAATTATATGCACTTCATGTTCTAAAATTTATTAATTTCATTTTAGATTCTGATAAAAAGGCTGTTTTCCCGCTCCCTATTATTTATTTTCTTGGTTCAACATTTGGACAAATTTCCAGCTTAGTGATCAGGTACTAACACTTCACAAATAATACTAGCACATGGTTAATACAAATAATCACATGTTTATAGGAACCCTTTTGAGGTTGTAAAACAGCAACTACAAGCTGGGTTGTATACTAGAACTGCAGAGGCGTTTTATAATATTCAACGGCTGCAGGGATTCAGGGGCTTTTACGCAGGATTCTTCTCCACACTTATGCGTGAAATACCCTTCGATGGAATTCAGTTTGTATTATGGGAAAAGTTTAGATCCCTAAATTCAGCTTCACGTATGTTAAAGGACAGTATTTGCATTTAATTAGTTACACACATACTCGCTCGACCAGTAAGACAAACACTCATTTTATTCAGAATTGTCCTGCTTTATTGCAGATAAAACAAATATGTCCAGAAGTAGTGGGCATGTAATAGTGTCAGCACTTTGTGGCTCAGTTGCAGGTAAGTGAGCGTGATTAGGATGGTGTAGAGCGTAACACGAATAATGTAATAATGGATTATTAGGAGGAATATCTGGAGCCTTAACCACCCCTTTGGATGTCGCAAAAACACGATTGATGACACAGGGGAAAAATAGATTGGTAAGTGCCAAAATGATTGGACAGAGAACTAGTATTCTTTACCTGGACAACACGCATAGCAATAGATACAGTAGTATTTCGGTAGAATGGAAGCAGAGAATTAACAAACACTGTAGTATAAAAGCACATGGGATTGTCTAACCAAAATCGCAGCAGACGAGGGACCGGGCTCTCTTTTCAAGGGTCTGGGACTGAGAGTGTCCTGGTTAACCATCGGCGGATTCATATTCTTTGCAGTTCTAGAGGCAGGAAAGGTGACAATACGACCTGCAATACTGAGAAGTTACGATTCTAGAAAGTCAGACTAATATGGAGTGATTGCATATACGCGGTATTCATGTATCTGCAGTTGTGGGTGTGGTTCCAACACACTATTCACAATCTTGACCAGGGGAAAATTCCCCCCTAAATAATAGCCATTTTAGATTTTAAATAGCATATTTTTCCATTTTAAAGCACTATTTTGCTGGATTCTACCATGGATAGCAAAATTGACATATGGATAGAGAAGTACCGCCCTAATTCTCTCGATCAGATAATCGGGAACCCCGAGATAACGAAAAGACTACAATTCATTGCAAAGGAGGGTAATATGCCGAATCTTCTGCTATGTGTTAGTGGCAATTAGTTTTTGAATGACTACCCGTGCCGCCTACCATCCACGTTTCTTCTCCCAGTTAATGATTGCCTTAGGGGCCACCAGGAACCGGGAAAACTACATCAGTGTTGTGTTTGGCGAGGGAGATGCTGGGCTTGCAATTTAAAAACGCAGTTATCGAGCTGAATGCCAGCGACGACAGGTACGCCCGCGCAGTTCATTTTCTCTTAGAGGTGTTGAAGTAGTAAGGGAGAGTATAAAAAATTTCGCTAAAAAGTCCCTGGTTTTACCGCCGAACAAGCATAAAATAGTAATTCTGGACGAGGTCGACTCGATGACCGAGGCTGCTCAACAGGTATTTCTCGATGCGTGTGTTAGTGGTTAACGATACAACTTAAGGCTCTGAGGAGGATAATGGAGATATACTCAAACACGACGAGATTTGCGTTGGCCTGCAACCAGTCCACGAAGATAATTGAGCCGATTCAGAGCAGATGTGCAGTAATTAGATACTCGAAACTAAAGGACGACCAGGTATCTTAAGTGCCAATCGCTGTGTATACTCACATTATCTACTAAATACGAATTTCTATTTATTTTGTGGAACGTTTTTAAAACATCTAACATTGGTGCCTTAGATACTGAAGAGACTTGTTGACATTTGTGGCATGGAGAACCTGAATTACACCAACGAGGGCATGGAGGCGCTCCTGTTCTCAGCGGACGGCGACTTAAGGAGAGTAAGTGCACAATGCCGCTGCTAACTCTCATTGGAGTTCAAGGGGCAATTAACCCAAATTTAGGCCGTGAACAACTTACAAATAGTTTCTGCCGGATTTAAAGTTGTTACTAAGGAGAATGTGTTTAAAGTAGGTTTAAAACTGACGTTTGCCCTTTTAGCCGTTCACTTATCTTATTTCGCCTCACTGCATTCTAGGTGTGTGACATTCCATCGCCGGATTTGATACAGAAGATGCTCGGCGACTGTCTTTGTGGAAACTGGAGAAGCGTAAGCCATAATCTACCACTAACACTATGACACAGCCGCTGCTACGGCCAATGTATTGTCGTTCAACCCGTAGTAATTGCAATGTTTAGGCCCATGAAAAGGCAGTGGAGTTGTTAGATTTGGGACACTCGCCCCTTGACATTATAGGTACAGTTCATACCAATAGCTGTTGTTACTATCATTACAGTAATCATCTAATCTTTGTTTTAATTGTTACCGTAGTCACAATTAGAAGTGTGCTTAAAACACTGGATGCCCCTGAACATGTCGTGCTGGAATACATTAAGGTAACGTTTCCAATAGATACCTGCTATTCACAAACACCTATACACCTATTTGTCCATTTACACATCTATACATATATATTTACATAAATTACACCTTAATACGTATACACACACGTTTATATACACACACACATATTTATTTACATACAAAGAATTAGCCATCGTTAACTGCTTATGTTGCTACTACTACTACTAATACTACTACTTATGCTGCTACTACTAATTATGTTAACTGTAACTAATAGAGCGTTGCACTTGCGCACATGGTCATGGTCAACGGACTCACTTCGCAGCTGCAGCTAGAGTAAGTGGATATATTGCCAAGCTCTTCAGGAAGTTGTTGGCGAATTTGTGTAAAATCGCACTGGCACTCAGAACCGCCTAGCGGGCGTATCACGCTATTAAGTTTATAATGTGATGCAGCGTAAACAAGCATTCAAGCACGTAACATAAGTAGCAAATAAGTAAACGGCATGGGATTCATCAGTCAGACTACTTCTTCCTCTTCTTGAAGTGCGGTAGCTTCTTTTTGAAGAACTTCCTCTTCCGCTGCCTCTTGGTGTGCCTGCCCCTCTTAGCCGCCTCGCTCCTCGCCCTCTTATTCCTCAGCTTCCTCAGACGCGACTCCTCTGCGGCGTTATCTGAGGGGTGAATCTGATACTTGATGTCTTCCACCACGTTCTGTAGGTTTTCGTCCACCAGGTACTTCGGAATGTACGTCAGGTGCTTCTTCTCCGGCTTCAGCAGCTGATTGTCGTTCTTGAGCACCGATTTCAGCAGCAGGACGTCGTTTTCGTTAACGTTTTTCAGGAACTCCTCCTGCTCAATGGCGCTGTGCCTCACTGACTGCATCTGCGCCGTTTCCACGAGCTTCGGCGTTATCGTCTTCAGTATGTCATTTACTCGGTACTTGAACGACTCAAACACGCTCTCATCCAGCGTTAACCTCTTAAGGCCACCCTCGTCATCACCGTGTTCCTGGCCTTCCACCTGTTCTTCTGCTTCCTTTTCATGCTCTTCTTCTTCGTTATCCTCGGCTTCAGATTCCTCCTCTTGATTATTATCGAAGTCTTCGCCGTCACCCCGATCATTGTCATTGACACTCTGGTTGTCACTATCCGCACCCACATCTTCGTCGTCCTCTTCATTATTATCAGGATCAGATACCTCCTCTTCACTATCAGGATCAGATTCGTCCTCTTCATTATTATCGGGATCAGTTTTGTCCTCTTCATCATCATCGTCTACATTCTCATCCACGGTATCTTTAGAGGCAGGGGCCGATTTACCATTTAATTGCAAAGAGTGTGCACTGTTTTCTTCAAAACCTTTGGTAAGCTTCAATAGCAGGTCGTCGTCTCTTTTTGTAAAAAAGGTTAAACTCGAGCCTTCTTGATAGTTTCGGCCCGTGCGTCCTATTCTGTGCTTATATATTTCCAGGCTCTTAGGCTCGTCGAAGTTAATTACGCACTTTAGGTTTACGAAGTCCACTCCTCTGCTTAAATTCATGTCCTGGTCAGTTTCATCATCGATCACTATTAAGCATCCGATCAGTCCCTGGTTGAAGTTCTACAAGTCAGTTAGTTATATCCACTTCACTTATCTATAGCCTACCTGCAGTATCGTGTGCCTCAGTTTTGGAGACAAAAGCTTGCTCACTATGTTTATGTCCAATGACAGCTTTCTCAGAAAGCAGTAGAGGTGGTATCCCCTAAACGTTGTTATTTACGACCAATACTCACTTTTTGTTTGAGTTTACGAATATGATTGACCCGTATGGTATCGATTCCATCTTAAGTAACACGTACAGCGTCACCAGCTTATTTTTTTCCTCGACCAGTATGTAGTACTCGTTTACCGTGCCTAGCTTCTGCGTGAACGGCACGTCGACGTAAACTGGCTTATACAAAAGTAGGTTTGCGATATTCTTTATTTCATAGTCTAACGTTGCGCTCAGCAGCACTGCTTGGAACTTCTTGAACTTAGAGGTCGACCTCAGCAGTTCGATCAGCTTCAACATATCCTTCTTGTATCCGAACTCGAAAAGTAGGTCTGCCTCGTCCACGACCAGGTATTCCAACTCCTGGCTCTTTACTATCTCCACTGCTACTGACGGCTTCGTCACCACCACGTTCGCCAGGGCATCCTTTGACTCCGCCACTGCTCCGAAGGTCAGTGTGTTGGAGCATTTCTTTAAAAGGGTCTTCAGGGAAGAATGAACTTGGCGTATTAAATCGTTCGACGGGACCACGATAAGCAACTTCAAATCAGCAGGACTCGGAGGTCTACTGTTTTCCAGCAGTAAATTCAATAGTGGAATCAAAGCTGCCAGTGTTTTTCCGGAGCCTGTTTGGGACTTAATCAAGGCATCTCGACCAGATAAAATAACCGGAATTGCCTAAAAATCGGTAAATCCGTGTGTTTAAAGTATAAATTCCGGTACACAGTAAATATACATGGTAGTATTTAAAATATAGGTTAAATAAACGAACCTTTCTCTGAACCGGTGTGAACCTTTTAAAACGCAATAGAACATTTTCTAATAAAGCCGAATTTAAGTTAGATCGTCCAAAATTTAATATGTCCTCACTTGCTAGTTCAAATTCAGAACCTTCCGAGGACCAAGTGTCGGAACTCGACCGGTGATCATCACCGGACTTACAAGTGGCCATAACTACTTTTTAGGGGTGATTTTATTAAAAATTGCGATTAAGAATTCAAATAGTGTACATCGTAGTTCATAATATAAATTTCATTAATTAAACCTGTTTTTTTAAAATATTCTGATTTGCCATCTTCTGCCACACCGACAATCGCCTTATACTGACATTTACAATCGATTTTTTTAATTTATTTTTTTGTACTTATATTAACTTAATGGGAATCGAGGAAGTTCCTGATTTACCTCAAAATACTGTTGAGGATGATGCCATTAAATTCCACACGAGTACTCCTACTGAGGATACTAATTTAGATGATTCCGAGTTGGGTAAAACTGAGGATTTATTCGGTTCTTCATCGCCTCTTTTTTTTAAAGAAAAGGGCAATGATTGTTACCGCGACAAAAATTTCAGGGAGGCCATCGACTGGTACACCAGGGCTCTCACCAGACTCGAATTTAGCGACAACGATGTCTTGAGATCACAGCTGTTTTGCAACAGGGCCGCTTGCTATCAGGCTCTGGGTGATTGGGAGGCCGCTATTTCCGACTGTACCGACGCCCTTTGCTTTGACGAAGCATATACAAAGGTTACACACCCCTTCCCTTCCTAATATTTACCTCTTTAGGCTTATTTAAGGCGCAGTGCTGCCTTTGAAAAGACCAATTCGTATCAAAAATCGCATTCCGACTTGGAAAAGGCGCTTAGCCTCGACCCATCCCTAGAGTACGTTTCTTTTTATTTGCACTTTATAACTTTTTTTAGCCCAAAATATTCAACTAAGAAGGCTCAGCTGAAGAAACTAGGTAACTCATTATTTATTTAATTTCTATCACTAACATTAATTTATATATATATATTTATATTTATATATACACACACATTGCCCATATTTATCCTATTGCGCACTCTTTATGGTTTAACCTTAGCTGACGCTGAATTTGAGTCTGAGAAGGAGCAGATGATCGGCAAGTTAAAGGACTTGGGCAACAACCTTCTCGGAAAGATCGGCCTGTCGTTGGACAACTTCAAGGTTCAAAAGAACCCTGAAACTGGGTCCTACAACATTCAATTTCAACAGTAATGTCAATGTGCGCAGTTACACATTATCTACGTGTCTAACCACGTATTTGCACATAATTTAGTAAATTAGAATTTGAACTGTTTCTTTTTCTTCTTCTTGTTCGGGTCCTTGTTTTCCTGCACTTCGATCTGACCTGCTGCTTCGTGTGCCTTTTTAGCCTTGTTTTCATGGTACTTGAGCTGCCTCATGATTTCGTCGGTCGTAGTCGTGCCATCGACTTCTACATTAAAGTTATGTTAAATCACATTTACAGCAAAGTAACACCAACAGCATGACATAAAGGTTTAAGTCAACTAGCAGTATAACTAGTTAAAAGTGCAAGTGGCTGGGGATATAGCCGACTAGCAGTATAACCAGTTGGCGGCTTAAATAGTTAGTGACATAGCCAGTTAGGCACCCACAGCAAATTAACAATAAAAGGAGTTAGCAATACCACTTAACTTACCTTCAGTCGTTAGAGATGGCGTTGCGATACCGCCCATTGGTGTTGTCATTCCTCCCATTCCCTATACAATGATTTAACATTCACGTTTGTGAAACAAACAGTATCTAACACTAATGCTACTAGATATAGTCGCTCCCACTTTGCACTTGGTACTTACCAGGGGCGTTGCAACTGGCGGCGGCATTTGATACGTGATTTGTGATCCGAAGAGCGCGTTTGAGGCCGTTGCCACCTTCGGCTCCAGCACTGTGTATGCCTTTCTTGGTGCCTGTGTCGGCTGCATTGTGCTCTGCATCGGTGTATCCAGCGCCGATAAACCAACGTCGACCAGAGGAGTCTTCATACCCATTGACAACTACAACATTGAATTAGCATTAGTTTCGTTTTTATGTATACTGTCTCAACTGGTGTAATTTTATGTATACTGTCTCAACTGGTGTAATTTTATGTATACTGTCTCAACTGGTGTAGTTTTATGTATACTGTCAACTCGTGTGTTACTGGGACTTACCGGGGTCTCTGATGACAGGTGGTCGGTCCTACCCTCCTCGCCTGCCTCCTCGTCAGACTCTACACATTGTTGTTTAAATGAACCTCCGTACCTTCCTCATCTTCATCCTCCTCAGGTGCCTGCGCCACTTCGCCGAAGAACGTTTTATCTATGTGGTTGTCTTCGTAGTACGACGAGTCGAAGTAGCCGTAGAGCGGGTTTCCCGCCTCATCCGTTGGGAGGTGTCCCCAGCCTCCTGGCTGATATCCAAATGATGCCGACTCTGGCAATGGCGCATTAACTCCCGGTATCCGCAAGTTAGGATAACTTGGTGGCGGCCCAAATCTACAATGTTTGTATTATGTGCACGGTTTTTTTATCGTTGCTTAACCTATTACTCCTGTTGCTAACTGCTAGTTACCTAATCAATAACTACATTCTCACCTTTGCATATTAATCAGCCATGGCGGCGGAGCGTTTTCGCCGATTCCCAGTGCGTGCTTCAGCCTCTCTGATAACTGACCAGGCTTACAGTTGCGCATTCGCAGCACCATTTCCTTCCCTTCGTAGTACACGTCTCCGTACTTCGTCATCGGCGGCTTCACTGCGTACTTGAAGAAGGCGTCGTGAAGCGTCTGGTAGTCGATGTCCATTCTGTGCGACTTTGGCCTCGCCTTCTCCCTCTGCTTCTGCTTCAGCGTTTTTTCGCTCTCCTTGATTTGCAGCGCCGACCTGATCTCCGAGATCTTCGTGGCCTCGATGTGCGGCGGCAGCTTATACGGCGGCTTATCTGAGCTTCTTCTGTTTTGCATGAACCTCGTCTTCTCGCTCCAGTGCGAGGGCACTGGGATCGTGTTCCTCTGTCCCTTCAGCCACACCAGAAACTTCGGGTCTGCTGCCGTCGTGTCCCATATTTCCACCACCTCCGGCTTTTCTGCGTACTACAATCCGTGTTAACTACTGTAGCCTACCTGCTTCAGCTGAGATAGTGTCGGCCTGTTCATGAGCCTCAGTAGCTTCTTCGTGCTCATCTTCTTGTGCGATTCCTATACGTTATCATAAGATAGCGGAACCTACGTCTTCCTCAGAGTCTGTGTCGTCAAACTGCTCCTCTGCGGGCTCCTCCACCTCCGGCTGAGGCTCCTCTTCCATCTTCTGACTCTCCATCTCCGAGAACTTCTCGAACACATCTCCAAACTCTCCAACATCCTCCTCTACAATATTTTTTATTCATTTTATTCAAACCTTTATATATGTATTCTATCTCCACATCCTCTGAATCCTTTAGATGTTCCTCGAAATCTTTAAAGTGTGTTTTTAGATTTTCCTTCAAGACTTGTCCGTTCGTTTTAACTTCACCGTTCGATTCCTTGGTGTGATTTTGTTTCTGCTTCCTCTTCTAAGCATAAAGTATGTTAATTTATTTCAAATCACATATGTAATAATTTATATAATATTATCTTACCAGTTTCTTTACTAAATTCTTATAGGTTGCTGGATTCTTCTTTCGAATCGCTTTAACGCTACTTAAATCAATTTTGTTTGCCATTTGGTGTGAACTGAGTGTATCACATGGGTACAAAGTGTCAGAAAAATTGAATACAATCAAACCTTATCATTTAAACTAAAACAATGTAATTATTAATGTTAAAACTGTTTAAAATTTTCAGTGGAAGGCAGACCGCAGATATGTAGTGCCAGTTTACCCAAATAGTTATAAAAAATTAAAATACACTTAACAAATTAAGATTCTTAAAACAATTTAGAAATTTCCTTCAACTGTGCGTTTTGCAATTCAAATGTTTCGTAGAACGAATCCACTTGATCTTGTTCATTCTTTTCGATGTCATCTAACATTTTGTTTATATCGTCTTCTTCTAAAATTTTTTGACACCAAAACTAATTGTTTCGTCTTACCTTCATTCATCTTTATTGCGTTCATTGTACCCTAAGCGATAATTATGAACACAATTAAAATTATATCAATAGGACGGTGTGTTAGATACTAACCTGGTTTGAATCTTCTAAACCTATGTCCATTGCCCTGTTATGGACCGGGGGATGGAAAAGTAACGAGAATAATGAGGGTTCCGTATCCTTATTGATTGAAGGATCTGCCTGTTGATTGTTATGAATTAATGGACAGTGTAATTACAAATAAAAATATCAATGTTTAATGACATTCTATACATATATTATCCTCCTGATTAGTTATAAATACCTGTATGAATTTGGGGGATTTGATCATTCTCAAGTCTGCGATGTTGTTCTTGGTTAAATCGGCTATTTTTCTATTATTTGAGCTATGAATTACATTTGTTTTAATAAAAAATAAAATTATTACCAATTTAAATTTAATTTGCATTTTAAATTTTCATAAACACTAAATCTTTTGTGTGTGATTGTGTAGTTATCAGGATCGATAAAAAAAATGTTGTAAATAAGATATCGATAAAATTAGATCAGAATAAATAAATTGAATGATTTTAAATGCATATATCTCACAAATAGGTACAAATCTGTGTTATAATCACAATTACAAATTCCGTAACAAATAAGAATTGTTAATTAATAAATACATGTTATTTGGGTGTATATATATTATGTAAATATATAGTGATTGTTATTTAACTTATAAAACAGATTTAGGTCAATTAAGACCTCATTTTGTCTTCAGGACTAGCCAAATATAAAATTCCAAACAAATTTGTATATAACAAACAAATCATATATAATTAATTTCTATACATTGTTTTCTTTATTTTGAAAACATATTTTACGAATCAATTAGAGCTATCCATTTTAGTATAGCTATGTGTTCAATTATAATAGATGTATATATACACGAATATATTTAAGATTCTTGTTATTGACGTTAATAAAAATAAATATACAATGATGAGAATGAGAAAAATCAACGGAAAAGTTTACACTTTTTTTTTATTTTTATTACAGCTGGCATTGTTGATTTATTACAAAATATTCATACACAATTTAAATAAATTCATATATTTATAAATGTCAATATATATATATATATAAAATATAAAAAGGTATTTTAATAAAAACACAAATATATAAATATATACAGATATACGATATTTGGATGACTAGGTTGCAATTTAAACATTAAAATTTTTAAACAAAAAAATATAATTTAAGCACGTTCTGATTCCTTATATAAATTGAAAATAGGGTATTGTGATGACTAAATATCTAGACAATGGATTTAGGTATATGGATCCCAACTACCAATCTAGGAGCATACACTCAAATGATTATTTAGAGTTGTTAGTATCAAAACTTCTACCATCCGACCACAAGTTCAAATATAAAGAGTAATTATTGAGGTGTTAACGAAGGAGGAAATAATTACTTAGATCTTTGTTGGGTCACCCATTGGAATCCTTTGCTCTGGGCCATTGCATGCTTTAAACCATAGATTACATACATATTTTTTATAGGAAGATGCCCAAATCCTAAACTTATATTATTATGTTTTATGATAAAGGTCTTCGTTGAAGATTTAAAACAGTTTTGTTCATATATAGAGACATACCATATGGTTGTTTGACAATTGTGCCAAAAGGAGAACATTGACATTTTAGTTTTACTCTTTGAGCGCATCACACGGTTTTAAGAATATAGACGAAATTACAGAGTCTTATTAACTTGAAAGACGTGTTCTCTGGATTATAATATGTGTTTCTGGTAGATCGGAAAAATTGATATATCGAACAAGCTAAACTTATTTAAAACACATCGCTAACAACGTAATACCTATAAAACGCGATATATATATTTAAAATTCCGAAATTGCAGGGTTTCAAACTTCACAGTTATATCTAATTAATTCACGGTAACACAAACCAGATTTAAAAATCAACTAGAAGCAGCCAAATAGTTGATGAAACATAAATTTATTGTTTGGGTATATTTACAAGAAATAATAAAAACCTTAAAAAATTAAAAAGGAGCTTTAATCAAACGCTTGGTTAGCTATAAACGACAAGGAAGCAAACCGGTCAGATGAATACAGTAGCTTCGGTTCCACTGGACTATCCAGAGTCACACACCGGAGACATGGATAGTTACTTGACAAATATAGACAACGTATACGGCATAAATGAACCGCTGGACTACACCACGTTTAGCAGCGCCAACACATCATGCGAACCCGTTTTCCTAGAAAACGGAATACAACTGAGTTTCGATGGTTCAAACTTCAACGACTACTCGGGGTCGTTCTACCCAGGCCCCTGCTACGGAACAAACGACACGAGTCTGTACCCGGACATGAGCAGCTCGATATTCGCGAACACGTTCGCAAAGTCGGAGCAAGATCTGGGGAAGTACACGATGGACCAAAAATACGCGTTCGACACTAAGTATAGGCTCGAATCCAAATACTCGATAGACAGCCTGTATAGTATAGATCCCAAGTACCCGATGGACGCTAAGTTTAGCATGGAGAACGGGGACCTGATGCAGCACACGAGCACGCCTAACCTGCCGTACCTGACGCCGAAGGTAAAGCCGAATTTCGAGTACATGAACCCGATAACAAACAGCACCTCGTCGACGTCGTCGACGATGTCGTCAGCAATGCCGGCCGTGGGGACGACCGCAATGGGACCGATGACGGCATCCATGCCACCAGCGATGCCAGATATGCTCTCGCCAGGGAGAGCGCAGCACCCGATAAAGGTGACCACGCACGACTTGGCAATGTTCAACTCACTGATGGACGGAAGTGTCCTGACGCCAATAAGAGCCAGCAGTACGATGCTGGCACCGAATCAGCTGAGGAAGACGAAGTCGTTGCCCACCGGGATACCGGCAACGACGGCGCCAGGACTGAAGGAGTATCAAGGGCTATACCATTTCGAAGAGGAGCAGACGGGGCCGCAATACATAAGGCAGCCACCGACGACGCAAAGTAAGTGAAATAGTTGATGCTTTTATTAGTAGTCAATATACATATAAACGTAGTTAAGTAGCAGTATTACATGGTAGTTAGCACTAAGGGAAAATTATGGTACCATCAGCTATGATACAAATTTTAAATTGACATACTAATGGCGTTGTAGAAACGTTCAACTACGAGACTGAGTTCTCGAAGAGCGTAGACTCGTTGATGTTGTTCCCATCAGAACGTAACGTGCCGACGACGACAAGCCAGGGGCAGGACACGTATCAGTCAGCAGAGCGCCCACCGAACAACTACCAGTACCAGAACAGCGCAGTGCAAGAAGGAGAGGCAGATGAGACGGGCGAAAACTACTACGCACCCACAAGTGTGACGACGAACGTCACGAGATATTCAGTGCCGACCTTTGACCCGAACATGCCACCGGAGGAGAGGTACAGGGAGGTGCTAAAGGCAATACTGAAGTCGCCGCCGACGCCGGAGAGCTTTATGTCGCCAATTAACTCAAACGTACTAAACAGCTTTACGATCAAGGAACTGGGGGAAAGGTACGACGAAGCACAGAGAGCGGCGAACCAACCAGAGACACATGTAATGTACGTCAGGCACAGCAGTGACATGAACCTGGTGCTGAGAAACGATAACCTGCTGATACAGCACTCGAACAGAGAGAGAAACGAAAGACTGAAGATGTCAAAGCAGGTCCTGAGCAGCAAGGACGTAGCCTCAAGCTCGGACCTGAACGAGTGCATGGCAAGGTCGCGCAACGACGAACAGGGCATGAGTTACCTGCCGTACGTGAGCTGTAACTGGAAGGGAGTGCACGAAACGAGCTGGTGGATGAGCGACGCGAAAGGAGTAGTGCGCAACTTCAAGGTGAGGTTCGACCCGGCAGTGTTCGGCTCGAAGAACACAGCGTACGAGGAGGCAACCAAGTTCGGAAAGTTCGTAGAAGGCCTGATAAGACCAGGAACGCTTATCAGCTGGTACCCAGGATTCAACATACCAATAGGCACGAGCGGAAGAGCGAACCTGAGAAAGGTGCTGCACATGGACAGAATGAAAAACGCAGACCTGTGCGACCCGGTCCTGGAAGCAAACGGCCTGAAGGTGGCAGCCAAAAGCACCTTCGGAGACATGATCATAGTGGAGCTGTACAAAGCAGCGTACCTGCTGGGACTCTGGGACGTGGCAGCATACAACTGCCTGAAGACGTGCAAGCGCCGAGGATACTCGTTCGAGTGGATACACAACATACAGGCAAGCGGAAAGAGAATCACACTCGACGCACTCAAGTACATGAGGAACGTGAAGGAGGTGGTGGAACAGGATAAAATATCGAGAGTCAACTCGGAAAAGAAAAGGAGACGCAGAAAAGCGAGCGAAAAGAGAAGAAAAACAAGTCTAGCCTAAGCCCAATAAGAAACTTAAAGAGTTGATCAGAAAACTTGGGTTAAGGCTTGAGTAGAGCAGAGAATGAGAAGCAGTATATCGAGGTAACGGGAGAGAGCATGAGGTGGCGTTTTGATAGTAGGCCACATAGAGAGAACCATGCCACGTGGTCCACTAGTATAGCCACGGAAGTATTGGAGTCACAGTGGCACCAGGGCGTTTATGAGAGCATGACGCCAGGGTATGCAGGCGCCTACGAGAGTAGAGCGCCAGAAGCAGACGTAGAGGGGAGCCAGGAGCCCGAGCAGTTCGCTGATGCTAGGACACACCATTCACACTGGCATCAGGCGCGATCGACTGCGGACTGGGCGGGCACCCGTAAAGATTTATAACAAGCAGCTCGCTTGACGCACAGCAAGCGACGAGCACTTTATTATCAGCAGCACGCGATTTAACACCCAGATGGGCTACCGCTGTAGCACTGAGGGCCCACACCACCACTTTCCCAGCAGTGCTAGCCTAGCGCTCAAGATAGCATTCGATTGTATAAAAATTCATTGTAAATTATTGGTCGGGCGCGCCCGGAGCCGCCCGAGTGTTTATTATGGATTTTTCTTAACTAGGTTGTCAAGGAAGCATCCAGTCTTCTAAGAAGTTTAAAAACAACTTGTCAGTAAAGCAGATAAACAGTCAATGTTTATTTCCATCAGCGATACATGGTATTCAAGTACACATATACATATACAAACTCACATGGGTATTCACAGTAGACAAATTAAGTAACTAGAACAGTGTGTATGGATTAAACTTGTGCCAGGAGTGGACGAGCGTGTTAGTGGAAGAATGTTGTGAGGCAGAAGTAAATCAGTATAAGTGGTCCAAAAACCACAAGAATGTCTACGGTGTAAAATAGGTTAAAATGTTATCACTAAAGGAGACGGATTACAACCAGAATAAATACATTGCGCTGGATTTGGAAAAGTTCTTCAGAGAAAATGACGAGTTGACCATGCTGAAGACGCTACAGGAGATGTACGTCTCATCGTACAACCTGGAGCTGGAAATGAAGTCCCTGGTGACAAACGAGCTGGATTCCGTTCTTTTGTGCGTTGACACGATACTACAGATGTGCTCCCTGATAAAGCAGTCGAAGAACAACCTCGACACGATAAGTAAAACGGTAAACGAGTTCAACTACGATGAAATATTCGAAGAGGCATGTAAAAATAAAGTGGATGTACCGGATTTGGAGGTTAACGAGCTTAAATTGTTGCTGGACGGGTGGATGAGTAACTACAACAGGGAGTGTATAGAAAATGAAACATACGGATCAGAGTCGACACACATTGATCTAAACAGAGACTTATTGTTTCAAAACTACGGAAATTTCGTAGAAAGGTGCAAAAACGTGAAAATCTACGTTAAATCGATAGTATCGGAGCACCTGCACGGAATGACGATGAGTAATTATAGACTCCTTAAGAGGAACAGGCTGTTAAATTCGTATGAGCTACTTTACGTAAAAGTGCCGCTCTTGTTGAATTTATTGGAGGAACTCGGAGGAGAGGACACGAATGGTCTAACCAAAGAAACGGAGCGGATGTGTGAATTTTGTAAGAAGAAGCTGAGATCGCACTGTTTAACAAACCTGAGCAGTAGTGAAGTGGAGGTTTTACTGGAGTCGGTATCAGTGATGTTCCTGCTTGACGGAAAAGGGAGAGAAAACGCAGAGTTCCTGCTGAAAAGGAGGCTGGAAATGTACAACATTGCAAGCTCAGCACTCGTATCAGGCTCCTTGGGAGTTTTAACGAAGCTGTTCTCACACTTCTTTGCAAACGAAGTGCTCTATGAGGTGTTGACCCTCTACACGAAGGAGGTGAGTCTGGATAGGAGTATATTCAGAGAGAGTTATGAGCCGAAGCTGCTGGATCAACTCGGGAGTTACAGTCTCGTTAAGTTGATTCAAGTGAAGCAAGTAGTATCGCAGCACATACAGGAGTTGAGCGTCGACTTCGACGGGTGCAAATTGAAGGACAAGTTGGAGGAAAAGAGGGCGTTTCTGAATGAGGAGTTTGAAAAAACGTGGACCAAGTGCACAAACGACAAGATAGCGAACATAATGCTGACCATAAGCGGATCAGTGAACAGCTACACGAAGATAAAGAGGGACTTGGGGGACTTTTCAGAATATTTCGACAGCCAAGACTTCGTGGAAAACACGAAGCACGACGTGGACGAAATGGTGACTGAGCTAAACGAGTTTTTGCTCTCGGAAAAGAGTTTCAGTCACCTGGTGGACAGAAAGCTCGACGCAACAATGGAAAAGGTGAAAGAGCAGATGGCCCTGAGGGAATTTAAGCACGGGCGAATGGAGGCGCTGACAGTGTACTCAATACAGGAGTACAACACGAAGTTTAAGGCGTGGCTGGGCGAAAACGGAGTTCTGGACTCACTACAAGTGTTAAACAAGTTCAAGCCCACGAAGAACGTGTACGCACTGTACGAGATTGTCACAAATAGGTACCTGGACCCGCTGGTAAAGGCAGCAGCCAAGAAGGCGGAAAGCCATAGAACCAGTAAATCCACCAGAGTTGATCAGCCAGGTTGAGTGTACATAAACAAAGTAGATAGAAACTGTGGACACAGGTGGAAATACTGTGTTTAGTCCACAGTAGACAGACGATACTCATGTAGATAGCACTAGAATAGTCCTCAGTAGTTGATATAACTCATCTAATATACAGGGGATAGTGCTGAGCCAACGGATAATAGCCAAGAAGGGGGAAAATTGGAAGATAAAGAGGATGACAGTGAATCGGAAGAAAAAAGGGAAGGAGATAATGGACTATACATGGTAATGGTGGCATACGCAGCCTCGAATCTGAAAAGCTATATCAACGAACTAAGCGGGTTCAGGGAGTGTGTGTTGTCAAAACACCTGGAAGAATCGGCGCTGGCGGCTGGAATGGAGTATTACATAAAAAATATTACTGGAGGAACATTGGGGAAATCAGCAGAGGTAGCGCAAGTCATAAATTAAAATTGTGTAGAGGGACGCGGGTATACTTTCTATGATCTGCGGAGACAAACTGGAGAGGTCAGACGCAGGTTTAAAAGAAAAATACACACAATTTAAAAATAAACTGCCAGATGGGCGGAAATACGAAAAATTTTACGCGAGCTTTAAGAACCTAATGTAATGCCCGAAGAGCACTCTAGACATACACAATAAATAGATATCCAACTAACGATGAAGTGACGTCGTGAAAAAATAAAATATTGTAAATAATTAAGTATATTTAGTGTAAAATAATCATTAATAAAACGGAGAGAGGAGCAAGGAGAAGGGAAAATGCCCAAGAGGGAGTACAAGAGAAAACCGGAGGATTATTGCCAAATGAAGCCTCTGAGAGATTGCCTGGCGCTTAACGAAGGAAAAATAGAAAAGTGCACCAGGGAAGTGGAGATTTTCGAGAAAACGTGTGACTCGAACAAACCGTATTTTCACTCAAAAGAGGGCCTAGACGACAGCAAAACAGGTCTCTTTTCGGGAAAACTGCACCTATAAAACAAATATAATCAATATCATTGATACTCACACATACATTTGTACGTAAAACGGGTAATCGGAGCAGGTGTAGTTCGGGCGAACACTATATTCAGGCCGAGCTCCTTTTGTAGTGGTAAATTTGCCACCTGTCTCCGCATAGGTTACTTCACGTTATTGTATAAAATTAAAGCAACAATTTTATATAATACAAAAAATTAGTTTTACAGCTTTAACTGCAACATCCCACCTAGGATAGGCTGCTGAATTATCGTTTAGTTATCAACTCTTCGCTGTCAATATCAAAATAGTCGTAACGATAAAGCATGTCAGACAGAGCTGCTGAAAGAGTTGGAAACCTGAGTTCGAGCGAGTACGACGAGAAAAATGAATCACCCGGAACACTTTCATATTTCTTCGGCTTGTTGCTTGGTCTCGCTAACAACTTCTCAGCTCACACCGTCTTCCTCCTGTCTTTCATGGCAGTGAGGTTACACAAGGGAGCAAACAAACTCCCCCTAAACCTTTTCCTGTTCTTTTTCTTCTACGCACTAGGATCAGTGCTCTTTTTCTTTGTAAGTCCCGTATTAACATTTTTCACATTCTTCGGATACCTGCTGGAGGCAGTGTTCCATCTCTTAGCCTTGTTGTCAGTGCAGGCGTTCGAAACTGAGGCGGGAAGGGGCGTATTCACAGCTTCAGTAGCCCTCATGGGACTGGCCCACGGGCTAAACAAGGTGGCCGGAACAGCACTAGTAGAAGCCACTCCATTCGGAAGCCATGCCGTACTTGACATGGGATTGTTCCTATCTGGCCTATTGCCATTCTTCCTATACATGGTTTTCCGTTTCGTGGTGACAGAGGCCGGAGACTTTAAGCTCGAGCACATGAAGGTGTTCTTCACCACAGTCAGCGTACTAGCAATGGTCATGCACTTGCTCACGGCGCTCTTTGCCGTAGTATACTCGATGACGGGCAGAGTAAAGAGGCACATGGAAAAGAAGAGGCTGGAGCACGAGTCGAAGCCAAAGTTTGTAGGCAGACACGCTGCATCACTATTCAACAATTTATTAGTTGCAACACTCGTATTCCTGGTGCTGTACTTCCTTAAATACACGCTATTCCCATCATTCTACCCTCTCGATGTGGAAGACAAAGTCACAACGGGAGCAAAATACATGTTCCTTACACTACCAGGCTTGTTCGACGGACTGGCAAGGCTGGCGTTCCTATATCTGTTTGGCAACGTTGACTGGACACACGTGACTCCGTGCGGCACACTTTACATGCTAGTTTTCGATCTTCTTTTGGTTGTATTTTTCGGATGTTTACACAGAATGCAGGACCAGGACTTTGTGCTCTTTGAAGAATCTTTCTCACTGTTGTTCTTCTTGGCCTTCCTACTGGTCCATTCTGCATCCTCAGATGTCATCACCCTGCAGCTACTTGGCCACGCGGGCAACAAGGAGGCCGAGAGGGACATGGAAACCCACGAACTTGAGGCAGATCTGCCCAGAGCACACAAGAGAGTGACAGCTCACGTGTTTTTGAACGTCCTAGAGTCCCTCGGATCCACCCTGGGATCGCTCGCAACACTGTTATTCTTTAGTCTGTCAACTGAAAAGAAGGATTAATCAAATACATTATTCGCCTACGTGTTAAGTATCCTGAATAGAGTATGTGTATGAGATTCGTAGCTATCTGTGTGTGTTATGGTGAACCTTGGCTCCTGGTTACGCTGCCTGGCTGAGATCGGCTGTGGTGTCGTCAGGAGCGAGTTTAGTTGACATTTAAGAGTTTTAACGGTTGACTCACGCTAAAATGGAAAATGGTTATTAGAACATCGCTGCCGCGGAGATTGTTTAAAATTAGTCCGCTTGTGAGCTTTAAGCCGGGCGCAGGCGTGGTGTATCACCCCTCGGTCCACGACGCCCATGTGAATGAGACGCTGAGGCAGGAAAGAGCAGTAAAACAAGGTAAAAAACAAATTGGAGTTTTTTAAGTAGAATTTGCAGTTAAGTAGCCTTAGAGTATTCACTATGCCGCCGTCTGGCACTAGGTAGTTACACATGGCTGACCGCAGCCATATTCTAACGTTGCTGTTCAGGAGTGAAGCTTCCGCAGGTCAGAAAGGACGCCTTCTATAACGGCCTCGACCCTGACAAGGTGGTCACCAACGATTGGCAGAGTCTGGACGTCGGAAGGATCCCGATGCGCGGGGGCTACGCGTTCGCAGGCTACCGCTTCCCGCAGGTGAAGGCCTTTAACGAGGACGAGCTGGTCCGCTTCTTCGACTGCGAGAACTTCCTGAACCGGTACTCTCCGAAGGAGATATGGAAGTCCGCCAAGTACAGACTTAGGTTCACGAGGCTCATGTACCTGTCATTTCTCTTCCCGTTTACCTTCGTCTGGGCCGAGTTCATGTGGAAGAGTCGGTACGAGCCGCTCGAGACCACGATTCCTACAGAGGACTACCACAAGCACTACGTTTGGCACTCTCTCGGCCACAAGCTCGACCACCACGCCTTCGTCCAGTACTCTGAGGCCAGGAGGACTCACAAGTGGCGCAACGACCAGATTAACCCTGAGGACTACATTCCTCCTCAGTACAGGAACCTGCAGGAGTTGCCCAAGGGCCTCGTTCCTTCTCACTGATTTAGTTTTTAAGCACTTGATTCAATTTATATATTCATCCACACACGGTAACTATTACACACACGCCTGTATTATTTTATCAAATTGACACTCATACGAATATGGGATAACGCTCTCACAGAACTCTGATGATCACATTTACGGTTGATAACACTCGTACGAATTTCTGATAACACTGGTACCAATATATGACAACGCTTTTACGAATATCTGATAACGACATTGAAGCTTGGTTATCTCAACCAGACTATTAAAATCACTCTTCCATCTTTTCATCAGGATTCTTTAATTCGGAGAACATGTATTCGTGTTGGAAATCCTAAATGACACATTAGTACTGGTAAGCACGCGCTCATATGCATTTAATTATTACTTACAATTAGGTATTTGGTGCTTCGTCTTGCATCCAGAAACAGACTAAATGATCTTTTGATATCGTCACAGGTAACTGGTCCACCTGAACATGTTAATGTTAGTACAAAAATGTGCGTATTATGTTTACAACTTCATATGTTCAAGTAACCGTATCTACACAAATATAAATGTGTTACCTCCCTTTCTTTGCCTAATCAGGTGTGACGCTGTTATTAGCTGCAATGCGTATCTTAGCGATACGTCTGTGGCCACTTTGACCAGCAGCTCCAGCGAGTCCTCTTCCAACTCCACGTCCTCCTCGTCGCATCTCTGACCAATGATCTGAAACAGTTTGTTCACATGCAATCACTGTTAGTGGTAACTATAACACTACTATCTATCATTTCAATACCATCTTTGTATCCTCAGGCTGATATGGAAATGTTGGTATGATTAGCAGCCGATCCAGCACATCAAGCGGTATTCCGTGAGGCGACTTGTAATCTGTTCCTCTAATTCTCGTTATCCCTCTGTTAGTGGCCATCACTACTATTGGACAGTTTTCCATTTCTAGAGCCCTAATTCATTATTATACGTTGTCAACACTAAGTATTTAATTAATCCACAGTTAGTATTTAATTAATCCACAGTTAGAGGCTGAAATCAATCCAATAGTAGTCTATTGTTTCATTTACCTTGACAAAAATGAGAAGCACTCAATATCCAACATGTGTGCCTCGTCTATGAACAACACTCCCTGGATCAACTCTGCCCTTCCATCGTCTTGCCACTCTTGCACTTTCAGGTCAATTTGCTCCCTCACTTCGTTCTTTATCTCTCCCGTGTCTCCCGTAAACAGTGATAAAAATCCTTGCGATCTAAACGTGTAAACGTCAATTTAGCTTTAGCAGTCATTCACTTTGTCAGTTATCTACTTATTTATCTGAATTCCAAAGTATCATTCTATTAGCCTCCAACGGTATCTATTCTTCGCATTACCTTGAATTTATTACATCCACATCGTGCAGTGTTACTGTGTGCAGCACTTCCTTTCTCTTCTGCAGCTCTCCCGATGGACATGGTATGAAATTGACGTTCGGCGCCATTGCGTCGTAGTCGTGGGAGTACGAATAAGCTCTTCCCAGCTTCGTCACCTTTCCCGAGGTCTTGTCTATTTGTATTATGTCGCCCACTGCCACGTTCTCTCTCTTCAGCGCATCGATCAGGTTGCCTCCTATGTCGTAGAGCGTCTCCATATCCGTCGTCTTCATCGTCATCTTCCCCAGCTTATCTCTACTGCTTGTGCTCGTCGGATTTGTGAATCTGTCTATTTCGATTTCCGTGACCTCTCCTTCTATCACTTCCGACTCCTCCTTCACTCTCAGGCCGATTGATCTTCTGAACGCCTGTGTTAGTGATTCAGTCTTGCTCAGTTCCATCGAATAGACCTCGGATGCGTTGATGTGTGTGAATGGCGCGTCCTAATTCCATCATTAGACGCTGTTATTTAAATATCTTCCACAAACCTCTCCAAGTGCTTTCGAAATTCCCATTGCTATTGCCGTCTTTCCACTTCCCGGCTGCCCTGCCAAAAGAATTGCCCTTCCTCCTATCTTTCCTTCCTTAAGCATATTTACAACAACACCTGCACACGGTGTCAACTATTTTCGTTAAATTATGTAGTATACATACGATTCCTATCAAGAAGCACTAACTACCATATTCTTTCAATAATCTACAAAAAACGGCTTTATATACACTATCTAATTCTATCAATCCTCGTTTTTACTAACCGGCGGCTCTTCTTGCCTGCACTTGGCCCACTAGCCCATCTCCCGTGTACTCTGGGTTTAAGTTCTCGTCCAGGCCCAGTCCTGTGATATGGGAGTGGATTCCTATCCTTTCTATCTTCGTGATGTCCGATATTTCTATAGTTTTACTCATTGCTGCAGGTGTCCAAAATATTTAAATTATAATGACTACCGGCACACTCCCACAACAATCACTCAATATCTTTTAAAATAAGAAAAATAAATATCGAATATGCATAGAATCAACATATTTAAACTTTTGCTTGAATGAACAATGCTTCAAAGTTTCGATTCCTTTTTCACCTGTTCATTAAGTACGCTTTCGTTAAATGGGTTCAACGGCGACTCACACCTAAAATCGATTAAAATAAAAGCACTTTACCCTAAGAAGACCTTCGTATAATGTCTAGCGATCATGGATACAATTGCGTAAAAACTGGTTGCTGTGCAATCAGTTGGATCGTTGCCCAGTACTTTGCTATGTGTAAACATGGAGATCAGGGGGATTGGTTTGAAAGGCAATTTTGCAACCACTGAGTATTCAAACATGCTCATGATGGCTGGCATAAGTCCCATCAGTAGAATTCCAGTTATTATTGATGAAATCGTCCTGTTATTCTTCAACTTCCTGAACCGCAACATTAATCATGTGAACGAACTTCATTTTGTCCAGCAAAATCTTGGCAGGAGTTTCTCCAGACTGTATCTGAGCCTTAGTTTTAGCTAAACATTTATTGACCCAGGATTCGGTCAAACTTACGAATAACTTTGGAGAGAACGTACACTTCGTAGGCATCGCACAACTCCTCAAAGGCCTTTCTGAAGGATTCCTTGCGATATATAAAAAAATAAGATGTTAGTTCATTGATTACTCCAATTGCTATGGCAAAGAGTAGAACCAATAGAGTGTCGCGTTTATTCACTGTTGAAACGAAGGAATCATTGTCCATATTTATATTTAAAATAGCTGTTAAAATAAAATATATCTTTGTAAAAAATACATAATAAGATTATGAAAATAATAAATTTCAGTGAATAGTAAAACTGATAGGTACAAGTATTTTTGGAGTGCTGTGTAACACAATAAGCAGAAAATTTGCCTAACACTCTTAATATTTATTTAAAACACCCATATCCTCCTCGAGATCTCTATAATTTTATATAAAAGCAATAGAAGTGAGTCTGAGGCTTCTCTTATAAATGTGTAATTGAAGCCCAATACACAAAACAACGAACACAAAATATATTATTTTCGATTTGTATGAGCGATGTTAGAGCTTAAGTTGAACAACGCAGTAGTCTTGAGGAGAATTTTCGACTGTATTAGGGATCTGATTACTGATGGGAACATCGATTTCGACGCCACGGGAATGACTCTTCAGGCTCTCGATGGCAATCACATAGCGCTCGTTCACCTGAAGTTACACGAAAGTTAGTTTACCCATGTCGTTTGTTTATCAAATACGTAACTTTCCTTTTCGTTATACCAAGTCCCAGCGACCGCATCGTTGTGTGTATGTCGTTTTGGGAACTTTTAAATCGGCCTGGGTGCCGAATTCGTTTTTACAGTGCCAATTGAATGTAGTTAGTTATTTGCTATGAATATGTTGCAATCGAGTATTTGACATGGAACTGATTCATATTACCAATAGGTGGATTTGTGTTATACCGCTGCGACAGGCCCCGCGCGCTCGGAATAAACATCAATTCAGTCACAAAGGCGTTTAAATCATGTTCAAACAACGACTCAGTACTAATACAAAGCGAGGAAGACAAAGATCTGATCACGTTTGTCTTCGAAAACAACAGTACGTTTGTGTGTTTTAATGTGCATCACTATCATCACATAAACCTCACTCTCATTAATTTTTAGTCGAAGATCGTGTTTCAAGTTTTTCTCTAAAATTGATGACCATTGAGCAGGATGCGCTGAGTATCCCGGAGAACACCGAAGGCTTCGACGCGGAGATCACTCTCAGCTCCAAGGAAATGACGAACATATGCAAGCAGATGAACGAGTTTTCCGACACCATAAAAATGGAAATCAACAAGAATTCAATAACATTCTCAACGCAGGGTGATCTCGGGCACGGTGAAATTGTTTTAAGAAACAGACCACCATCTTCAGAGGGAGACTGTGGAGTTTCCATAAAGGTACGATTTTATGAGAAAACAGTTTATGTCAACGTTGTGAATGCTATGGCAATTTATAGTGCCACTGTTACAACAACTATTACCGCTACTGCCAATACTACAATTATTCCCTTTTAGGTCAGAAATCCCATAAAGCAATCTTACGCAACAAAGTACCTATCTATGTTCACCAAGGTAACTTAACCATGTAGTATTAACTATATGTGTGCGTGCATATGTTTATTTATTCTCACACTAAAGTGTGTGTATAACATGTATTTACAAACATACTTACACACTTAAACACAAGTATACCAGTTACTATGGTAACACATGTTTATAAACTTAATAGAGTGGCTGTTTGAGTGATTCTGTTACCTTCGGGCTAAGTCAAAACCGTCCAATTGAAGTCAAGTATGACGTTAAGGACTCGTTGGGCGACGATGGACGTCACGGCCAGGTTCTCGGCGAACTCAAGTTCTATCTCGCCCCCAAAATCGATGATGAAATGGAATCAGATTAAGTAAAAGGTGAATCGGCCTGTTATAAAGGTTAATCAGTTGAAAAATCAATGAATCAATCTCAAGTTTCAAATGCATACGAGTATATGGTATTTAATGCGATTTTGATGGCAGTTATGGTAGTAGTAATAGTGGTTATGGTAGTAATAGTGGTAAGGTGGGTAACACATTATCCTTTAAAATTGGTTTCCAGCTATTGGTAGTGCAGAAGTTGGCGCAGCGAACTTAGCGTAGTCCCTAAAACAGAGTTAACAGTGGGTTTCCGTACCATTTGGAGTCCAAAAGGAACGGCTCGTCAACGAAAACGCCGTTCTTCGTAACGTAGCCGACCTGAACCCGGACCGAGGCAGTGCAGTCTCGCAGGTACAGCAGCCTCATGCACCTCACTGCCAGGTCCCTGGCCTCGGCCAGGCTCATGGTTGGCCTGTGCTCTTCCCTAAGGGGTCCAATGGCAAAGTACTTGCCGAGCCCTGAAGATGTGTAAATTAATCTGGTTCAATATGCTATGCCACGGTTACCAGTGGTCTAGTGTACTATACAGTGACAGTGTTTACTGTAATTCCGTATAAGTAAACTAATTTGAGGTTGACAAACCTGTTACCACGAAGTCGTCAGTATACTTAGTGCCGTAATAGTCAGTGTAGCCCAGAAAGGGCTCCCCTCTGCTGAATCCTCCCACGACTGCAGATACCAGAACCGGGTCAAGCTTCGTTCTCCGCGAATAGAGCACTCTGGAGGTGTAGTTCAGCAGCATTTCTGCGTTCAGCAGCGTCTTGGACTCGTCGTTGCGGTGCGCCAAAAGCTCGGTCTGGACCACCCTCTTGAGCAGGTCACTCAGGTACTGGTGATCGGCCGCGTCCCCTGAGCAGCAGAGAAGCGTGTTTTTCGAGACTTCCTGCATTCTTTTTACGTTCATGTACCGAGCCATCCTCCCTAGACTCACTAAACATCAATTATTTGGGAAGGTGTGATTGTGGAATGTGCGAATTAAATTTATCCTTATTTACCACAAAACCGGAGCAGAAGATGGCAAAATATCATGTATATATATGATTTGATTCTGAATAGCTATGAATATTTTATTGTTGCTCTATGATAAACAATATTCTGCAGTCCTATCGCAACAATCCACTTACGCTTCGTATCTGCAATCATTAGCACTCCTTCGTCGAATTTCAATGCGACTACTGCGGCTCCCGTAACGTAGCCGCTCATTTTATAAATTTACAAAAGTTGTAGAATATAATGTGATCACACTGTGCTTCACACCATCACCCACAAAACGTACACGACTTCTTGCTATTTTTTAGCGCATACGCCCTGCTATTATACATAATTAATTACAACCAAATTATATTTAGTTTCTAAAACAGAACCAATAGACAAACTGCATACCTAACACATACGTATACATTACATAATATTTTATTCCGATTCAGTTGTCAAATCTTCGGAGTTTTCGTAACTTTCGGGTTCATCGTCCTCTACGTCATCATCGTCTACCGCTCCCAGGAACCAATATATGGCTTCCGGAATCAACTTGTCCTACGTCACAATTAGATTGCTGCTGACTTGTCACACATTTAGTTGTTTTTATTAATTTTATGACATAATATAAAATTGCTTATCAAACGTACCCTTATGACAACTCCAATATCATAATCTTCCTCGACATACAGTTCAAGTTCCGAAATCTACACATTTTAATTTAAGTGTTAAATATTAAATGACATCAAAACTAGAATGTTCTAGTTACAATAACGACTGTTTATCTGATAAAATAAGCACATATATGCCATAGGAGGTATAATACACCATTGTAGTTGTACAATAAAATACCTCTAATTTGGTCATTTGGGCTAATTGCTCAACTGTTGGCACCTCCTGGCCTGTGAAAAATCTAAAGAAACTCGGCTTGTCTTCAAAGTCGACTCTGGTCCTGGTTTCCTTGGTTCTTTTGTGCCTTTGTACCTTCGTCACTGTCTGCTTCGTCACGTTCTTATCCGGCAGCCAGTTAATTTCAGAGGCCACTGTTCCCTGCAGCAATGACTCCAGTTCACCGTCAACTGACTTCATGTTATACTGTTTCACTAGTGTTGTATTTGTAAAATATGGGTTTTTATCGAACTTCATTGTGATTTTAAACGACTCCTGTTTATTTGGCTCCAGGTATTCCGAGGTCACGTCTGACAAATATGCCAATACGGGCTCGTCGTGGACCTCTATTATGTTCCTCAGGGTCTTGTTATTTTTCATCGCCGTCAACCAAAACCTTGGGAGACTCTAAAAGAACTTATTTGGGCTTTGCACTCACTGGAGTTCCGTACTCGAGGCCGCAGGGCCTCGTCAATATCTTATAGCGGGATTCATAGATTGGCTGATAGAGTACATCGTACTTCAGGCGCAACTTGTTCAATTCCTTGTTGAATTCCACTTCTAACTCATCTTTGGATTTCTGAGTAATTGCAATTAACACATCGAACTGTAAAGTAACAAACCTGTATCGTTTGGAGTTCGTTGAGTACAGCGACTTGGGAGTCGGTCAACTTCGAGGTAACGCGGTCTGCTAGAAATAATCATTAGATTTCAAAGAATGGGATGGATATATTTTAATTTATAGAATCTTGTATATATGTTAATATTTTCAAGCCTACCCAGTGACATGTTCTTTATGGCATCAGATAACTGAGAATCGTCCGTCATTTTGCTGTACTAAACTTATAATTTATTTCTTATAATTATGATAAGCATAAAAAAATTGATTCAGCGTCCTTCCAGGATTCAGGATTTAATAAACTGTGGGGAAAAGAAATTTCCAAATCTAGAAAAGTATTGAGTAATTGGTTTAGAAATTGATAAAAACAGGGTAAAAATAAAAATACATACTATACCTAACTATTACAAGCCAAACTGCTGGTCAAAGGATACAAAAACTGGGCACGCAGAAACATATGTGTACTGAAAAACGTAAAATTTAAATGACAACTACTAAATTACTAAAGAATCTTATATTGTAAATCATTATATTTGCTTTAAATGAACAAATAAAAAAGGAAAATATGTAATATGTGAATATTCACAATGTCGTGTGTATTGGATACTGGAGACGATAAATTTGTGTACTGATAAAATAAAATAAAATTTATATTAAATATTTATAATTTGAAAACGATACGATAATTTTTACCACTGACTTGGCGTTATAATAAATTAGTTGCTTGGAACAATTTTGAACATATAAACTTTGATTAAAGAACCGTTTGATTAAAAGTTTAAGAGTTTTTAATATTTATTTTGAGCGAAAATATAAATAAAATCTCAATATATTAACAATTGTAATTGCCCTACGTATGCCCCAATTAGTGACAATTAATCAGTTATATTTGATTGGAATTTTTCTTAAAGATCGGATTATTCCCGGAAAACATTCGTACTTTATTACCTTGTGATCCCACCTTACAATTACCATGGCTTTGAAACGTATACACAAGGTATGGCATAACCAAATGTAGCAATTATATTTTTTTCAGGAGCTGGCCGATTTGACTAAAGATCCGCCCACAAACTGCAGTGCCGGACCTGTTGGCGATGATATGTTTCACTGGCAAGCAACTATAATGGGTCCTCATAACAGGTAAGCTCGATTGATCATGCTCGTATAAATCTTATTGTATGCTAATGCCCCGTCAAATTTACCTCCGCGGAGTATTATAAGACTGCGGTTTGAAAATTTTTCGGTTATCTTATTTAGTTTTTTATCTTCTATCTCTATCGGTCATTTTTATCACCATTTTGCTCTGCACGGTTTACCTCTATAATCACCAACTAATCGTTATTTTAGCCTTTACCAGAACGGAGTATATTTTTTAAACATCCATTTCCCGAGTGATTATCCATTTAAACCTCCCAAGGTACGCTTGCTACTCAGATATGTAAATGCCGGCTCTGCATTGAGTTTCCTGCCTCCCTTTTAACCATTTACGGCTAATTCGGCATTTAGGTTGCTTTCACAACAAAAGTGTACCACCCAAACATCAATAACAACGGTGCCATATGTCTCGATATTTTGAAAGACCAGTGGAGTCCAGCTTTAACGATATCGAAAGTGCTACTGTCAATATCATCACTGCTAACTGATCCAAATCCAGGTATTACGACCGTTATTGGTAGTTTATATAGCATAGGTAGACACGTTTAGCGTAGTAACACGTTAGCTTGGATAGAAAGTTGGTATTGTGACCTATATAACTGATACTATAGACGATCCATTGGTTCCGGAGATAGCGCAGCTTTATAAGCAGAATCGCAAGCTTTACGAATCCACTGTCAGGGAATGGGTCCAGAAGTACGCAACATAATGTCCCAATGCAATATAATTTCCTACGGGTCAATTGAAGCTACATGTTATTCAGACTATTACGCCCTTATTCATGGGCATATAGTACATTTACACGTTAGATAGTAGACTGACCCTCTCTAGAGTAATATCTGCACATACATAGATATATTGCTCCTTTCGCTACTGTAATAGACGTGATTTGAAAGTAAATTGTGACTAGCGGTACACTAGTTAATGGCTACTCGGGTTTGCACATCCATGTAGTGGTTCAACAACGGGTGATGTGTTACAAATTAAACATAGGTGGGTGAATAGAGTATAACAGAAAAGGACTAGTAAATTAGAATGAACGCCTTGGTGATTATGATGTCATTGGCCAGAAACATGGAGTTGAAAAGGAGGAATGACAACCTCTCAGGGGTAAAAGAGGCTGATTCCTTGGAATTGCTCAAGTTTACAAGCTTTTGCGATAACTCATAGGGGTAAGATGATGTATCAGTACTTTCTCGAGAATGCGATGGCGACTCGGAAGAGTTAGAAGAACCAGTGTGCGTTGGCGACACGGGGACATAGCAGTTTCTCAGAAACCACTTAAGCCTAAAGTTAGTAAATTAGGAGACTGAATAATGGACTATACGGGTAATACATGAAGATTTTAAAGTACCTTTTCTTGTTTAGAAGAAATTCACAGTTTCTGTGGTCGATTGTGCCCTTTAACACGAGAACGTTGGAGGAAAATCGTACTTGGGCCGAACGAAAAATGTGAATATCACACGCCAGTGTTTGCTTGAAAAAGTCCAGGTTCGCCAGCAAGTCGGTATAGTACCGACGTGAAACGTAGCCTAGGAGCTCACTGGCACCGAACTTGTTGTTGAAATGGCGGTTGAAGGACCTCAGAAGCTCCAATTTGTCGTTCTTGTACAGCACCCTCGTCAGTGGGCTCAAGCTCTCCTTACCGGAGTTAATTACCGACCTCAAAACATCCCTGCTGTCGGATTCATTGGATTTCCTCTGGAAATCGTTGAAAAGAAGGGCGTTGGTGTTCCTTTTTATCACATTGAACAGGGATGTGCCGCTAGAATTCGGGCGTTTGTCGTCAACTAAACAAAAATGGGCTCGTTATTAGGGCAAATGAGAATATTATTAATAAAAAACGTACCGCGTCTGTTTAAGGAATCTAGAAGAAATTGTTTGTTCATAAAAATGAGACCTCATTTAGGAAGTTGATGTGTAATAAGAATTATTGTATTTCGGGTTTAAAACTTTGTAGTATCTTGTCAATCGCGTTAAGAATTAAATATAATACACGCAAATGCATAAGAGTCCAAAAATTATAAAATAATTAGATCATTTTGCCACATATGTCAAGTTAAACTCCTGGAGCACCAACGCATTGTATTTTATGTTTAAAATTTAAATAAAATGTAATATAGACTATGTATACACGATTGCAGAGACAAAACAGTTTCGGTCCTCGAGAATCAAAGAGTACTTTGGTTATTTCGAGGATTATGGAACTGAAAATCCTTGAAGGCGAATCATCGATTCCTAACGCATCGCCGATCGTTTTGGATAGCATAAACAACAGTTTGCAATTGTTAATTGATTCTTGTGACTCTACGGGTCCAGTAATATGTGAATTGCCTAAATTTGTTAAAAATGTCACCATATCGCAATGTGATTTATCGGAGAAGGAGCTAATAAACAAGTAAGAGAAGCTAATTGTAATATATTAAATAGTTATTGTGTATTTAAATATAATTCCGTTTAAATTGGTAAAAATTTTGCAAAAAAATAGGCTAAATAGCCGTTGTTTGATGAATCTCATAAATGTTATTGAATTTTTATAATTTACCCTAACAAATTATTTTTAGACGATATTTCGAGTATTTTGAAGGATATTCACTCGCAAATAATGTACAGTATATCCCAGTGGAGATAGAGTGCCTGTCGACCATGAGCACGGAGCTGAGTAAGTCGATTCTAGCGTTGTTCGTGTCAATAGTGTTCGAGTACATATCGGAAGACAAAAACTTGAGAGAAACGGAGCTTATTAAATGGGGAAGTACGTTCCTGAAGAGAATAGGGAACTTCCTGGGACTGAACGAGCTGGATATAACTTCGATAATAAAGCCGGTGTCAGAGAATTTGGAGTTGAAACAGCTGGGAATGAACTTTGACGATTTGAGGCTGGAAAAGCAGATACACATTGACTACATTAAGGAGCAGTTGGCGCCAATGCAAGAGAAGATAAATGAATTCTTTAAGCAAACGCTGGGAACGTTCAGTGACGGAGAGAATGAAAATGAAGCAGATGACATTGAAGGAATAAAAGGGTCTGATAAGACGAGCCCATACTCGGAGAAGACGAAAGGATCATTCGATAAGACAGCAGGGTACAGGGAAGGATCAGATCAGTACCACGGTCATGAGGCTGGTGAGTACGACCGTCAGAACGAAACGAGTGAATATAAACAGTACGGTGAAAAGGACTTTGATTTGCTGCTGGACGATGAAGATGACGAGGGGGAAGTGGACGACGACGAGGAGTACTTTAAGAGGAATTTTATAGAAACGTACAACAAGGAAGGAAAGTATAAGTATGATAGCGGAAAGTACAAAGGCAGTGTGAGTAGTATGATTAAGCCCAAGGACCAGTTTCAAAAACTGGGAGAGCAGTTTGACGAGTTAACTGAACCTGGCACTAAATATGCCAACAGGTTCGACGAGTTCACAGAGCCGAGCTATAAGGCTGAGTCGAGCACGAACCAACAAAGTGGGTCTCCGAAGTACGCAGATACACTAGAAGAGTTGACAGAGCCTAGTTACAAAGGGATTGAGCATGTTACAGATAAGAACTTTAGTGAGGGAGTTGAGGCAGATCCAGGAGAATTATTCGATGTGTTTGGTGGGTCGGCTAGTAAGAAAGATGAGGATGGTGCTAAGGTGACTGAAGACAATGAAGAAAGTGGGCTTTATAGGCCATCAGAATATAACGAAGACTACGACTACCAGGATTATTCTAGAGAGTACAGTAAAGAAGATTATCAGCAAGAATATAAGCTAGATGGGTCATCAGAAACAGTTCCCCGTGCCGAAGTTGAGTACGATGACCCAGTATCATCCTTTTTTTCGATTGAAAACGACGCATCGGTTGGACTGGCTGCTAGTGATGCAGCGGTAGGAGCTGGTGAACATGGTTATAATGAGGGGCACGAAGCCTCAGTGCCTGCAGTGCAAATTGAGTACAACGACGAATATAGAGAGCCGGAGGAGCACTGCGAGAGCACAAATGATAAGCCTAAAGTGGATTTAACGAACATGCTGAGTAACTTCTTATCAAACGACTCCTCACTGGATATATTTAACGCAGAGGAGCATGTGACGAGTCCAGTACTAACAGACCTGGAGAACGTGGATACATCGGGAATAAATAGACTAGTGTCAGTGTCCGATACAGGAACCGAGCACACGAACATGGGATACGAAGATGAAACCAGAGAAGTGGAGGAGGAGGAATTGTTGAGAAAGATGGAAAAATCAATGGTGCACAGGACGTCGATGCCACTGAACGGTAAGTTACGTCAACTAACGAGTGTTAAAGTCGGTAAATATTAAAGATATTTGTGATTATTGAATCTATATATCATAACCTTAGATATTCTGGTATCGCACGCATCTTAAACTAATGAAAATTTAGATGACTATGACAACTTGTTGTACGACATGTCGAATTTGAACCTGCCGCCGAAGAAGAATAAGAGTTTGCTGTCGAAGATAGGCAGTAACATTTCTAAGAAAATAAATAGAGTCTTTTCAATCAACTCGGAAAGGACGAGCAGAACGACGCCATCACAGTCGATAAACACGGGATCGAGTGCATATCCACATCAAGGTAAGTGTCCTAGGTGCATTTAGCTTGTGTGTATATAGTGTATTGTTTGTAGCTATGTAGTGTGTGTAGCCTTGTTACTCCGTAGCTGTGTAGTGTGTGTAACTATGCTATGTCACAAATTAAACTAACTAACGCGTAGACTATTTGAACGACCTGACGCTGATTGAAAAGTCGCCGGACATAGTGGCAGTGCTGGTGCGCAACCTGGTGTTGAAGTACATAATCAACGGCTACAACGACTCGAGAGGACAGGCGATATTCGGACTCTTCAGCAACCTGCTGGGAGTGACCTGCGGAAGCCTGCTGAGCATAGAGAACAACATGGTCTCGGACCTCGTGGGAATCATGGACATGAACGCAGCTAAGACGACGACGAAGAAGATGACCAAGAGGCTCAAGATACTGAGCGCAACAGTGGGAGGCACGGCGCTGCTGGCGCTGACGGCAGGAGTGGCCTCGCCAGTGCTCGCAGTCGGCGTGGTCTTCCTGGGACTCTCGGGCACGGGCGTCTCCACGTACCTGAGCTCGAGCGAGGGCACGAACATACTGAGGAACATGTTCGGCCTCAACGTCTCGCTGACGCAGTTCAAGGCGAAGCGAGACCTGATGACGAACCTGCAGTTCATACAGCTCAACCCGAGCGGAATGCGCGAAAGCGCAAGAGAACACGACTCGAGCAGGTTCCTGCTCAAGGACAGTCCGAGGCTGGACTCGCCGCGGGACAAGGACGACCAGAACAACTACATCGGAATCTGCATCTGCGTGGGCAACAACATCTTCCTGAACGAGATCTTCTTCTTCGAAAACAACTCCGTGGACATGCGCTCGAGTGAGACGAACCGGCACTTCGACTCTGAGTACATCGATATCTGGAAGCAGCAGTTCCCAGTGCCGATCAACGACCTGTACCTGCTGAAGTGGGAGTCGAAGCTGCTGGCGTCCCTGCACAGGATGCTGCTGAAGCTGAGGGCGCTCTCGATCTACGACAAGTGCCGCGAGCTCTACCGCACCTACAACAACACCGTCTACACCACGCAGCCGGACGGCGCGGCGAACGAGCTCGACGAGGAGGACCCGCTCGCGCCCGACGTGCGCGACAGCAGCGGCGGCAACAAGTACAGGAACGAGGAGGGCAGCAGCGGCAACTACTACTCGGGCTCCGCGGGCGACGGCTCGCCGAGCGGCTGCGAGCCGTCGCCCAGGGGGGGCCCGGGCCCCAGGTGGCCCCTGAAGGACGCGCGGACGATCAACTGGCCCGTGGGCCTCGTGCAGCTCTGCAGCAACCTCGACAACTGCTGGCTCGTCTGCAGGAACAGGGCGGAGACGTGCGGCGCGCTGCTGGCGAACGCGATCTGCGACAAGATGCTCACCGGCGACCGCCACATCTCGCTCGTGGGCTACTCGATGGGCGCGCGCGCGATCTTCTACTGCCTGCTCGCGCTCTTCGAGCGCAACCGGATCAACACCGTCAAGGACGTCGTGCTCATGGGCCTCCCGAGCACTGCGGGCCACGCCGAGTGGTCGAAGTGCTCCTCGGTCGTCGCCGGCCGCCTCGTGAACGTGTACAACGAGAACGACTGGGTGCTCGCCTTCCTCTACCGCTACACTTCGAACTTCAGGGTTGCCGGGCTCGCGCCCGTGCTCCACGAGCGCGTGGAGAACTACAACGCCACGAGCCTCTTCACGTCCCACGTGGACTACCTGGAGAACGTGTCAAAAATCACCGCGCACCTGAACATTCAGCTCTAGGCGCACACGTCGGCCAGTCGGCGAACCCAACGCGCGCCCTGTCATCTTACACACGTTAATTCACCGTAATGCGTTGATAGTCAACTTACACGTCCTTATCAACTAATGTTAATTCACCGGAACCGTTGATAATTAATTTACACGTCCTTATCAACCAATGCTTGATTACAGGTGTTTATTAACCGCCATGCGTCGGTGGTTCACCTTCACTCGCCCATCAACCGACGCATGCTAACCCCGTAGCACATAAACATACAAATTAAATTTATACCAATTTGCCTACGTATTAGCTATTTTTATATAATAAATAGTCCTAGGAGCATAAATGTGTATTATAAAATTATTATCATAGATTTACAAAGTGCATGATCCATCAAGTCAGTGTAACAGTCTTTTTAAATCTCGGGCTAGGATAAACGGATTAACAGGTATTACCTTTTAACCGTCGTGTAACAACTACTGTTGTTACACTTAGGTGCGGAAACAATCAAAATCTTAGGATAGAGGTTAGTCGAAAATGTTTTTTAATACATATGTATCTTTTCCGTTAACTGATAAAAGCTTGATATCAACAGTACTATTATGCTTCCACACTCGTTTCTGTAAGAAACGGTCTCTAATTTCTCGTTATCTTATTCATTTGAAATAGCAAGAAGAATAAGTGGTCAGTCGAGTGCTCCGGTGTATATTTACAAGGAGACCCGTGTGCCATTAATCAGAGGCCATGTTTACATGAACAGGTTTATTATCTTGTCGTCGACCTTGGGATGCGCCTCCGTGTCAAAATGCTCTGCGGCGTCCGGGTTCAGCTGCAGGCCCGACTTCGTCGTCGCCGCCTCACCCTGCAGCAGCGGGTCTGTGTTCGGGTTGTAGTGCGTCTTCGCGTCGATCTTGCCGTGCTTCTGCTCGTACTGCTTCAGCGAGATGCTCTTGTGCGTCTGCAGAGCGTTCTGCATCAGCTGCGGGTTCTTACGTTCCTCGAGCTTGAACTTGTCGTAGACCTGGCGGTCGGTGAACTCTGGCATGAACGCCCGCACCATCAGCAGGTCCGTGCCGAAGGTCTCGATCGCGTTATAGAACCTCTTCGTCTCCGTGTACGACCACTTGATGCTCTTCGGGTTCTTGTACGCGTTCGGGAACGGCAGCGTCTGACTCGAGGGCACGTTTTCGCTGATGTGGTAGTGCTCTCTGATCAGCAGACTCATGTCGTCCTTCTCGTCTGCCGCCTCGCTGTTGATGCTGTTAGTGTTCTTCACCGCAACAGGTGCTGACGCGTGAGTCGACTTGTGGTGCTTTTGGACCATGTCCCAGATTGTGTTCTCCTCTTTGCGCTTTCCTTCCTCCCCACTCGCATCGCCTTCCTTGACATCGGGGTCATCCATTTCCTCTGCTTGTTCCTTGTCTTGTGCTTGTTCCCTGTCACGTGGTTGTTCCTTGTCCTTAGCTTCTTCCATAACCTCATCTCCTTCGAATTCCTCTGGATGAACGTTGACTTCTCTATGTTCTATTTCCTTACAAATTCCTGATGTTAATTTCACATGATTCGGCGTGAAATCAATATCGATTATAGGTACTTTGGCGCCTTCCTTGTTTCCAGAATCAACATGCTTGTCATCTCCTTTTCTGTTAAAATCAGTATCGATCTTCTCAAAATTATCATCATTGCACTTGATATCTTTGCTACGTTCGTTATCAAATTCCAGGTCTTTAACAAAAGGATTATGACCTTTCCCTTTAATACAAATATAAATTTCCTTCGTTTTGGTATCCTGGTGGGCATCGATGGTATCAATGGCATTGATACGATTAGTCTTATTACTCACGCCAATTCCATTTAAATTTTCATGGTTTTGTTCTTTGTCATCTACTACAGTTTCTAAAGGGTCATTGACTTTTTCACTGTGTATCTCGTTAGCAGGAGCTTTTTTCTTGAGCTTGTCTAAACGTTTTCCAACAATCTTGTCTTTCTTCACATTAAGGTCGAGCACGTTCGCGTCCTTGTGTGCTATCGTCTCTTTTAGCTCCTTGATCGCTTTGGTGTTCCTTCCTGCTCTGGTGCTCCTTTCTCCAATACTGTCCGGAATTGGCTTGGAGTGGTAAGGTCCCTCCGTAGTGAACTTCCTCAGTGGCTGGATCTCCTTTTCGGACTTATTCTTTTCCACCATTTGTTCGGGGGTATGAGTACGGTACAATGGCCTGTACTCCATGCCTTCTGCGTACAGCGCCATGTCTCTCTTTGACGGATCATAATAGGCAAACTCCTTGCTCCTCACCTCATGGATGTTCATCTGCCTGTTGATTGCGTACGTTATTTCCGGGTAGTTGTAGTCCTCGCTTGTCGTCTCACTGTTTAACCGTGTGCTTTGGGCGTCGTTGAAGTAGTCGTTGGCTAATGGCGAGGATGACATGCTGTTGTTGGTGCTCGCGTTAGAGGAGTATATCATGTGCGGGTCTATGTAGCCCTCCTGGACTCCCGTGTAGTAGGCGTACATTTTGCTCGCTGATGGCGGCAGCCACTCTCCTCCCTTGTTCTGGTCGTGTCTCTTCTCCCTCTTCGTGTGTTCCATCAACGGGACCATCGTTCCTTCTCTTCTCCTTTCGGAGATCGTCATTGGTACAATCGCTGGGTGAACTACTTCGGGGCCACTCCTCATCTTCAAACCTTCTTGCACGCCCGTAGTGCCTGGGATTTGGGGCGCGTTTTCGAGATCAGCAATCGCTTCTGCCCTGCCTGTACCTGTTTGTTCTATTGATTCACTGGCCTTCGCAGACTGCCTAGTCCTCATTTTACTTGGCTTCGTTGACTCTTCCTGGGCTAACGCCTTTTCTTGATCTTTCTTCGACAGGTCTCCTTTTCCGTTTGTTGTTGTCTCAACTGGTTTCGCTGCCTCCTCTCCTTTGTTGGAGTTTTCCTGGCTTTCGCCCTTGAGGTCCTTCACTGAGTTATCGAACTCAGTGTTCAAGAAGAATGACTCGTTTGCCTTGTTTCTGATGTGGCGGCGCATTCGACTAATCTCCCTCATTCGCATCCTGATCAGCGTCCTTTTGTATGGGCCTCTAGGACCGTATCTCTTTGAGTTTTTCTTCTTTTCGGGCTCGCGTGTCGCTCCTGCCGCCTCTGCAACCGCTGGCTCCTTGTAGGACGTGCTGGGCTCAAGGGCCGTGTCGCAGGAGTACGACTTTCCCTCTGAGTAGATTCCGTCGTAGGGCTTATCTCCTGTGTATGGCGATTCTACTCCGTATGGTGTGCTTGTCACCATCGGCCCTTCGTACGCGTAACCTGTCTTGTTACCCTTTAGCACGCTGTTTCGGTACACAACTCGGGGCACCGGGATGCACCCGTCCTTGATGTTGATACTTTCGTCGCTTCCTCCCAGGTGCCTTCCGTAAACGTAGAAATTTTCAGGCTTTAGTTGGGAGGGCGCCTGAATTGGGAACGGGTGCTCCGAGTCCTTCCATCCCCAGGCCTTGGATACAGTGTTAGCCATTGAGGCTGCGACGGAGCTCCTCTGCAGGTGCTTTCTTGAGGACTTCATTTTCTGAGCTTCCAAGTTAGGCTTCGTGTACTCGTATCCGTATGTCCTCTGGTTCAGTGCCATTTCCACAAACTTCGTCAGCACCTCCTCCACGTACTCGTCCGAGCTTATCATGAGGAGATTCCTCAGGGTCAAGTCGTTTTTGACCATGTTGATCAAATTGTAAATCAGGAACGTGATTGTTTCCGGGGAACACGTTCCTCTTTCTGTCAGAATCTTCTTAAATTTGTTATACAGGAGCAGGTACTGCCAATCATCAAAATTGAGATCGTCACGGTTGTACAAGTGAGATATCTCTGTAAGGGGATTTATTAATTTGTGTATGAGCGGGTGTATGGCGTTCTATTATCTCTGGTATTTAAATAAGTTTATTTATGTGGCTTACCGTTTGCGATTATGTTTGAGCACGCTGTATACTTGGACACCCTATTTCCAGTCCAGGAACGGTAATCATCTACCCTTTTGTCCTCAAGAAGATGATCTGAATAAGGTTTAAAATATCTGCCTAAGTCATTCACGTTGCTTAAGTCGATAAGATCGTGTGATACGGCTGACTTAGACTTACTCATGATATCGCTTGAGACAGGGTTTGAGTGGAAATTCCTTACTGAGCCTTCGTACATCGTTGCTGCTATAAGTATTGTTAAATTAATGGGATTGAGTCGGTGAACGCTTACCTATCAGTGAATGCGGCATTCCAACAGGGTATGGGTTGCCCTTGTACTGAGGTTCGGGCTGGCGCTGAGAAGGGTGGTTAGAAGATTGCATTATGTTTACCATTTGAGACGAATTAAATGGCTTTACTCATAATAAAAAAGTTAGGTATAAAATATAACCTGTGAATGAAAAATTAGGTACTAAATTAAATTGCCGCTCCCCAGATTTGAGATACTTGAGGTCATAATATTTTATTCGTAAGCTTTCGACAGGTCGATTCTTCTCCTTTTTTCTGGCACATCTTCCACGTTAATGTTAATTACCACAGATTTCACCATATTTGCGTCCAGCTGTCTCTCGTCCAGCGTGCCCTGTTGGAGTATTAGGTCATTTATATTGTCTTAGTGTGTATAAGTGTTTTGTTACGTATTTTGCTCACCGTCGTTTTCGGTATTAGTGATGCCGCGTTGCTCTGGCTCCCTTTTATGTTTTGACCTTCCGCACTTGCGGGCTCTGCCAAAAGCTTCTTTAGGTCCTCCGCCTGTATTATTACATCTTCCAGTGTATTTTCCAGGTTTTTTTTCTCCTCATCCTTCAGGTCCTCCTTCAACATCCTTCTGAGCAGTTCTCCCGTTTTGTTAAACGTTTCCAGTGAAAGCTTTTGCTTTCCATTGAACATTTGGCTTTGTGCCAGGGATATGTACACTGACGCCAGGTGTTTAAGTGGCAGATTATACTGTTCCCTCAGTTTTATCGCCCTTTCATATTCCTAAACTCATTTGATTACTGATATGTTTGTGTATGTTCATAAGTGCTCCTTCAGTTACGTGATCCGTGTTCATTAATGCCCAAATGTGTCAGTTTGCACATGTGTTACAAAGGTCCGCGGTTATCCATATAAGTCTATACAAGCTTACCTTTGAGGACTCCTCGAACTGGTGGTTGCTGAAAAACATGTCTCCTATGCGTACTAGGCAGTACGAAGCGTCTAGCACATCCTCGGGCAGAGGCTCCATGTTCTTTGATTCCAATTCCTTGAAGTAGTTTAGATAGCACTCATTTGCGAACTGGAACAGGTCGAACGCGAGCTGAACGTTTTTATTTACTTTTTATTTTACGTCTGTTCTGTGTGATGTGTGCATATCTGATTATTCTCTGCACAATAAATACGTTTTGAATACTGTAGGCTGGGCTTTGAAGAGTCACTTGACACACTTCTGGCCCATATTATCTAAGTACACCAATATTTACTAATGGCAATCGTATATTAGTGGCATTGGTCTATTTATACTGGGTGTATACCGATTCGTCCGATTGGTTCGCCTGAGTCTTGTTGGCCGCGTCCAGCACAGTCTGGGCCGAGGGCAGCTCCTCGTCGTGACCTGAGAACTGTGAAAATGTGTACTCTAATACCTTCGTCAACACTAGACTCGAATATGTTTGAGCTCTGCTCCTCGTTTGTGAGCAGCGAATCCGCGTACCAGAGGTAGTAGTCCCTGAGTGAGTAGTGGGAAGGATCCTCGCCAGATCTAAGTTGTAATAAACAAATTTAAGGCGTTTGGGGGAACCAACTTTTTTTCCAGTGCTCGCGATAAATACTCTGCTGATTCCAAATACTTCTTTTCCCTGAACAGAGATTTTCCGTGCTGGAACAGCTCATCGACCGAGAGAGCGTCGTAGTCTGTACACATGTCGTTAATTCACTTCAATTCCTCGTTTAAACGTACCGACTTCTTCTTCCACTTCAGAATCGGACATTACTGGGTCGTTTTCTAAAATTTTAAAGTGGCTATACACATTGTGGGAACAAGCGTAGTTACTGCGAATAACGTAATAAATTAAATTAGCGACTAAAGATCATCTTCTATATTTTATCTTCTTAAAGTCGAAGTAAAGATGCAGCACTCCGTTGTCGAAGAAGTTTTTGAATCCCTTCTGAGGGTCCGTCACCCATTCCTTGTTGACCACTCTGAACGCGATATCTCTGTACGGGGCGCCTCCGATGAACCTTATCAGTGCCGTTTCAGTTTTTTCTCCGTCCTTTTGCAGCTTCCACTGCGGAACCTTGCCCTTCAGCTCCGGGTAAAAGATGTTAAACCTGTACCCTTGCACCAGCTTCGGAGGCGGATGATCCGGGTCATAGTGTGCCATGTTGTACTTCGTCCACTCGTATCCCCTTTTAACTCTGTTAAAATACTTCGGAGTTTCCAGGTCTCCGTGTTCTCCTCTTAAATCTACGAGGTCGTCGAATATTTCCTCGTCCTCCTCCAACTTTGTGTACTGTACAAACTTCTCATAGCTTCCCTTCTTTTTTCCGTCTGACCTTCTATCTTTCATCTCCTTCTTTCCTTCACTTTTTACTTTCGTTTTCGAGCTCTCGTCTTCCCTGTATCTCGCGTATTAACTATTATGTGAGAACAATATAATAAATACTTTGAGACGTTGTTATTACAGGATCTTAGTCCGTACATTTATCACTAGTTGTAAAGACGGGTGGACTCCTGTGTTCGCTAGCAACTACATATGTAAACCATTGCCAACTTATCTTTTGTTTATTTTTAAATCTAATTAAAGTTCTTCACCTACCACTCCTTACGATCATTCGAGTCACTTGCAGTCGCAGGGGCATCACTGCGGTCAGATCCCCTCAACACGTTCGACACATATCTGCACGCCTACACATCTTTTCACTTGTTAGCTCGTACCTTAAAGTACGGGATTCTTGACAGTGCTGTTTCCCAGAAGTTCGTGTCAACTACTCCTAGTTCCAACTTCTTTTTAATTTGAGTTTCAAACACTGAGTATCAATTAGTAAAACAATGCAGTTCTGATATATCTAATATATGCTAGCCATACACATTTAACTTTGTAAATACGTATCTACAGCACCGTGTGTGTGCCTAATTTGTACCTTCCAGCTCACTCAGTGATTTACTTGACATGATTTGATCAATCTTCTCTCCTACCATTTGGGAGACCCCTGTCAACTCAAAGTTACTTTGTGCTGGCTCCTGATACATTTTATTTTCATCACCCTGTTACCTTTGCTAACACTAGCAGGTTCTCTAAATACTCCGTCGACTCTGGCAACTTTTCCAGCTGTAGATAAGCATTTATTATTTCCACTGCCTCTTTAACATCTTCTGAACTCTGCCGTTTAAACAGGTTATTTATTTCAAATTCTTCCTTAAACGACTCTGTAAAATCCGGGTCCACTGTTAGTATAAGCTTGTCCACCAACTTAGGCCTTCCTACATATTTTTATCTTCCTTCGCACTCACCTTGTTTATATCTCATCAGCGGCTTCGCAACTATTTGCTTCAGATTAAACTCCATCTCCTTTGCTTCCCATTCTTCGTATGATTCATCATTCTTTTTGTCGCTCGTGAGTCTCGATTCAATCAATTTCGACTTTTCCAGCTCATAATGTTTTCTTCTCTGCTTCAGCTCCTTTAATTCATCCTAATACTTAATTAATTCTATTAATACTTACGACTTTCGATTGAACCTCGTTCACTGACAGCTCTGGCCCTTTTTTATTATCTGGCGACTTGAACTTCTCATTCTTTCCCCAAATGAAAGGCTGGGTCAGTTCCTCGTCTCCAAATGGGTTATTCTCATCGGTATAACCGAAGTGTTTGTGTAGAAGTTCCGTTCTTGTGCTGTGTAACTTTTCAAAATTTTCGTTTTTGGCCCTTTTTGAGGAAGATTCCTGAGTTTCCTGTTCCTTTAAAGAGTTAGAATGTTTGGAATCCCGGGGATTATCCCGTTTTTGATTGCGATATCCTTCCATTTAAAACTGTGTAATTTTAAAATCGGTCTATATTAAAATGAGTGCACCATCTGCTTATAAAACGTAAATTAAAACCTAATATACAAATGTTAATAAAAGTCCATAGTTTTCTTTTAAACTTGAATTATCTGTGGGGAGCTAACCCTGTATTTTTTGATCGATCTCAACAACCTTTGTGAATTGATCCTTCAAATTATGGTTCTTAAACCCCGATGATGATTTACGTTATCTTAGGTCAACTGATGACAACATCTAGGCCAACAATAACCTTGTAACCAACTTTGGTCCTGAGGGGTAACTTTGACTAACATAGAGCCTTTAGATTCGTAATACATATAGAAAAAAAATAAAACATTATGATACAGAAATTAGTTAAAACCTATAGTCTGGAAATGGTTCTGGTATACGCTCTCCAGGATCTACGTTTCTTCGGAGGTGTTAATATTTGATTCTCATTGGAATGTTTTATTAATTCGTAGTAAGCGATTGCAAATGAGACCCAGGATAAAACAGCAACATATGATCCCAGCTCCTCCAACCTAAATTTGGTAGGAATTACGAAGTAAGTCATCGGCCCTAAAATAGCATTAAAGTTGAGGCTCATACCGAGCGGGTTGGCAACTTTTCTTATGGTAGAGTAGATCTGGTTGCAAAATCCGGCAGCAGGGAGAGCTGAAACGAAGCAAATGAGCCTCTTCATGATAGTTCTGAGCGAGAATTAGATAATAGGAAACGTACGCTCCAACATCTATCTCCTGCAGTTCCATGGGATCTCCAGCAACGAATGAAGGCAGCCGTATGAAAATTGAGCCAGTAAGAAGAATTAAGAAAACCAAATAGGAAATCCTCAGAAATATGAAACTGTTTGAGCGGAAAACTGAAGGAGATTATGAATAACGGGACGTACTATAGTTGACTAGGATTCCACAAATTCCAGTGTAATTGGGACTTATAAAGTCCACAGGGAGAACAGCATGGAGGTCGTAAACCATCTTAGAAAAAACCTAAAGGAATTAGGGAACGTAATTAAATAAGGGTGGAACGAACCATGCAAGCTGATAAAACACAAATCTGCCTCCTCTTTACATTGTCGAGGAAGCTGAGCAGGAACCAGACGACAATGTCCCCAACAATACCGAACGCGGCGACAGCCCAGAGAGGAAGAATGTCATGGCAGAGTCCCATCACGACAGAACAGAGCACGTAGGCACTGATTGTGAGGATGGTGTAGTTGGAAAGCGGACAGACCATGGTCAAGTAGGCGAGAACCACAGTGTAGATTGCCGAAAGAACGAGGCTAACAACGTTCCAGGTCATGTCATAAGGCTAAAGAGCAAAGAGTTAAAATAGTAAAGTACCTCCTTAGAAACACGTTTCAGACGCTCAATGTGACCTGAAAGTGAGTCAGAGAGAAATAAAGTACCTTTGTCGACCTTTTCAAGTAAGTTGGTGATGGGTCTCGAGAGCTTGGACATGGGACCCCGAGAGATCATGCTTTTGAGGAGCTTCCCAGAGTCAGATTCGGCTGAAAAATACATGAAAACAAGGAAACGTACTGAATTCCTGAACGTATTTGGTAAATTGCTCGTTTATTTTGTTGTCCGGCTCCATGTCACAGCGTTCCTGAGAGTTATCGTCCCTAGTCATGGCCTCGATGGTAGTGTCAGACTTGGTCTCGGACCTGGGCCCGTCACTCTTGACTCCATTCGACTGTAAGATTTCCTGCGATGAGTGGCTCGTGTTTTTAGCGTATGCGCCCAGAAAAAGAAAGTAGAACACTACAGAAAGTTTGAAGGCTGCCATCCTGCATAGATTTACACACTCATACGTAAAAATTGAAAAATATTAAAACGGAATTTATTTTAGACTGACATTCAAAAAAGTATATAATTGTGTACTAGATATTAGTTATTTCGAGCATCTACACACTATAATACATATGTGTAAGAGTGTCTTGGGCGTGCATAATGCCATCAACAAATGAGAAGAATTAGACAATATACGTGTAATTTGCATAATAAAGGTAGTAAATATTCTTTCTGTAAATTATAAATAGGTAGGGAAAGTCAAATTGGTAGTTTTTTCATGTTTAAGCCGGGTTCGTAGCTTGTAACATGAGTAAGGTGATGGTCCAGGAGCATGACCAAGATTCGTCCAGATTCCGAGATAGAAGTAAATAACAGCGATGAAAACGATGATAAACATGAAAACTACGCGAAATATAGCGTTGTTGAAATCGTTTCGGACGAGTATACGCGTGATGTAGAACTTATGCAGCTGGAAGCTGTAGAAATCGATCGCAAAAACACGAACAAGGCGCTGGAGTTGACTTCCTCACTGCGCAAAAGTTCGTTCTTCTCTAAATCATTATACCTGAGGATGTGTAAAATATTAGATAATGATCGCATACTAGTGATATACGGAGATGATAGGAAGGAGGCAACAAAGATTTTAAACGAAAACGATGTTAAAATACACGCATTCCACAAGGTCGAGGTGCCCAGATACGCTCCCTATACTCCACAACAATTCCATAAGTGGAAGGTACACTGGCCACTCAAGTTTGTTAAGCCTTCTTTCCAGCCATTGCAAATTTCGTAAGTTATAAGTACAATATAATGTGTTTTAATGGATGCACAAGTATTTTTAGACCCGAACTGAATAAAAGCATGCTTAAGAGGCTGTTCAGAGTACTGAGGGGTGTGTGCCGATTTAAAAAATGCGCATACGTATATATGTATTAGATTTATCAGATAGACGCTTGTAATAAATGTTTAGAATCTAGGGAGAATGAAGGCAAATGTGTATGTATCATAACCTTTAAAGATAAGGTGATATCGAAAGCGTGCGACGAGAGAGATGTGCATATACTGAGGCACGCCTCAATTATAGCAGTAGGAAACGTGGCAGACGGAAAGAAGAGCGGGAAAACGAAAAACAGGAATGACTTTCCGGACTATTTATGCACGGGCTGCGAAGTGTATCTGAGCCACGAGCCCTGCTGTATGTGCGGAATGGCACTGCTACATTCCAGAATCTCGAGAGTAGTATACGGAATTAGAAATAGAAATCTGGGCTGCTTCGGGTCAGTGTGGAATCTGCACAATATGGTCGAGTTAAACCACAGATTTCGAGCATTCACAGTCACACCCGATATGACATAACGACGCGCCATGTTCATACTAATAATCTGTAGCTTTTCACAATATATCCAATATAAACATTGGAACATTTGTACTTTCATATTTTAGCCTTTGGTTGGCTGTAATTTTGCACTTCTAGAATAAAAATTTGAGAAATGAGCCCCGAGTTGAACAATTTTGTTCAAATATGCCACCTTATAACTTAGTGCCAAAGCTGAGCATATTCGGAGCAGTTAAACATATGCATATTTCATATTCTAATCGAAGGTTGAACACAGCTGATATCGCTAGGTTCGTTTTTCACAATTTATTACAATTCTAAGAATAGACGGCACCTGAGCCCAAAAAGTCATACGAATTAAGCACATAGTGATACGAATTGATTGTTTATTTCATAGGAGACTTGTAGTATACGCAACGGGAAAGGAACTTAAGCTAAAGTATCCCTCACTTAACGTGACGTGGGAAATATTGGACTACGACACACCGGCAAACGTGCAAGTAGAGTATTTGGACGGGAAAACCGAAAGGTGAGTGCACAAGAGTAGTAGATTATAACGAAAAATAGGTTTTTAATCGAAGGGTACAGTAAGAGGGAGCAGGAGAAGATAATAAACGATTGGCAGTTTGAGGCAGACCTAGTCCCGTACCCAGAGACCCAGGCACCAAAATTTGAAAAAAAAGAAGTGTAGACATGGATTTGGACAACTCGGATAAGAATACACCAAACATGAGTGGGTCGGCCGGGGAATTACAAGGAACCGTGAGTCCGCAGCGAGAATACATGAGCCCGCAGCGAGAATCGCCAGGTTTTAAGATGCCGAGGATCAGCATGTTCTCGAGGAAGCCGCGCTTAAAGCCGGAGGTGATAGAGCTGGGACCACCGACGGAAGCTGACGACCCGTCGACGTCAAGTCACCTGAACAACATAACCGCCGCCAGCACACACGGCAACGCTGGTGGCCCGGATATGAGCGCACAGGAGCAAGAAAACGAAGGCGTTTTCGACACACACATCGCAGTACTGTACGATAGGTACCTGAACATGAAGGAGGCAATTTCAAATAAAATAAGAGATAAAATAATGGCGTTCATGAGGGATGAACTGGACAATGACCCGGGAGAAGAGGAGTTGGACGTGGAGGGAGGCCTGGCACCACTGAGGGCAGAGTCGACGTACGATCGATTGGTGCTTATCATCACAATACTCCTGGGCTTCGTATTCAAGTCGCCGCTAATGTGGATCGTAGGATCGTTCCTGTTTTTAATCTACGGAAATTTTAAAAGGAAAATAATAAAAGTAAGTAAGAAGAGCGACCACAGAGTTGTGGTAATGCCCATCCGTTGGGACAAGTACCAGTACACAGCTTAGTTGTCCCAGTAGTAAAAATTAGATAGACACATATAACAAAATAATCGCATTTACAGTGGGGACTGATCAACCTGTTCCTTGCATTAGTAAGCATCGTGTACGGAGTTCAGAGTTGGGGATTCACGGACCCACAGTAAGTTTGAGCCAGCAAACAGATATGTGTATTCTATCATTTGCACGCACGGAAAACAATCGATACATTAGAACGTTCATGATTAAGCCCGGAGGAAGGTCGATTCTGCTGAGTAGACAGAAGCACGTTAAACTGGAGGAAGGAGTACTGAGCTACGAGGGGAAGGACGCAGTGCTCCTGACGATAGAGGGGAACAAAAACTTGAAGTGGTCGATAGTACACGATAACAAGGAACACACCTTGAAGCACGGAAACTTTTCAAATGAGCTCCTAGTGGATAGTAAATTGATACCACCGTCGACAGATATGATCAGGTGCGTGACCATGTTACATAGAATAAAACTGAAACAAGGCTAGAGTGAAAATTAGAATATAGATAGACTATAACACTGTGTAAGTAAGAGTGCTGTACAAGTTAATGAATTTAGGTAAACATTTAAATTGACGTAAGTAAACAGAAAGATGCATTTACATAAGTGGAAATTAACATAAATATATGTAAATATTGACACGTAGGCTAAACCATGAAATTTTGGTCAAGGGGCTAGTTCAAGTGTCAGTAAAGTTCAAGACAGCACAACCGACACCATCGCAGAGTTTTGAGCAGCCAAAGTCACACTATTATCCACTATACCACAAGCCGTCAGTTCAGCCGTATGAAGTGTCTTTCGAGTGCCATCAAGTGGAACCGGGAGCACATAAGATAGAAAACACAGGGCCGACGTACCGCATAGACTTCGACGAGGGGATAGATGACCCAGGAAAGAATAAGAACCTGAAGGGAATACGAAGGCCGAGATTTCAGCCATACATTCAGGAAAGAAAGGAGAATAAGAAGGTTGATGATATGGAGGATGAATCAAATCCGGAAAATTTACCAGTAGAGGCATTCGAAAAAGAGGACGAAGACGAGGACGAGTCCCCAATAAAGGTAGACCCGCAAAAGGAAAAGGAAGAAAAAAGGTACATAGGAGTGGATGCGGTCGAAAGCGACGTGTTTGTTACACGGCTTTTCCACGTGAACACGTTGGCAAAGTGCTCACTAGTCCACAAGCCGAAGAGTGGAACGGACGTAGTATCAGTTTACATAAAGCGACTCCAGTAAATAATAATTGCACAGTACACAGTTGGTTAGAACTGGGTAGATAGTTATTATGTGCCTATATGTACAATTGGTCTGAACGTCGGACTAGTTCTGGTGATGGTAACTTGTAAAAGTAAATTTTAATACTCGGCAATTAGTAAAAGACAACGTTTTAGGGGCTAGCTATAGTGTAAAAGCTTATTTAAATTAGCTAATAGCAAGGATGAGTAAGCAGAACCGGTGAAATGGATAATATAAGTAAATCAGTAGAAATACAATCAGAGGAAAGCATATTAGTTTGTGGATTTGTCGAACTGAATGCACAAATCGGCAGAAGAGTCAATTTCAATAAAGTTCTTAAAGGACTTCTGGAGCAGAATGTGCTCCAAAGTTAGGCAGTTGTAGCTGGGCTGGTTCAAAAATTTTAAATTCTTGAACGTCCAGCCCTGATTCTTAAAAATGCTAACCAACTTCATGCAGGCGTCGCGCTCCTCAGAGCCGTCGCCGATGGAAATCACGGAAAACGGCTCGCCAGACTTGAGCTGTCTGATGAACTGCTCCTCAATCAGGTCAATGAAAATGAAGTACTTCCAGTGTTTCTGGGCGAGCAGAGAGTTCCCAAACCTGTCGCGAGCTGAGATGATCCTGATTTTGTACTTGATGAGGAACTCGCCGACCTTAGGCAGGTACCTCTCGACGCTCTGGGACACCCAGTCGGAGCTGGCGTTGGTGACGATGACGATGGTGCCGTAGCTTAAAGCAGTCATGAAGTTCTCTAAAACTGCGTCGCCGAGCTTGCCGAGCTCCTGAATGACCTCCTCCGACAGCTTCGTGGTGAACCTGGGCCTCTGGAGGAGGGTGAGCGAGTACGTGGGCAGGATGGTGTCGTCGTAGTCAAAAATAATTAAGTTTGAACAGCGATAGGTCCTGATTCCATGCTCGTCCACGCTCACCAGCTTCGCGCCGACCTCCTCAGAAATGCTCTCCTCCCTCTTGTCGCTCTCAGCCTCGTAATCCAGGTTCGTGTCGTTCTCGACGGGCGCTCGCTCGTCCCGCTGCTTGATTGAGACCTGGGTGACGCAACTCGATATGGAATCGCTGGAGCCGAGCTTGTTCTTCTCCGCGTCGGCGGAAAAGCGCTCCACGGAGCCGTAATTGTTGGAGGGGAACATGCCGTTTTCCAACACATTGCCCATGTAACCTTCCTGCGCGTTCTTGTCAACGCTCGTGAGTAGCTTGCAGAATTTGCGATCCTTGAAGAGAGTCATGGTAATTGAATATACTCGCTCTCCAAACTTGAACTTTAAGCCTTAAATGTAAGTTGAATCGACGAGAAAAGTCCCCGGAAGTGTGTTGCTGTAATTAGAGGTGCAAAACTAATTATTTAGTTTAAAACCGTGACAGTATTTTATAATAGGTTGCGATTCTCTCTTATTTCGAGTAGAAGCTCGAAATAGCCGATAAACTCGAAAACTGTGGTAATTTTGATTCTCCGTCCACAAATGTGTAATTTTTCACCTATATTTCTCTGGATTCCTTTACCTAGGTTCCGGAAAAAACTTAGTGTAAATTTTTGTTGCGATAGGTGTTGTTTTCAGTGGAAAATATTTGAGAAGTATGCACAACCATGCATATTACTGCAACGTCCGTCGTGCTGGCCGTGTGACGCCTAACGGGCGAGTTCCGCTACACATCTCAGAAGCAAACATGTACGCAAAATTAAATCATATTATACATTATAAAACCACGTCGCGTAGCGACTCGGGCACGATTTGTCCGTCGGGGTCGACGTCGTCGCCGACCCCCCGCGACCCCTCGTACCTGCCCGCGGATTCGCCCTGGAGCCTGCCCTGGGTCTCGAATCCCGCGGAGTCCAGCATATTGCTGCTCTGGGTGGTCCCGGTTCCGACCCCGGTGAAGCTGCTCGGGACTATGGTCAGGCTCGGGTGGCCGTTCGCCGAGTTGGCCAGGTGGTTTTGTATCTCCATGAGTCTAAAGGGCTCCATGTGCGACTGGAGCAGCTGCGAGAGTATCAGCGTGGCCGAGGTGGGCACTCGGCGCGTCATGTCCTGCGGCGATCCCACCTCCACCTTGCACTGGCCCACCTTGAACACGAAGCCCGGCGCCAGCGGCATCGGCTCCTGGAAGGGCTTCAGCTTAAGGAAGGTGCCAAGCGTGCTCATGTCTCGCAGGATCCACCTGCTGCCAGTCGGCCTGCTTCCGTCGTAGTAGATCAGGCAGTGTTCCCTGGAGATGTAGCCGTTCTGCGTGGTGATCGACAGCTTCTTGTACGAGGACTGTGTGACCGGCCCTCTGCCCAGTATCACTCCCTTGGGGCATATCCACACGTCGCGCTCCACCTGCAGGTCTGCGAAGATGCGCAGCTTCAGGAAGCTGTCCAGGTCGTGCAGGTTTGCGCCCTTCTCCGCGCCTATCGTCTCGTCGCCCGAGCCCGCGTTATCGGGCCCTCCGTGGTCCGACATGTCTCCTTCCGATGGCGACGTGCTTTGGTGGCTGTTGATGTACTCTGTGTAGTTGATCACCTGGTTCGTGTTCGCGTCCCACTTGTAGTCTCTGAAGGGCGTGCCGATCGAGTCCTTGTAGATGTGCACGTCCACTTCGTGCTTGTCTCCGATGTGTATCCTGTCTCCTGTTTTCAGCACGTGCGAGTTCTGGATCTTGATCATCGTTCCTATCGTGCTGCCCACGTCCAGGATGCCGAACTGTCCGTTCGCGCACTGCGTGAAGATCAGGTGCGAGAGCGAGACTGAGCTGTGAGGCAGGTGCAGCAGCGACTTCACGTGCCTTCCTGCGTCCCAGGGCAGTCTGTATGGTATTTCCATTGCGCTGAAGATTGTTCCTTCGATCTTGTGGTTCAGGTCGTGGTAGACCTTGAGCGTGAGCGGGTACGAGACTTCTCCTCTGAAGCACAGCTGCGGGTTCGCGACCATGTAGTCCTCCACCCAGTGGTGCACTCTCATGATGTTCGCCTCGTTCGCCTCGCTCAGCGCGTTCCCTTCTCCTTCGTTCCCTTGGCTCTGGTCCGATCCGCTTAGCTGGAGCCCTATAAGGCTCCTCAGGAGCCTGAAGTCCTCTAATGTGAAGACCCACTTCGTCTTGGACCATCTTCTTCCGGTGTCGAAGTAGTTGACCAGGCACGTGCACAGGTCGTCGAAGAAGACCGGCGTCTGTCCCAGTCCTCCGAACATGATGCGTATGAACAGAGGCACTGAGACGAAGGGTTTCAGGCAGTGTTCGTCCCACCACATTTTTTCTGCTGTTTGTGACACCTCCGGTGCTTTCTGTATTGCCACGTATCCTCTTTTGCGCAGCTTCAGGCTCTTCACCAGGTTCGACAGTATCGTGTTAATGTTAAGGCTTCTTCCGATCGGCTGTCTGCAGAGCGGGCACACTTTTCCTGAGAGTTTCGAGTGTCCTATGCAGTAGCGGCAGAAGGTGTGTCCGCATGCTACTGTGACTGGGAAGTAGAAGTACTCCAGGCATATTGGGCAGATGAGGTCCCGCAGGATGCTGCTCATCACTCCCTCGTCCAGCTTCTTCTCCGAGTTTTCTATGAGCACGTTGATGCTGTTGTTGCGTATCATCTCCTTGTCTTCGTCCGTGCCCATGTCCGCCATCACCAGGTCCTCTCCCGTGTTCAGTGCGTTGTTAAAGCTCACTGTCGGCACTGACAGCTGGTCCTGCGACTGCGTCGCGTTGTCCATGTTGATGAACACGTTGTTCGGGTCGTAGTTGTTACTCGCCAGGTTCGTGTTGTCCTGCGTGTAGTTTGAGTCCATTGCGTAGTCGAGTCCGTCGTCCAGCATGTACTCGACGTTGTCCACGTAGTCCATTGCTTCGTACTGCATATACTCATCTCCGTCCTGTGCGCGTGTGTCTGAGCCGTATTGAAGCAGGTACGGGTCTCCGTACTGGTTCGTCTGGCCTTCTGTGTACTGGCTCAGTTGATTCATCTGATTCAGATTGATCGCGTTTGCTCCTTCGCTCAGTGCGTTAACGACGTTCATGAAGCCTGTGGGATTTGACACGTGTTGGCCTGCGGTGTTCTGGTCGTAATGCATATTTTGCAAAAGATCGAAGCCCTGCGATGAGTTTGTGGTGATGCCGACCATGCTGGCTCTGGCTGGCATGTTTAAATCCATATTGTTAACGCCCAGGGCTACAACATAAACGTCATTCGGGTCAGGGTTTTTGGCTAGGCTGTCCTTACATAAGATGTGAGCACACATACTGTGTGAACATTCTTATAGATAACTAAGATACACGTACCTACGTCGTATATATCACTAAATAGCTACATCAATAACATAATTGTCCGGCAATACACTTAATACTCCTGGGCTACACTTACATGTGTTGTTAAACATTTGTGAATCGCTCATGAGCTGCGACCCTGTCGTCGCAGTCTCTGTGTATAAATTCTGGGATTGCAAATCGTTGTCCGAGTACATGGATCCATTTATGCCGGTATCTGAACACATGTTTGAGTCGTTTGTCAGTTCGTTTTGGCACAGCGTGGACTCGTTCAAGTCTTCTGCTCTGACCGGGGGCATGGGCGATAAACCGTCGATAACGCCAATCATCCCTTCCTTTTGTGTCACGCGCTCGTAAGAGTCCATCTTCCTCCCCGATAGGCTTGTCGATCCCGTGTTCGATTGGGCAGCAGGTTCCGTTGCTGAAACATCAGGTGATAGTGATCTGCGTTTCACTATTTTGCTGTTTCTGTTGTTCATTGTTCTTTTTTTATTTTTTCTCCTCGGTTTTTTTGTATGTTTATCGGTTTTTGGTCGTTCCAAGTTCGGATTTGAATAAGATCGTAGGCGTGTACAGTAATGATTGTTGAAAGGTGAAGTGTTTGATTCATTAGAATTGTTTTGTGTTGTATTGGACGTCTCAGTTTCTTTGGCATCAATATGTGAGGATTTCTGCTCCATTTGACGCTGTATATACCACTATAACACTAAAGAAAAATAAACCAACAGCCATATTATTATACACAAGATTATTCATCCGATATTACAGATGATCGCTTTATAGGAAATACACAAATTGGTTGAAATGTGTATAAAGTTAAATAAAGCTAATTTACACGTGGAAATTATAAATTATGCACTTAAGCAAAGTACACTTTCCCAACAAAACAATTATGTGCAACTCATAAAATCGCTTAAAACAGGCTTGAAATTTTTAAATATTTATATATTTATAACTTATTTTTATTTTAGTTATAAGTCGTTAATTGCACCCTGATTTATCACCCTTTTATTTATACTTCCAACTTAAACAAACAACGCCCATTTACCGTCAAATAAATATAATAAGTTGTAGACAGCAAACTCTGATTTAACACAGGTATATCGTATTTTCTGTTCACCTTATTTTATTTTTGACACATTTTTCATCTGTGTGCTTTAGATTCAATAAAATTTGAGTCTATTTTATGCCACATATGGAGTTTCAAACTAATTTATAGATTAGACTTATATTTATTATTTTTATAAATTAAAGTGAATACTATAAATATTTAAACTCCTATAGACTTTTTAATCAATACACGGTGACAGTTTAAGATATTTTATAATGTATCATGTGCTTCATAGATGTCGTTGTTTTTTGTGCGTACACGTGAGATAGAGCGCACCTGAAACGATATCCGATATTACAAAAAATTATAATTTGTGCATCTATTTGTATTTATATGTCTTTTACACCTTAACCGTCTTAACCGTTTTGTGATGTGTGCACACGAAAGCCTATAGAATCCGAATCCAGCGATTCACACTATATAGTATTTATCAGTTAGCTGCCTTGATTTTCAATAATATATGTAATTCGTACTGTGTTTGTGGGAATGTATGCCTTTGTATTTTATATCGGATTATGCATATGAATGGTCTTGATACCATTATGTCTTAGCATTTTTTCCAATTTATATCTCATACAATTGTGCAAATTTACTCAAAATGTAGAAAGTATAATTTTAAAAGATTGTAGAGGTTGTTTAAATGTTAAACAACTGAGTGATAACAATAAAAATCTACTAAGTTGCACCCCTAGGGATTCTTTATCGTATATTAGTTATAAATGGGTAGATTTAACATCAAAAGCAAGAATTAAGAGTAGCATTGCAAGCCAGAAGGATATCCTCGAGAAGGAAAGATATATTAGGTAAAAATATAGTTTTAAATTGATGTGTAGGAGGAAGGGGCCAGTAGGATTTCAAACAATTGAAGTAAAGGAGGACCCAAATGTGTCAAACAGAACCTTGGAAATCGCTAAAAAGTTGAAGGAAAAGCTTCCTAATGCAAGCATAATTGACATTTGGAATCACTTTAACTACTCAGGTTAGTTGAAAGTCTTGAAATAAATTATTAGGACGTATACGCAAGGGTACACTAAGTGGCAGACAGCTCCCCGCTAAAAATGTAAAAAGACCAAACTATTACAAGACAGGAAAACCACTGTATGTGGAATATCCGAGCAGTAACAGAAGGTACAGTGTAGTCGTTAGCTAGGGAGGATGGGATTATTCTTGCATTCTAATTATAAGAGCCATATAAATATAAAATTCCACGAGCAATAACGTTTAACCCATTGATATAGTGAAGATGATAAGAGGGGGACGCTAAAGACAGACGCAGAGATAGAAGGGATCAGGAAAGCATGTAGAATGGCTAGGGAAATACTGGACTTTGCATCGGCGAAAGTGGTGGAAGGAGTTTTTACGGACGACATAGACCGGTATATACACAGGCTGTGCGCAATAAAGAGCGTGTATCCAGCGACGCTGAACTACCACGGGTTCCCGAAGTCAGTGTGCACCTCAGTAAACGAAGTGGCGTGCCACGGAATACCGGATAGCACAGTGCTGAGCGCAGGAGACCTCCTGAAGATAGATCTGAGTATATACTGCGACGGCTACTTCGGAGACGTGTGCGAGACGTACATGGTGATGCCGATGAGGAAGGAGCTGAACAAGAAGTTTCTCAACACAAACTACATGGGAAGATCAGAAAGGAATAAGCTCATCTACAGAAGCCAGAAGCACAGTAACCTCGAGGGGTGCGAGCGCCAAATCATGGCACAGACAGGAGTGATAAGGTTGTTGAACGAGGCGCTGAAGATCTTAAATCAGGATTCTGGAGTGTTTGAAGCCCTTTCGCTGCTGTTCAGGCACGACTGGACGAAGAAGTTTAACTTCAAGCTCGACGAGGAAATGCTGAGGATCTCAAGGAAGCTGTGCGACGAGTGCAGAGATGTGTACGAGAAGCCCGAAGAACCTTACTTAGGAAGGGTGGTGGGCACGGTCGCCTCGGACATACCGACCTATTTAAGCAGCGATAAGTTCGGAAAAATATTCTCGACCTTTGAGGACCCATTGATCGTGCTCAACATGCTGGATTTCCACGCAGAGGATAGGTACAACAGGCCGTACACGTTTTCGCATACTTTTGACGAGGACGTGGAACTCATGAAGATTACACACGAAGCGCTGGAAAAGGGAATCAGCGTGTGTAAGCCAGGAGCGAAGTAAGTGCCTGAAATATTTTAGTTTCACGTCAAGGATTGATATATACATATATATATTTATATTTATGTAAAGATTAGAGTAGATATAGATAAATTAAACAAGATTAAATTAGTGATTCATATGAATTAATGAATAACACACAGGATTAAATTAATCGGGAAAACTATAGAGAAGTTTCTGGACTCTAAAAAGTGTAAAACAATATCGAATTTATCTGGCCACGGAATTGGGAGGAACTTCCACGAAAACCCATACGTAAGGACGCCCATGGGCTTTAATATCAATTCTAGGTACTGCACGAGTATAATGAAAGTGATGTGGTGATGGAGCCGGGAATGGTCTTCACGATTGAACCCATAGTAACAAGGTCGCTCTTGAACTCGTTTATGATGTGGCCAGATGGCTGGACATTGACAACAGTAGACGGATCAAAGTATCAGCTTGAGCAATATATATATGTATAATATGCCTAAAAAATACTTTAAAAGCCAATTGACTCTTATTTAGGACTGCACAGTTCGAGCACACGGTATTGATTACCAAGGATGGCCACGAGGTGCTGACAAGAAAGATCCCATCCTCTCCTCCGTATTTCTGGGAAAACACTCTGGAAATCGCATACTAACACACAAATAATATATATACCTGTTATTTATATATACCCGTGAGAATATACCTATGCACATATACCTATATACATTTAAGTATATACATAGGTTTATACACATAAGTGTATGTATAGTGTAAAATATATATCAGTGTATATATACTTGATTGTGTATAACCACTAGTATATAAACTACAAATAAAAACAGTATGGCATCCTAAGGATTTCCGACAAATACCAGTAAACAGATACACATACAATGCAGAGATTAATAACGTATTTAGTGTATTGTGACAAATTGTTTCACTAATGAACATGTATCATTCCATGAGCTGGTAAATTTCATAGGACTTGACGTCGACGGGCTGCGCCGAATAAGTGTTCCTTATCATGAACTTGCGCGTGTTTAGCTCCCTGTTCACGACCCTGGTGCGTTTGCTCCAGCCGTCGACAGTTACGTTTCCACAGTCGTAAGGGTTGCGCTCCCAGACGTAGGCGAACCTGTACTTGTCCCTGAGGTCGTTGCCCCTGAAATCGGAGTCCCTGAGGTAGAAGTACAGGAACTTAAACTGGCCCCCAGTTATCTCCTTGCGACCGTAGGTCGCGTTAGGCTTATCGCCAATGACCACGCCGAGACAGATAGGGTACATAGCCACGAACGACTCAAGCACGTTCGTCTTAGCGGGATCCACCATTTTCGAGAAGCCTATGAAGTTGGTGTTTCTCTTTTCGTAGACCTCGACCTCCTTGTCCTGGATCATTCCATTTTTCATGTAAGAGGTCACTATAACCACAGTGTCGTCGGCGCTGGTGTACACCTCTACTGTGGTATTGGCAGCCATTTTGTCCACCCGGTGTATCTTCACGACCTGGGTGGTCACGTCTACCACTGCTCTTATTTGGTACGTGTTGACGAACTCGCGCTTCACCTGATATAGCGCGTACTTCCACTCGCCAGCTATTCCCATGATTTTCTCCACTCCGTACAGGTCGGACGTCACATTGTCAGAAATGTCGACTGTCACCAGCAAGTACCTCTCCCAGTGGTTCTCAAGCTTTTCATACACAGCTAGTGCGTTTTTAACCTCGTCTTCCAAAAAAATCGATTCAGGCCTCAGAACAAGGTACCACACTGGCATGTTGAGAATCGTCCTCCTCTCATATATAAGAATGTAATTTACCGCCTTTATCGTCACCTTCTCAGCGTTAAACCTGAAAGAGATGTCTCAGTAAATCAAACTCCAAAACACCAGATGTCTTTAATCCTATAAACTTACTTGTAGTCCACAGTGAACGACAAACACTTGTCGTGCAGATAGTTCATTTTAGTGTATCCTATCACTGCTGGCGCAGTGCTATCGTAAACGTATCCTATTGCGTACTTGGGTGCGTTTATACCATCCAGTGGTATTCTGTTGAACGTTTCCACCACCTTGTACGTCACTTTTTTTTCAGTCGTTAAGTCCTCCACAGTTCTCATTATGAACGGATGTCTGTGCTTAGGCCCTATGTCCACAGACAAATGTACTGTCGAAGTTATAACTGTCACCATCGCGGGCAAATCCACCTCTATGTAAGTGTCCATTCCCAATTCAAAGAATATTCTACCGTAACCCACCGGGTCGTCCCCTAGGAAGGAGTAGTTGTGTACCACGACGAACATTCTGGTTCCTGTGTGGAACACCTCCACGATGAGCTGGTGGCTGTTCGGGTCCTTCGTCTCCAGCCTCGGCGGGTAAAGGCGTGAGTTTCCGTAGAAAACCACTTCCAGCGGGTCCTTTTCCCCGAGAAACATCTTGTATGAGCCGTTTTTCAAGTATGTGCCGTGGTGTACTATTACACCTTCCGACATATAGTTTATTTTGACGTCCACGTACATTTTAGTGCAATTGCACTTGAGTAGCATCATTGCTAACACACACACTATGACAGCCATTGCTATATCAATTTTAGACACTTAAACATTAAAACATTGGTTTGTATTTTACTTAACGCTCTAGTTTAAAAAATTACATCTGATCTATATATTTACTGATCTACAATTTTTTTCAATTTTTGCCCTTAGGCTCCTTACCTTTATTCTAACTTTTTCCACTAATTACTGCTTTCATTGATATGGTTTCTCTAGGTTTCTACCACGTTTAAAACTCGTCCTTGTTCATGAATCTATTGCTCGACAACTCCCCTTTGTGTGTACCCTTTTCACTTTTCTCATTTACAGATGTAAACACTATATGTACTACTAACATGTATTCACAAGTATGGCTACTAATAAAATTAGTTCACAGACCATCACTTAACCATCTATTATTACATACTCTTGCAATTCCTCCGGAAGTACCGGGTACTCCATATTTTTTGGCTTCACTATGATCCTACTCGAGTTCACTGAGTGCGCTAACACCTTGTACCTTTTCTTGTTTTCCTCGTATGGAATGTTTCCTACTTCGTACAGATCCTTTTTCCATACGTCTCCGAACACGTACTTTCCTGTCAGTACTGATCCTCTTCCGTCCTCGTTCTTGATTCTGTAGTACTTGAGGACGAACTCGTCGTACTGAATCTCTCCGTGGTCCACTATTGAGGGCGGGTCATCGATGTCCAGGTTTATCTGAATCGGGAACTTTTCGTACATGTCTGATACGATCTTAGTCTGGTAAGGCTCTGGTATGTTGTAGTAGCTCGTGTTCTCCATGTTCGGCTTGTCGTAGTAGTTTATCACTGTTTCATAAGCCAGGTCTATCTTCATCAGGCACGTTATCATCACAAATGTTCTGTGTGAATTTGTTATTATTTCCACCTTGGTGTGCAACGTCCTGTCATCTATCTTTGCTATTAGCATGTCTACCATCTCACTGTTGACTATGTACTTTATTTTATTACGTTTTTCCTTTCCCAATTCAAAGTGATATAGTATGTACGAGGCTCCTCCGTGTCTTCCTGTTATCTTTTCTATTCCCAGAAGTTCCGGTGATATGTTTTCCGCCAAGTCCAGCGTCGATAACACGTTCAGTGCTTTGTATGCGTCTATTCTATCTCTCACTTTGAACACCTTCAGGTGCATATCTTCCGACAGGCTCGGCTCCGGGTCAGTTACTGCATTCCAAGATAGTATTCCATTGATCGTAGTTAAATCAAACCTTATATTTTTAGTCCAATGTCTCAGAACAATGTAGTTTCTATTATCCCTAAACACGTTTATATATTTGCACTTAATCGTATACAGTTATACACAACTGTATCACCTTATGTAAACACATATGTATATACATCTACCCAGCTATAGCTATATGTAAAAAGCTACACCTATATACACATAACTATACCCATACACATATACTTGCATCACTAATCTTACGTATACATATATTTGTGCTTAACATAACTACTCACTGTTATTAACTGTCTAAGTTCCTATAAACTTACTCTTTGTGTATAAATATTGATGTGGCCTTGGTTAAAAACATGTTTAGCTTTGAGTATCCCATGTATATCGGGAATCCCGAGTCCATAACTCTTCCGAACTCGTACCTCTTAGTCTCTACGTTTCTTAGTCTGAAACCTGATATCGACTTCCTTATCTCTATCAGCGTCGTCGACACGCCGTGCTCCTCCTTCGTGTGTACGTTGAAGAACGGGTGGTTCTTGCTTCTCGACAGGTCTATCGACAGGTGTATCTTGCCCTTGATCAGCTCCGTGAACTTGCTGCAGTCTATCAACTTGTAGCAGAACTCCGCCTTTTGGAAATAGACCTTGTACACTACGCTGCTGGTGGTCACCGAGATCCTAAAGACGTATATGCTCAGCGCCTCTTCGTCGCCCACTTTGAACTGTTCGACGAAGAGCGAGTGCGTTCCTTCCACGTAGTCCATGTCCGGGAACACTCTCGTCTGCCCGTACTGGATGACTTCAAGCGGCGGATCTCTCGCGTGAAACATCTTGTACTTTCCCGAGGTCATGAAATATCCGTGTTCCACTTCCACTCCATCTGAGATAACGTTGTTTTTCAGGTCTATGTACCTCATTCCTGAGCAGAGTTTCAGAATAAAGAATAATTGAAATATGTTAAAATAAATCATTTTGGCCTTCAGATCTTTAGTTTGTTTTCGATTTAACTCTTCTTTCTCAGCGATTCTTTTTTTTACTAACTTAAGACCTTTAGTTCTATTTTTATTAATGGCTCAGTTTTTTTATTTTAACTATCTTCTTTGCTTATAATTCATATATTCTCATTTGATTTACTATTTTATTGTATAGATCAATGAAATAGAGTTTATAAAATTAAACATCTAATATTTTCTTAATTTGTTTCTGTTACTGGATCCCTAATCTTCTTTCTGATCTACTCTCCCACGCCTACACATTTACTTTTTTCTTTTATCTGTCACGTTTACAGGATATTGTACACTCTGTACTCTGTCATTTCCATGTTAACTCCAGATCCTGATCTTGCTACTATCACTTGCGTTTGATGCACATTTTTCTTAAGCACGTTGTAGTCTTTTATGCATGGCTCCTCCGGCACATTTCCGATTTTGTACCTTCTTCTTTCCAGTATGTCTCCGAATATATACTTGAACACGTACTTCATTCCTCTTCCGTCCGACTCCCTTATTTGAAACTTTACGTATTTTTCATTTTCTCTCATTGTTTCTGTCGACTCATACACTGAGTTTTCTTTTTCGTGCAGAAATAGATTTATTTTTATTGGAAAGTTTTTTTCCAGTCCTGAGTACACCACCGATCTTGCCATTCCTACCACTCTTCTGTAGTACACTTGTTCTTCTTCTATTTTCTTCAGCATATCTTGTCTTCTCACCAGGCTTTCTCCGTCCTTAACCATCGAGTTTATCACCACTATCTTCCTGTACTTGTTCGTGAACACTTCCACTGATGAAAATATGAACGTTTCGTCCATTTCGAACAGTTCCTTATAGTCGCACCCTGTGTCAACTACCGTCTTTATTCTATAGTGGTCTGCGTACTCTTTCTTCATCTGGTACAGTATGTATTCTCCGTTTCCCAGAAATCCTGTCACCTTATCTATTCCGAACAACTCTGGTGCCACTTGTTCTGAGATATCCAATATTATTGGTTCATATGCTTCCTGTTTCTCATCAAACATCGCCTGTATTTTTAGTGCTTCCACGTGATCTTTCTGCACTGCGTTTGTGTAGTCCTTTATTTGTGCGTCCCATACTAATTTATTCATCAGGTTCGTCACTTTGTATTCCAGTATCGTCAATGGCATTTCAAACTTGATTTTATTTCCAAGTAAACTAAAATGGTCGTTATACAGCTTCTTTTTCATTTATTTAAGCTCACGTGTTTACTCATTAACTACTCACTACTTTTTAATTCTTACTTATCAACTATTAATAAAATCATCCTCTTAGTATGCACTATCCATTTACCACTTACTTGTACTCTATTGAGAACCTTTCGCACTTCGATACAAACGACTCTAGTGCTGAATATCCCATTTTGATCATCATTGACGAGTCGTACACTATTCCGTATGTGTACTTCGGCGCTTCTAATCCGTCCAGCTTTATCCCTCCTACTTGATCGATAAGTGAGTATGTTTCCGTATAGTATTTTTCACTCTCCACCATTTGAACCATATATGGGTGAATTATTTTCGTCGCCACATCAAACATCAGTTCCACTTCGCTTGTCATTTGAGTCATAAATGTGTTTTGGTCTATTTTCTTATATCCCCAATCTGATTTTGAGTAATATTTCCTCTTTACTCTCGTATGGTTTAGCACTGTTCCTGTGTAGATGTGTATTACGAAGTACTTTACTATTATGTCTTCGAACATCTCCACTATTACCTGTTCACCAATTGGACATTCTGCTCTTCTATACAAAACTCCTGTTCCAAATATCACCGACTCTATTCCTTTGTCCTTACCGATATACATCCTGTATTTTCCATTCACTGAAAATCTGCCATGATGCACTGTTATTCCATTTGAGATGTAATTTGACTTCAAATCTACAAACACATTATTCCCTACCGATTCTCTAATCACTAAGACTAGAAACAATATAAAGTTTATGCACATTGTTATTATTTTACGTAATTTATATTCTTGATCGATGTTACTGTTACTCTCTCGTAACTCCTCTTAATGCTATTGCATAAACTCAATTTATGAACTATTTATTTATTCCAATTAAACTAAATAATTTTAATAAATTATATCAAAATTAGAGTTAATAAAATGATTTGGCAATTTTCAATCAGTTTGGATTCTTTTTCTCATGGCTGGCTATTATTTCAAATATTTCAGTACAGATTTTTCTATTTGTTTCGATTATAGATAGATCATTTTTAACTATATATATTTTATATATTAGATTTAAAGGTTTCATTCATATATTTATTAATTTATATACATTATGACATATATTTCAAAAAGTTATCTACACATTTATTTAGATTTGACACATATCGTACACAAATTTATTCCGGCAGATTAAACCGATATTGATGGATACACATCTGTTGATTAAGATGTATTTTCGGAGCTCCGTTGTTATTTTTTAATATTTGAACCTTCTAGGGTCCATATGGGCAAAAAACGGAGATTCTCTAATCACTAAGACTAGAAACAATATAAAGTTTATGCACATTGTTATTATTTTACATAATTTATATTCTTGATCGATGTTACTGTTACTCTCTCGTAACTCCTCTTAATGCTATTGCATAAACTCAATTTATGAACTATTTATTTATTCCAATTAAACTAAATAATTTTAATAAATTACATCTATATCTGAGCCAATTAACCTCCATGAATAATTATATTCCTATAACGGACAATCCCCACTCCGTCGAAAGAATGCGTCATGTAATATTACTTATTCGGAACCACGTTCCACAAAATTAACAATGTTTTTAATATGCAGCGCTTGATCCCCGTATTAATGATTCACATCTCGACATTATAATACCTATGGATGGCAATTCTAAGACGATTCTCGGGGAGCAGGCCAACTACACAGTGCCTGAAAACGACCTCCGCAGCCCCTCCTACCAGTTCCCGCACGAAAGTCCAATTGAGCAACTGGAGGAACGACAGAAACGCCTGGAAAGGCAGATTAGTCAGGACGTTAAGCACGAACCCGAAATCCCGCCTTGGACAAGCCAGGATTTCAAGTCTGAAAGCGACATTGACTTCCAGATGTACAAGGAAAGGCGGGAAGGCAGGGGCGGTTTTGGCACCTGGGACCTGGACTCATCGCTTGAGCGCGAGTTTCAGAGGGTGACCATCTCCGGGGACGAGAAGTGCGGAGTCCCTTTCACCGACCTGCTTGATGCCGCCAAGTACGTCGTGAGGGCGCTTTTCATCCGCGAAAAGTACATCTCCATGTCTCTGCAAACGTTCTGCCCTACCACGCTCAGGTACATTCAGCAGTTGACCGACAGGCCCCTGGAGCTACACACCCACGACTTCGACAACCTCACCCCCGTGGCTGCCGACGCGCCCGTACACCCGCCCTTAATGGAGCAGCACCCTTACGAAACGTGCGACCCGAGCACAATGCCCGGGGACATGGGTCTCGGAATCCGCATGATTCACGGCGTGGTTCACCTGTACTCCAGCAGAGAACCCGGAGAGAATTGCACCGAAATAGATTTGCCCTGTCCGAGTTTAGAGGAATTTGTGGTCGACCACAACTCGCTGATGCCACTGATCATCAACGGGCCGATGAAGTCCTTTTGCTACCGCAGGCTTCAGTACCTCAGCTCAAAGTTCCAGATGCACGTGCTCCTTAACGAAATGAAGGAGCTGGCGGCCCAGAAGAGGGCTCCTCACCGCGACTTTTACAACATTCGCAAGGTGGACACACACATTCACGCCGCATCTTGCATGAACCAGAAGCACCTTTTGCGCTTCATCAAGTGCGCCATGAAGAAGCATCCCGACGAGATTGTGCACGTGGAGCAGGGGCGCGAGCAGACGCTGCGCGAGGTCTTCGAGAGCATGAACCTGACTGCCTACGACCTGAGCGTGGACACGCTCGACATGCACGCAGACCGCAACACCTTCCACCGCTTCGACAAGTTCAACTCGAAGTATAACCCAATCGGGGAGTCTGCCCTGAGGGAGATCTTCATCAAGACCGACAACAGGGTCTCCGGCAAGTACTTCGCGCACATCATCAAGGAGGTGATGTCGGACCTGGAGGATAGCAAGTACTCGAACGCGGAGCTCCGGCTCTCGATCTACGGCCGCTCGAGGGACGAGTGGGACAAGCTCGCACGCTGGGCCATCGTGAACAGAGTCCACTCGCCCAGCGTGCTCTGGCTCGTGCAGGTGCCGCGTCTCTTCGACGTGTACAGAACAAAGAGGCAGCTTGCGAACTTCAACGAGATGCTCGAGAACATCTTCCTTCCCCTCTTCGAGGTCACGATTAACCCGCAGAGCCACCCCGAGCTGCACCTGTTCCTCGAGCACGTGCACGGGTTCGACAGCGTCGACGACGAGTCGAAGCCCGAGAACTACCTGTTCAACATGGAGACGCCGCTTCCTGACGTCTGGGTTATGGACGACAACCCGCCCTACGCGTACTACCTGTACTACATGTTCGCGAACATGACGATCCTGAACCACCTGCGTAAGCAGCGCGGCTTCAACACCTTCGTGCTGAGGCCGCACAGCGGCGAGGCGGGCCCGATCCACCACATGGTGACCGCCTTCATGATTTCCCAGAACATATCGCACGGGCTCCTGCTGAGGAAGTCTCCGGTTCTGCAGTACCTGTACTACCTCGCCCAGGTCGGCATCGCAATGTCGCCGCTGAGCAACAACAGCCTCTTCCTCAGCTACCACAGGAGTCCGCTGCCCGAGTTCCTGTCGCGCGGCCTCATGGTATCGCTCTCCACCGACGACCCGCTGCACTTCCACTTCACCAAGGAGCCGCTGATGGAGGAGTACAGCATCGCCGCCCAGGTGTGGAAGCTCAGCTCCTGCGACATGTGCGAGCTGGCGCGCAACAGCGTTCTCATGAGCGGGTTCTCGCCCAAGGTCAAGAGTCACTGGCTGGGCCCCAACTACATGAAGGAGGGCCCCGAGGGCAACGACATTCACCGCTCAAACGTGCCTGACATCCGCATCAGCTACCGCTACGAGACTCTGTGTCAGGAGCTCGCGCTGATCACGCAGGCGATGCGTAACGAGACCATGTCGACCATTTTCGAGGAGCCCCTATTTTCCATGGGCCCTGGCTACCACTCAATATAGCCTCTAGAACTGCGTCCGCTGCCCCGGCTTCGTCTCAGTGCCCATCGCTTTCGTGCCTAAGGTACTTGTAGCCGCACATTGTGATCTGGACTGCCCATATCTGTGAAACTAAGCGTTTCAATCAATCGCATCAACATAATGCTAGAGAATTTACAATTGTTTAATTCCGCTCGCATTTTATGCAGCTGGCAATGAACCCAAAATTTCTAATCGGCTGTTTATTATATATACAATTTAGATAAACGTTTTAGCCATGTATGCCCCTTAAATTAAATTAACAGCTATTTTAGCCAGTTAGCCATACACCTAGCTATCTACTTATGCTTAGTTGTACAGTATTATCTTCTCAAATATCACGACACAAATGTGTAAACAGCATACATTATAGTTTACCATGTACTTTATAATGACTACATTCAGTGGTCACGAGCTCCGTTAATTCTATCTTACGATTATTGTATGGTACTATCGATCTGAATTACACAGCCCTTGGGACAGTCGAATTTGTTATCACTACATTACGACTATTACTGTACTCTGACAAAAAATATACAGCTTTTTTGAAGGGATCGGTTGGCATGTTTCCCCTTTCGTACGTTTGCTTACCCTTAATACTCCGGAACAAGTACTTATTTTCCTCTATTGCGAGACCATCAGGTTCTTTGATTGATAAATCTATGTAAAAGCCATTTTGATCTTCTGAAATGCTCTTTGAATAAACATAAGTTGGTTCGTCATGTATTGCCACGTCTATTTGAACTGGACCACTACGGTTCAATGATTTAACAAAGTAGGATATATCAGTTAAAGTTAACTGGTTCCAGGCCTCTGTTCCACCCTGATTTCTCCAAATAAACGAACTTACGCTCTTAAAATTGCCCACAGACCCAGGGATGGTCGAAGTGATAAATAGTAAAATAGAACCATTTCTTTTATATTTCTCTACCACGCTTTCAGTAGCATAATCCCCTAAAGCATATAACACTGGATTGGTTGCCATTGAATCCACTATTCTTGCTAACTTAAAATTCTGTTTGTATTTCTCGTTTACTGAGTACAAAGTATAATGCCAAATGCCCATTTTTCCCACTGTCTTATCAATTCCAAATAGACTCGGAGTGATTTCTTCTGAAACATCTACCATTAAAAGTCCAGCCGGCAAGGGTTGAAGTTCAGGTTTGTTCATAATCGAATGGGCTAATTTTTTTTTATCATCGACCAAATCAGTTAAACTACTGGGAATAGCAATCCACAATGTTTGTGGACCATCAAAGTCCTTAATATAGTTGAGTTTTACATCACCTTTATCAAAGGATAACCCCTCCAATCTACATCATTTAAATTAACGATTTTGTTTAATTAATCATTAAGTGTGTATTGTAGAGAACTCAACTATGTGAATAAATAACATAGTTGAAAATTAATTACTTATAAACACAAACCTGTTATTTTTGTAATAATATGTTACTCCACCGAATTCTGTCATAAACTCATCAAACATTTTGTATCCAACCACTATAGGTGTCGTTGAATCATATGCGTTACCGAAATTATATGAGACCGTATGAGTTCCAGAAAAACTCCATCCATGATAATGATCTTTAGTTTTACATTCTATTGTATTATTGCCATCTGATGTGCCAAAGGTCTTGTCGATAAATGGGTGAATTTTATCATTACTAACGTCTATGTTTAAATAAATTTTTCTTGCTTGTCTTCTAGTAAATTTTAATTTAGGTATTTTAATTAACACTCCTTTATCATCCACGTAATTAATTCTCTTATAAATATCTGAAATTTCTGGATTCTCACTAACAATGTATATTCTATAATTTATGGTTCGATACACATCAAATATCTCGACAAAACATTTAGTTCCTTTATCATCTTCAGGATCGTCAGGATAAACTAGTTGCGATCCATAATAGACTTTTTCAATAGGATCTTCATAACCAACGAGCATTTTGTATTTTCCTGATTTACTATAATATCCATGAAATACATTAACATTTCCAGTTATTTGGTAGGTTTTTAAATCGATTTCTGAGCAGTTAGCAAAGAAGATAAAGTTGCATATACATAATAACAAGGTAGAGATCATCATTTTGACTATTTATTCAATTCAAGTATAAGTATTAGATATTAGTCACTTGACTATATTTGTGTGTATTTTTATATAAGTTTTTAAGAGCAAATAATATAATATATATAAATAAACGCACAAATTATATGAAACCATATATTTAAAACCATATATGAAAATTTCGATGCAAATAAAAGGCTGCTATCTATATATATCAAAAAAACATGATTAGGACATAATAAACAACTGTCTTCATGTACGGAATTTAAAATTATTTCTTACATATAGTATGAAAAAATAGATCAATTGAGTAATACTTAAGGCTATTATTATACAATGTTATCAAATTTTCATACTAAATATTATTTTGTCATGATGTCGTATGTTTATAGAACAATGGTTATTAATCAAAGATTAAATTAATCTTTAAAATATCTACTAATCAATTCACTTATTTTAATACGCTTATTTTAGAAAAATTATAAAAATGATAACGATAAATTGATAGTGCTGCTATAAATTGATCCCTATACGAATTATCATTTTTTAATGTAAATACGAAGATGTGTAATGTATTCTATTCATAACAATAAGCAATATTTTATTTTAACTCTAATTCTGATTTTTAAGCTTTCAGGTTTGTGCTTTTAATACTATTTACGTCTTCTTGTAGCGTGCTCCTTGAACGTCGTTTTAAATCGCAACCACCCTTACACATTTAGAAACCCGAGTGACTATCTAATTATAAACAATGGAAGAAGGGTAAATTGTCGTTTTCAAATTAAAATTCTCCTTAGTTTTGTGAGGGAGGATCAATTTTACATGCCACCGATCAGGTTGTTATATCACTTATCATCCCTGCTTAGATTAAGGTTGAAGACGCATCTTTGAAATGTAACGACATTGAAGAATGCTCCTTTTTTTGTCAAACAAACGAGAAGGATTATAATGTCAGTGGTACCCGTAGGATCGGCCGGATGATTGAACGGGTTCTGTCTAAGGCCGGCGACGGAATCCCTAGGTCATCTGTCAACTGGCTATGTTCTGGCCACAACTGGGGACGACTTTTTGTCAAGAATGGCTGGATAACCGGTGTGAAAGGCGATACTATTCGCAAAATGAATCCACTATTCCAATTTAGCATGAATACTAAGGCCGTAAGTGCTCTATATACTGCAAATTTATTCATTTAATTTATTGAACACAGCTAATATACACCTTTGTGATCATAATTATTATGCTTGCCAACTCTATTTATTTCTAAATACATTTAGGAATGCGAAGATGGTAATCTACTCGACTCTGCTAAGAACCTCTCAGTTAACTCTTCCTGCGAACTGTATGTTGTACTGCATCTAATTTCCTTTCAGATGTAAAAGCATGAAGTCTTGTACTTTTTTTACCCTGGTACTCCTCTATATAATATATCACCTATCTAGCAACTAATGCCACTTTAGTCATTTGTCGTTGATGATAAGATGATGTCCTTCGCAACCATGACCAATTTTTGCAAAGGTATTTATCATTTCATTAATTCATATCAGGTTCTCCAACTAATTTAAATGCCACCAATGGCAACTTGTTGGCGGTTCTTCACGAGATCGATAAGGAAGCCTCCGAGAAGGGCGATAGGATCTCCAGGGAGACTGCGACTCCCGCGTACTACTACGGCGGACCCATTACCGGCGACCACTACTACGACGACCTCAAGAGGGGCTCAGTTGTCCCAGCAACTAAGTTGTAATTTAATTGTTTTCCCTTGTTTTTAGTAGCACACACTTATATACGAATAATGTACACACGCATATATTTTTACGCACATATAAATGGCTAACTGTCGCCAGTGGTAACACGCCTCTAACCACAACGCATCTCCCAAACAGACACGTGTACACCCATACATGTAAAGTTTACTAAATTGACACTAGTATACTGCGAAGTCGGGCAGCCGCGTCGTCGACACCTGCTCGTCCGAGTAGACCATCGTTATGAACTGGGCGCTGTACAGACGCACGCTCACTATCCTGATCGGCTGCTGGGCAGGCTGCGGCTTCTCCCGGGTGAACCGCTGCGATATGAACTCCCCGATCGTCGTCACCAGCGAGCTCTGGCTCACGATCTCCTTGGGCTCCACGACCGTCGAAGAGGTCTCGAATATCAGCGCGGGCACAGCGCGCAGGCGCGCGAGCCTGAAGACCTTGATCTTTCCGTCCTCGGTCACCACCGCGAAGTTGCCGTTGGCCAGGAGGAAGCTCGCCACGATGGCGGCATCGTCCAGAGAGCAGCAGAGGACCACGTCCATGTCGCTCACGCTGAAGACGCGCATCACTCCCGCGGAGTCGAAGAGCAGGAGGTCGTACTCCAGGCCCACCTCCTTGCTTCCGTGCCTGATGTTGCGATTCTGGAGCTTGAGCACGCTCGTCACTCGCGGCGGCTCCTCTCTCGGCGCGTCCCTGCCGCTGCCCCCTGGGCCGACACTTGCGCCACTTGCTCCGAGGGCGCCTTCAAACGAGAATAGGACCTCTATTTTCGGTATGTTGTTGTTGTTATACTCGACCAGGTTCCACACGCATATGCAGGGTACGCTGTTCTCGCAGAAGGCCTCCAGCGCCTGCGGACTCAGGGCCTCCCTTCCAACGCACCTGTGCACTGCCCCGTACGAGGTGCTTCCGTTTCTGTTTCCGTTTCTGATTATGGGCTGCTTTTGGTCCAGCTGGGTATCTAGGTGGGTATCCAGGTGCAGGTCTAGCTGGTTATCCAGATGGCCGTCCAGGTGACCGATGAGCTGACTGTCCAGGTGGCCTGCGTACCCGTTCAACTCGTTACTGAACTGCGAGCCCGCCAGCTTCAGCTGGCCTTCAGCCTCCGCATACTCTTCCGGCTCCTGCACTTCCTCCTCCTCCTTCAAACTCATGTTTATGTGCACGATGTCCTGCTCTATTGATTCCTTCTGTATTCCGTATCCCATCGTCAGGATAAAGTACTCTCCCAGCCACGACATGTAGTACGCCGCGAAGTGCGTCTTAAAGCTTATCGTCGGAATCGAGGCTGCGGGAATTATGTCGCTGGCCTGCTTCCCCGCCTTCCCCGAGGCCGCGTTCGCGTTCTTGTAGAGCAGGTTCTTCATGTAGTAGACCAGGAGCCACCCGTACTTGTCGTACAGGCACAGCGAGTCGCCCGACCAGTCGATGTAGAGCAGGTCTCCGAAGAGGTTGTTTGAGTGGAATGTCGTCAGCTGCAGCGAGGTCACGTTAACTATGTTAATCAGGTTGTCGAGCAGGATGTTGTTTTTCGTGTACTTGAACTCGTTTGAGAGCACGCGCGAGTGCTGGAGCGACACTGTGTACGAGGGCGTCGCCTTCTCCCCCGTCGCCCCGTGCACTATTGCGTAGACTGGCCAGACCGGGTGCGGCGCTATCCCTCCCGAGTTGCTCGACGTCTCCCTGTTTCTGAACAGCCTCTGCAGGCTGTACGATATCCTCAGGTTGCTCCTCTTGATGTGGAAGAGCTCCTCGATGAACGTCGTCGAGTACCTGTCGAGGTACTTGAGGAGCTTGAGCAGTATGAGCCAGTTGTTTTCTCCTCGCGGCTCTCTCGGCTGCTGACTCCCGCCGCTGTTGTAGTCCACCAGCAGGTTCACCACGCTGCTCGTCATCTTGCTGTTCAGCTGGTGCAGCGAGAGCCTCGTGTTGAGCTCCGTCAGCAGGTGCAGGTCGCTCTTGATCGGGTCCACCAGCAGCTGCAGCGACAGGTGACTCACGTGGTCGTTCAGCGTTATGTTCGGCATCGTGTAGAACGTGCTCATCGTCCTCCCCTTCGCGTTGTGCAGCGAGATGAACCTGATTTTCCTCAGGTTGTCGATTATCTTCTTCATCAGGACGTCCGTTTCCAGCTCCTCCTTGTTCTTCTCCTTGCTCTTCGCGTCCTTCTGCTGCGTGTACGTCGACGTCGCGTTGTTCAGGTACAGCTGGTGGTTCGAGTAGTAGTAGAGCTTGTAGAAGAAGAGCTTCATGGGCACTATGAGCGGTATGAGCAGGTTTTCGCAGTTGATGATCTGGTAGTTTTCCACTATGTTGTACAGCTCGTTGTAGTCGTCCTTGTCGTCGTAGTACTTTTCCTCTCTGTTCGGGTCTCCGTTCCCGTTAACCTTACTCCCGTACGGGTTTAGGTTGTGGTTGCACGAGTATATTGAGTACAGCTTGTGGCTGCAGTTCAGGTACGACCACAGCTTATAGAACGCGTTGTTGTACCTGGTCAGCAGATAGTTGTTTACTATGTCCTCGTGGTCGCTGTACTTCGCGTCCTTCAGAAACTTGCTTCGCGGGCTGTCCGCCTTCAGGTACTCGTAGTTAAGGTCGTACAGCGTGTCCGCCGAGCGCAGCGAGAGCTTGATCATCTGATCTCTGTAGTTGAAGAGGTACTTCGATATGCTCACGCTCAGTCTGTCGAGCCAGAAGTAGTGGTAGTAGTTCGTCTGCTTGTATATGTAGTTCCTCATCAGGCCCAGGATCGTCTCCAGGATCGACAGCGTCATTATTACTCCGATGAACCTGCATATTTTTGTTCTAAGTTACAGTAAACACAGTTAACAATATACCACCTATCTATCTAACGGCATAACCAACGAACTAACCGCCTAACTAAATAGGTATCTAAGTAGCAGACTAATTAAATAACAACCAGCACCGATTTCAGTAAATAGCAAGACAATCAACGTTCATCACTTACTCGTCGAGCTCCTCGCCGCCGCCGCTTCCCGTGTAACTGCCCTCGCCGTGCCTCGGGCCTTCCATCGTCCTCTCGATCACTATGTTCAGCTTGTCGATGTTGTACACGTTGTTCGTGAAGAGCGATGGCTCTACCGTTTTTATCGCAGACTCCAAAAACTGCGCCAGCCACTCGCCGTTGCCCTTCATCTGGTTCAGCAGCGTCAGCTGCGTGTAGAGCCCGTTGTAGACCTGCGGCAGGATGTCCACCTTGTACATCATGAGCACGAAGATGCAGCTCAGCGCGACCACGAAGCAGACGCAGACGATTTCGTCGTTCACCAGCTTCAGGTCGCTGTCGTAGAGGCCCACGTCCAGCCTGTTCGAGGACTCCACCTTCGCCTCCAGGTCGTCTCGGTTCTCGAAGGTCGTCGGCGTGACTTCGTCCGGGTTGTTCAGGTTACTGCTGTAGATCGTCAGCAGCGAGAGCTTGTGGATCAGGTTGAGCAGCAGCGACGGGATGTTCAGGTTTTCCACCTGCAGGTCCGAGTCGAGGAAGCCTATGAACGTGTTGACCAGCCTCGTGTACACGCTCTCGATGTCCAGGTCGTAGTTCCTGACCGAAATGTTCGAGTTGATCTTGTAGTACGTCAGCGTCAGCTCCATGTTCAGGTTCGACTTGATCTTGAGCAGGCTCTCGACGACGCTCAGCGTGTTAACGTTGACGATCAGGTCGCTGTCGCTCGCCATGTACCCCGTGTCCTTGCTCAGGTACTCGGCCTCCGCGTCCTCCAGCGTCTGCCCGGCGTACTGGCTCGTGTGCCCGCTCGACATGCTCACCATGCTGCTGCTGTGGTACGAGTACTTGATCTGCTTCGAGCTGTACCTTGCGGGTATGATTGAGGAGAGCGTTCTCAGGACCGGGCACTTCGAGTGCGGCCTCTTGAACTCGAAGTTGTTGAACTCGACGAGCACGTTCCCGTCCAGGTACTTGTAGTCGTCCTCGTAGTAGTAGTTGTTGCAGTAGCTCTCCGTGAAGCTCTGGGTCGCGTAGTCGAGGTAGTCGTGTTCGTCGAAGTTGTCGAACTTCTGGAAGTGCAGGAAGTTTGCTGCGTAGATCAGTATCTTGTCCCAGCTCGTGTAGCTGTTAAGCAGGGAGTGCAGCAGCACTGAGATGATCGGCGTCTTGTCCAGGTAGTACTGCGAGCTTCTTCTTATCATCTGCTCCACCTGGTGCATGTCCAGGCTCTTGAGTACGATCCCGATGCTCACGTTAATGATGAGCTCGTCGACGTCGCCGTCCAGCAGTTCCAGCAGGTTTGCCTCTCTGTCTGGCTCCGAGCCCACGCCCGCTCGCGTCTCCTCGTTGCACAGCTGCTCCACCTCCATGCTCAGCTCCTCCTCTTCGGTCGCCCTTCCTCTGCCTAGCACACTCGCAGGTCCTCCTCCCGGACTCGCCTCCTCGTACCTTCCCGACTTCGGCAGCTCCATCGCGTGCGTGTGCAGCAACACGTACTGCGCCTTCATGTTCTGCACCTTTTTGAAAACGTATCCCAGGTCAAACTCGTACAGCTTTGCCAGGAGTATGCAGAGCGACATGTTTCCCAGGTACTGGTGAATCACGTCGATTGCGTCCTGCACTCTGTTCGCCAGGATAAGCATTGCTGAGGAGAGCAGGTACCTTCTCTGCGATATCAGTGCGAACGCGTTTTTCACCGACGCGTCCTTCCACCTCTCGAGGCTGAAGTCGTTGGTCAGGAAGTTTGCGAATTTTTCGAAGCCCTTCGTCTTCAGCAGCATGCTGTATATCTTCACCTTGCCCTGCAGCATCAGGTATAAGCCGAACTGGTCAAAGTCCTCGATGTTCTTGTAGCTCTTCACCTTGAGCCTGAAGTACTTTTCCACCTCTTCGAAGAGCAGCTTATACGTCTCCTTGTTCTTTATCCAGTAGCCCACCTTCACTTCGTCCAGGTACTCCATGTAGTCCACCTTGTGCTCCTCGTTCTTTCCTCCCAGCGGCTCCAGCTCCTTCTTGTGGTACTCGTTTAGCTCCACGAACAGGTGGTGGTCGTTTTTGATTAGGAGCAGCCATATAAGACTGTTGTCCTCCTCGTCCTCTTCTTCTCCACTCGACATCAGCGGGTTATTTCTCAACAACTGCCTCTTTTCGTCGTACTTCGTTCTCAGGTACTCCTTGTACTTGTTCAGGAACACTGCTTCCAGCTCCGCCGCGCTCCTGTTCGTGTTATAGTACGACGACCCCCCTGACGTCGACGCCATATACAACATAAGTGCGCTCAGGACGTTGTTGTCCGCCCCCAGCTTATTCGACGTCTGCTCCATTCCCATCTTCAGCACCACCTTCGAGTTTACGCACAGGTTGCAGCTCTCCTCGTTTTCGTCGTCCTCCTCGTCACTCGTGCCCACCGTTCCCACGAAGCTGTCCATGTCGCTGTCCGTGTTAAAGATAAGCAGGTTTTCTCCTTTCGCCGTGTACTTGATGAGCACGTTTATCAGTTGGTACTGCTCATACCACGTCAGTCCTATCAGTCTTATCACCTGCAGGTACACGATCAGCTCCTTCACCAGCAGCTCATCGTCCTGCTTAAAGTTCGAGTACTCGTTGAAGTACTCGTTGAACTCGTCGTCGACCACGTAGTCGTACAATATATTTTTCTTCTTCGCCTCGTCCACTTCCTTGTCCTCCGCGTATATGTTAGTGATTGGGCTGAAGCCTATGTGCGACGTGTGCGTGCTCGTCGTGTACAGGCTCTTCACTACGTAGTCGAAGAAGAACCTGTTGAACTTGCAGAAAAGCTTCAGGCTCAGCGTCTTAAATATTATACAGTTGCAGCTGCTCACTCCGTACTCTCCCATTTCCTCAGCGTCCACTCTTTCTCTCGAATCTGCTGAGCTGCTGTCGTACGGGTCCGCGTTGATGCAGTACACTTCGTTGTTCAACTGGTTCAGCGTCTTTCTGTACACGAAGACCAGCATGTTGATCAGCTTCGACGCGATGTTGTTCAGCCCCAGCTTGTATATCGTAAGCACGGTCTCCGGGTGGTACACTGGGTACATCTTGTTCTTGAAGTGGCATCCCATGAACAGCGGCAGCTCGTCCAGCACCTCACTTTCCTCGGCCAGAAGCATCCTTTCGCTTTCCGACAACTCCTCGCTCACCCTCCTTCCCTTGATCAGTATCTTCAGGTCTCCCAGCACGTACTCCTTTCTATCTTCGTGGTTTTCCAAAAAGTACTTATTTTTTGTGAGAAAGTCGTAGTAGTAGCTCTCCTTTATCTCCATCCACTTAACGATTTTGTGCCTTCTGATCAGGTACAGGTATATTACATCTTCAGCGCCACTCTCTTCACTCTCGTCGCATCTTTCCTCTTCTTCGAACTCCGTTATCAACTTAAATTTAGACAGCAAACAGAAGTAGTTCGAGTCGCACCATTTTTTGAACTGCAACACTGCGTCCGCTACTTGATCATCCTGGTGATCACTCCAACTTGAGCCCATGTACCGCCGATCCTCTCCCGACCTGTTGTACTGGCGACTCACACCGTTTTGCGGCGACGTTTGCCTTCCAATTCTACGGTCTGACGCAACACTGTTGCCATACTTCATGTATGGGTCATCGTCACTAAACTGACTTGCTCTTTCTTCCCCCTTATCAGGGCTACACTTATCAAAATTCGATTGCCCTGGTGTTTCTGGTGCGTTGTGATCATAGGGTGGGCGCTTTATACTACTTGAATACTGTGTTGCTGCAGTCTCGACCCGAGTTGTGCTACTAACATTTAGCCTGTCAATCGGTTTAAGTGTAGGAGAGTGACGCGAACCAACATTTTTATAAGTGCCTGACATTTGTACTGACTCGCCGTAACAACTAAAATGCTTACCCGGCTGCACATTCGGCGATTTAAACAGCCACTGCCCCTTCATGTTCAACTTGTAGTTTTCCCATTTGTAGAAACCGCAGTTGTACAACCCGTCCTCCCCAACCGTGCCACGACCGTCCTCCTGGGCTCTTGCGCTCTCCGGGTTCCCGTAATCTCTCTGCGACTCCAGCCCGTGCGGGCTGAACACTATGAAGTACAGCTGGTGGTGGTACTCGACCACCTGGAACGTCGACACGAAGCGCAGGTTGTGTATCTTGTGGTAGGTTATGTCGTTCGGGTCGTGCTTCTTGCTCGTCAGGGCGCTCAGCTTCCCGCTGAATGAGTGAATTATGTACAGCGTCTCGTCCTTGTCGCTGAACACCTTCACGTTTTTTACCTTTTTGCTGCTCTTGATTTTGCTGATGAAGTAGTTTTCGATGTACACGAACTGCTCGTTGACCTTCAGGTACAGCGGCGTGCTCGGGTGGAACATGTACCTTATCACCAGGCCCACTATGTTGTCCACCGACTCCTTTATGTGTTCGTCCTTCAGAAACAGGTCGTACGGCGAGAGCAGCAGGTTTATCGTCACGTCGTTCTCGTTAAGCACGTTCAGGTTTATCGGCGGTATTATCTTGTTGAGTCCCTTCGATATCTGCATCCCTATCAGCTCGTCCAGGACGTCGTTGTAGCCGCTCTCCTCCTCCTTCGCCGTCGTGTTGTCGCTTCCCACGTCCGAGCCCGTCAGACTGCTCTCCTTGTTGCTCATTGCGCTGTAGAAGTTACTCAGGTTCGTCGACTTGAGCGTGATCCACTTGCTCACGCTGATCGGGAACTTCGTCGTTATCTTGTTCGGCCTCAGCGTCTCGCTCGTGTACAGCGTCACCAGCCCCGTCTCGAATGTGTGATTGCACATCACCACTGACTCGATCGACTTGATTTTGATCGGCATTGTTATCTCGTTGCTTCCCAGGATGTACTCGCTCGTCACTGCCAGCTGGTAGTTGTACAGGCCGTCGATTCCGTAGATTTCAAAGTACTGTGCGTAGTCGTCGTACCTTCCAAACACGATGTTCTCGTCCTGCGAGGCTCCTGTCGACTCTTCTTCTTCTTCGTCCTCCTTGTCCTCGTGGTCAGTCTCCCAGAGGCATTCTTCCACGTCCGTCTTCAGGTCCATGCTATTGAAGTAGTCGCACAGGTAACTGTGTCGCACGTCCTCCTCCACGTTCAGATTCAGGTCCGGCCTCGCCATGCTGTCCTGCTCGTTCGTCACGATGCTGTAGTGGCTCGCCGTGGTCGTGTTGTAGAAGATTATGAATGCTCTGCTGCTGAAGTTGTAGTCCAGCACCTCGCTCTCTATGTTCATCCACAGGCACTGGAAGTTCAGGTCGTAGTTGACGTTTTGCAGCGCTATCTGGATGCAGATCTCGAACGAGTCCTTCATCTCGTTGAAGCGCCATATGTACGCCATGTACTTCTTCGTCAAGGTCACCAGGAACAGCTTGTGCACTGGCGTCGGCGCGTTGCGATTTTTCTTCCAGCTCGCGCTTATCACTGAGTTATGGTGGCACAGCGACCACAACTCCCCCTTCAGTATCGTTTTAGAGGTCCTGTCCGAGCTCTGCGTGCTCACGAAGCCGAGATTCTTCCGCTGCGCCGTCTCGCTCAGAAGCAGGTCCTTCACCACCGCGTCGTACCTCTCCAGCCAGAAAACCAGCAGTGTGGTATTTATCGGCTCCTCATCGTCGCTGCTTTTGCTCTTACTTCTGAGTATAGAGGCCACTATTGTCAAATTGTCCGTGGCAGACCAGGGTGTAGTGGAATTTTTTCTTCCTACGGATAAAGTTGCGAAATCCAACACATCTATTGTACAGCTATCTTCTTTAGACCCGTATGCAGGCCTCAATATTTTACGAATGTATGAAATATGTCTCATTTTATCTTATCACTCCACCTTCGGATTATTTGTATTCCGAGTCCAACTCCGCGTGTTTTTAAACATTATATTTATTGTTTTTTTCAATCATGCTGTTCGTGTTTTCATGATTCGGTTGGACTACATTAAAACTTATATTTTGCGGAACTACACATAGATTCCAGTCCCACCATCCATTACACAATAAATATTTATTTTCACCGAATATCTTTTCAAATTACTCAAATTTCACCATCGCAACTTCCATTTTCACCATTAATCGTATATTTTAATACATATACCTTCAATTTTCCTTTTTACTCCCTAACTCCTCAGCACATTTATCCACCCACTCAAATACCACCTACTCTTTTAAAACACACTTTCACAGACACGCAATGCCATATACTCATCTATAATACTAATATTATTTAAATTTACATTTTTGCGTTTGTGAACTTGCAGTTTCCTATTAGTGTCAGCGTCAGCTGGTCCGTCGTTATCAGCTTCAGGTAGTGCGCGTTCTGCGCGTCGTTTTTGACGAAGTGCTGCAGCGACTGCGTTGCGATTGTGCCCTTCTTGGCGTTGCCCGGCACCAGTTTCAGCACGTGCCTGTAGTGTTTGATTGCCGAGTAGGGCGCGCACATCGGAATGACGCTGAGCACGTCGTCGTCCTCCTTCAGTTCTCTGCTCAGGCACGACAGCTGCTTCATGTATGTCTCCAGCTCCCTGTCGCTGATCGTCGGTATCTCCTTGTCCCTGCCCTTGAGCCTGCTCTCCTTCGCCCTGTCCGTGGTCACTGGGCCCACCTGGAAGCTCGTCTTCGTTGCCGCCCCAGTCCTCTGCTTCATCTTCTTCGATCCCGTCAACATTCTCCTCAGTTCCTGCGTTTCCTCGTCGTCTTGTGCGTACTTCTTTTTCACCTTGCTTGCCTTCTGACTCATTAGCCTCATTGCCCTGTTACTGCTCTTCTTGACGTTCAACTCGTGCTCGGCCTTCAAGGCCACCTTTACCGCAGCCCCTTTCGGCCCACCCATGCTTGCGCTGCTTCCGCTCCCCAGTGCGTTCCCGTGCTTACTTTCTGATGCGAAACTCTGCGAACTTGGCTGCGAGTCCAGACCCCCTCGTTCATACTCGTCATCTTCTTCGTCCTCTTCTCCCACCTCCTCTTCTTCGTCAGAGTCCATTTTATTGTTCTCTGAGTTGATCAGCTTCCTCAGTTCTGACAGGTTCGGACTAACGCATGTTGCTTTTCTCTGTCGAATTTTCCTAATTGCTTCTTCTGTGTGTGAGACTCTTTCTGGCTCCATTATCTTCACTGTTCTACCAGCTTCCTCGTCTGATGACTCTTCTTCCTCTTCCTCTTCCTCTTCCTCATCATCTCCTGACGACTTCGTCAAATTAAGCATTTCCAGCCTATCTTTGAGCTTATTAAGCTGTGCTTTCAGCGGGTATGCTGTTGCCAACCTACCTCTCGTCCTCTTTACAATGTTAGCTTCACACTCCCCAATTGTAACTACATTTCCCATTCTAACCGATTTATCCTCGTGGTCTATGTTGTCGTCTAGGTTGTCGTCTAAATTGTCGTCATCCAGATTACCATCTTCTAAGTCGTCCAAGTTGTCTTCTAAGTCGTCCAAGTTGTCTTCTAAGTCGTCCAAGTTGTCTTCTAAGTCGTCCAGGTTATCATGGTCGTCCGATTCGTCATCCTCATCCTCATCGTCATCCTCTAAATCATTGTCCATGTCATCATTTTCAGCCAAATCTTCATCTTCATCGTCCTCCTTATCCGTACTAATATCTTCATCTACTTCATAAGTATCCTCCTCGTCTTCTTCGTCTACGCTATCTACAGACTCCCCTTCTTGATCTAGAGCTCCATCCATATCCTCCTCATCCTCTTCTTCCCCTTCATAATTATCTTCCATATAATTTTCTTCCTCGTCATATTCTCTCTGATTTATTTCGTCATCGTCATAATCTTCATTTTCCTGTTCCATATAATCTTCCTCATCTTCCTCCACATCATCGGTACTGGAATATTCACCCACTTCTTCCCCTCCCTGTCCAACTTGCTCATCCTCCTCATCCTCCTGCTCATTCCTTTCATCATTCACGCCATGATTCCCTGCTTCTTCCTTCGCTGCCAACTCCGCCTCCTCTTGGTTATCTAGTGTCTGGAACGGATGCACTTGGAACAGGTACGTTATTCCCATCTCCAGCTTCTGCGGCTGCAGGTAGTTTTTCTTTCCTCTGATCACAAAGGATCCTTGCGGCACGTACTCTCCTGTCGGTGGCGTCTTCGACACCTGGTGCCAGTACACCCACCAACTCTGCACTGAGAACTTGTCGTTCCATGCGTTACTGTGGCACACTGCAAAGTTTGCCGCCTCCTCTATTGACACTCTTATCTTTGCTATGAACTCTTCTTCGTTCCCTCTTCCTCCTGCCTTTTCCACTTCGCTTACCTCTGCGCTTTCACTTGACTTTATCAGCTCCTGCGAGTTCGTTTTCAGGATAACTGACGACGCTCCGTGTATGTCCGCGTGGAAGTACAGGTCTCCCTTCGTCAGGTACTTTTTGACCAGGAGTTCGTTCTGCAGCGAGTCTCTTCCGGCCAGCACCAGGTATCCTTGACTCGTTATAAACCAGTAGAACTTTTCAAACCAGAACCTCTTTCTCAGGCTACTTATTTTAACTTCTCTCGTTCTTCTGTCGCCCTTCTTAACTTCTGGCTGCTTACTCAGCGACTTTGCCACCTTTTTCAGTGCATACTCCTTTCCTATCTTCGTTCTCTCCAGCTTATTTTCCGCCTTCTTCCTGTTGATGTAGAACTTCTTAAGGTTCTGGTACCCCGTGAGCCTATAATCCAACACTACCACCTGCTCCTCAACCAATTCCTTCCTCTCCGGTTCATCGTCTCTCTCATTCCCCTCTGGGTTACTCACAAACACCAGCGTCTGGTTCGGTATATTTATCTCCTTAATGTAACACACCAACGGGTGGTTCTGCTTCCTCTGTATTTGCAGCTGTTCGTATATGTCGTTCCAGGACGCTCCTGATGCTATCAGCGCCTTCGTCAGGTTAAGGCAGTTGTCCACGATATCTATGTTTTCTTCCAGAACTCTTATTTGCTTATCGTATCCCATGATTTCCTCCATCAACTTCGACTCACGTTTATCTTGATCTGCCTTAATTTTCGTCAGCTTTGTTGGCTTTTTACTCTCCGTTTTCTTCTCCTGCTTCACCAGCTCATTCTTCGTGAAGAATGCGTCCAGTGCGTAGTTATAATCCTCGTGGTACTCTGCGTTCTGCAGTTCAAACGGTCCAAAATCGTCCATGACTCCCTTTGCGTTCCTGTATATGTATCCTGGAACTATGTCCTTCCTCGTCAACAGGCCCACCAAACACTGCCTCACTGCCTCAACGTACTCGTAAACCACATCCAGCTCATCCATTGCGTACACTCTATCCAACTTCTTCACATCTTCTTCTGCGTTCCCATTCATTTTCAACACCGAGAGTATGAACCCGTTGTGGATCGATGGGAAAATTGTCTTCACCAGGTCCGTCAACTTATTTCCCATCACCAACTCCTCCACCAGTGTCCTTTTTACTGGCTCGAACCACGAATTATACTCCATGTCGCACACATACTACACCAATCTCATGTTATTCTACAACTTACGTTCGTTCCCACTTTAAAGAAGTTATCTCCTGTGTTCTTCGGCTTCAGCACTGCCAATACCTTGTACTCGTGGTCCGTGAGGTATATGTTCCCTGGCAGGAACAGCTGCACGATCAGGTGCATTGCGTGCTCCTCCGAGCTAAAGGTGAAGTCGATGATCCTGTCTTGTGACATCTGCTTCACATCTCTAAGCCTCCGGTTTCTCAGGTGCTTGCGCAGCTACACATTCGTGAATTTTACTAAACATTACCTTTGCGTTAAAATTTGAGGGAAGGTGGTCCACCGATCTCAGAAACTGCGTTGTGTGGATTCTACAGCCTATTTCGATAAGAACATATATTTTATTTTCATTTCTGGAGAACTTAAGTATGAACAGTCTGTTCGTGATATCGTATATGTTCACAAGGGTAATGTTGTCGAGTGTTTTCTTCAAATTTGCAACGGAAATTGCAACATCAATGGCGTTCAATCTCTCTCTAACCATGTTTCACAAACAAAAGGGTTACTCAATCATTTTTGCGGTGAATTAAACGAATTAAGCACATTGATAAATTCGGAGACTGATAGCTAAATTATATTATAAAACTTAAACTAAAAGACAAATTTAACCGTAGTATATCAATATAAATACAAAAATATGCAATGTGTATTAAAATTTAAAGTAATCAGCCCTCTAAGATCTACTGCCACATCAATAGACAAACCACTAAATATAAAATGAAAAATAAGGTGAATAAACAAAATGGAATTGTGAAAAAACAATTAAGTGATTACAATAATTTGTTGAAGATTCGTGTTTGTTTACAGAAACTTAATTCCTGCATACAGCTATGGCCTCATCCTTATTTACACAATTTGGCAACCCAAAATTTACCCAGCGAACACAGTAACACTCTAAATCAAATTAGAGACAATTTTTTACAGCTCAGTAAATTATTTTTTTTAAAACTATCGAGAACAGGTACTAAAAGCTACACTGCCACACCTTCTCAGTGTTTTGCAACAATTAACTCACTTTCAGGATCCATTTCTCTCAACCAGGATTTATTCCAAAATTTCGACTACTTGCCCAAAAGAAGGCCGGCCTTACTCGATAGGCTGGATTACTTGAATGATATAACCAACTTCAACGTTAACAGATCGTTCAAAGTCATAAACAATAACATTTCGACGCAGATAAAGTTCTTTCACGAGAACCCTGATAAATTTATAAAGAAATCGCACATACTGAACCTGCCGAACAACGTATTTTAACCCTTTCTTAACCAGGTTGTAGATAGTTGGCTACGATTTTTTGACAAGACACTTCGGAGCAGATCAATCTAAAAAACTGCACATAGAAGAAATATATAACGACCAGGTTAGTGGATAGGTTAATTCAGTCTTGGTGTGTTGGTAAAATAATAAATAAATAGGTGTTTTACGTCAAGTTGTTGAACTACTTGATACAAAACGACAGCACATCGGATGTGGACCTGAAGAGTGAAGAGTCCCTAATAAAGAATAACCAGCAAGGTAAGACATAGAGTTAGATTAGGATAGCATAAGTAAGAACAGAGTTGACACAAATTTAGATAAGCAGAGGCTATCTCTGAATAAAACGTCGAAGGGAAGGAAGGTTAAGTACACACTGATAGAGAAGCTCGAAAACTTCGTGGTAAATTAGCTAGTATAATTATTGATGTTTTTAATAGCATAATTACTTTTACTAACATTGCTGATATTAAAAATATTGGTGCTTATTAATCAAATTTATTTAGGAACGTACCACCAATAAGAGCTTCACGTCGCCAGACTTCACCAATTTATTAATCAATTCACTGTTCAAGTCGTAGTAATCTCCCCGTTAGACAACCAGGCGAAGGGCAGTTGCGCTGATAGAAGTATTAAGGTCCCACACACACGTAAATGGGAGCCGAATCAAGCCTCACAGTAGAGATAGGGTCGGGAAAGTACGATCTCGAATACTACCTAGACCTCTTCAATGACGTAAGTGCAAGTTACTCACAAGTGTTGCCAGGAAAAATTTAAGCAGTTGGTGATAGTAACCCCGCTGAAGGACTCCTCGAAGGGCATATCGCTGTGCGAGAGAATAAAGAGGAACGTCAGAGTGACGTCGGAAATGGAAATGAGGAACTTCTTGGTACGTTGCCACGATAAAGTAAACACGCTCAGGAGGAAGGCAAGGAACGAAGGACCCTCTGCAAGCTAGTAATCACACTTAACCGCACCTAATGTAGTAGCCTAGAAACGAATACATATCTAAACACGTATGCGTCGAGTTGAAAAAACATAAAATTATGTGCGTTCAAAGTTACGAAACAAGGCGACAATCTACTTTTGGTATTCGAGCTTCTCCCTCTCGTACCTCTCCCTGTCAGCCTCGGCAAGCTTCTCGTAAGGAGCCTTCTCACTGTCGTCTAAAGAGTTCCAAGCAGCGCCGACGAGTTTGCCAACAGTTGCAACGTCCTTGGCCAAATCAGGGTTCTCTTTAATCAGCTCGTTCCTCTTCTCTTTGGCGAAAAACATATAGGACGAGAGGGCCCTTTTAGGGGCATTGGGATCCTTCTTGGTTCTCTTGCCTTTCTTAGCAGATTTCGACACTCGGGCGGCCATCTTCCTTTTGAGCTATGGTAATGGAGGGTGTAATGGACGCTGTAAAAAAACAAACTAACTACAACTTTCTGGAGATAAAACGCTTTAAACTAAACAAATGAGTAATTTCGGTTTACGATAATTAGTATAATGAAAAAGATGACCAAATCCGTATCGTTATAGGGCTGCTGGTAATTGGGATGTTATGTTAATTTGCACAAACACTAATGGGGAGAATACGTAAATATTAAATATCGTTTTGTCTACACACTGCTATAAGGCGGAAAACGGTTTATTTGGCCAGTTTGTTTTTCTTCCGGAACGCAAGTTACCCTGTTTTCCGTCCTTTTACACAATACCCAATTACACAATTTTTGTCGTCAAAACTTCTATATACATAATGCACATGAACAACACCTTAAAATAAATACACAAATTATTATAAGCTATTACAGTTGATATCACAATTTCTATTATTACAAAGAGCTTTGGTCTTGGTGCATACCCGTAAAATAATTTTTAGTTATTTATAGATTCCATATGTCTCCACTCAAATCTTCCATGCACATACACTTTTACACAGCTTTAGTCACTTAGTTTTCGATTATAACCTTGAAATCCTTGCACACCCTCCCACTTGTTATGTATACCCAAATGAGTGTGTTTAGCAACACCCTCCTGACACATTTACATAAATTATTTATAGTTTAACTAGTATATATCCCATATATTATTGTACATCTCCTTGCGTGGCATAAGAGACGACGAGTTGTTGTTGGTAGCCGTGTTAGGACAGTCCACACTCACTTATTAAATAGTGGAATCTCTCAACATTTTCTCAATATACACTGATTATAATGGTTTCCAAGTCATCACTGAGGAATAGTACCAACAAGAACAATAGGTTAAAGCAACCTTTAGACAGGAAATCGAAGGAGGTGCCAAACGGCACGCCTAGAACAAACAAAAAACACACAAATGGAGAGGAAACGGAAGTTTCTGGTTATGTTAGGGACCCGCATGGCGATGTCATCGCGACAATCAACGGAAAAAAGTTCTACAGATCTGTTTTAATCCACGATGAACTAATTTCAGTACACGATTCAGTGGATGTCCTAAGAACGAGTAGCAGAAGTAAGAAAACACGAGAATCGAATCTCGGTAAGCACAAAGACAGATAAATTTATGTTAAAATAATCATGTATTTATCACCGAAACAAACACAAACGGTACAGCTAAAATATCGGCAATATACGTCGATACGAACGGAAAGTTGATGGCCGAAGTGGCGTTTTACTTTGACTCGGGAGATAAACCACCAAACACAGACGAATCTGATGGAAACAGATCCAAATGGCCAGGATTTAGACACGTGAACGAAGTAGTAGCATACAACAAGGTTGTACAATAGAGCTAGTAGTTTGAATCAAAACAACAATATAATCCAATTTTTAGTTTGAAGACGTCGAAATTGAGACTTTCGACGAGAAGGTGACAGTGCACGCGTGTCTAGAGGACTACCAGAAGGAGATCGACTCGGGAGGGGATGAGGAGATAAATGTATTCTGCAACTATATCTGTTACCAGGAAAATGACTCGATAGTGCCATTTAACATTCAGAGAGATTGGGAGCAGGTAATTACGGAATGCAACAGATGCTCAGATAGACTAGAGGCCAGTTACGCAGTACACATTAACATTGCACACAACAAATTAAACATACCGTAGATCATGGTTGAGAGCAGTAAATATCACAGCATCTACTTTCCAACCGTGGTGTTCCAAAGGGATGAAGTGGACGAAGAAATACCAGCAGAGTTAAACCTGCAGTTGAACAACAACGAAAGAATACTGGGCAGAGAAGAGGAGGCGGAGCAGATCAAAACGTTCATGGAAGTAAACATAAAGCAGGGAGGAACGGGCCAAATACTGTACATCAGCGGAGTGCCCGGCACTGGAAAGACGGAGACAGTAAAGATGGTCTCGAGGGAGCTGATCAACAAGAAGCTTAAGGGCAAATTGCCCTGGTTCGACCTCATAGAAATCAACGCAGTGCACCTGTCGACGCCGAACGAGCTGTACCAAGTCTTTTATAACAAGTTATTCGGAAAACAGCCTCCCAACACACACAAGTGCTACGAAATGCTGGACGAATACTTCACAAACAATACAACGCCCTGGTAAGATTGCTGATAGATAGTACTTAGTTATGCACTTAAAGTCTCACATACTCTCACACACTCACACACACTCTCTCTCACACACATATATATATATATAGGCACATGTAAATATACATAAATACACACACACATACACACATGAACAATATTAATATGATTTTAGTATCTTAATATTGGACGAGGCGGACTATATAGTAACTAAAACACAAAAGGTGTTGTTCACACTCTTCGACCTACCCTGTAAAAAAAAGTCAAAGTTCATCTTAATCATCATTTCCAACACCATGGACTTGAATTACAAAATGAAATCCTCAATACAATCTCGTCTTGGTGAGTTGAATAAGAGAGAGCTATTGGCCAAATGATAATTAACACAGAATTAACGCACACTTTATAGGGTTCGGGAGCTTGGTGTTCAAACCATACAGATACCAGCAAATAATACAAGTGATTCAGGATAAACTAGGGAAGTACTCAGCAATAGACCCGTAAGTAAATGTAGATATACCAGCGACCATGTGTAATGTTACATATATGTATGCAGCTATTAGCAGTATTGTTGTTACTAAAGCTACCATTAGTGTTAACCATACCCATACCCATTACCCTTAATCATACTAGGAACCTTAATCATACCCATTACCCCTAATCATACATATACCCTTAATCATAACCATTTAAAGTTAAATTATCATACAATATAATTTAGAGTGGCACTACAGCTATGTGCTAGAAGAGTCACGAACTACAGTGGAGATATGAGAAAAGCACTGCAGATATGTAAGCTCGCCATAAAGGAGGCAAACGGAAAAAAGATAACTGTAAGCGAACCATTTAACCACATTAAAAAGCTACATAGTTGTTTTATTATTCTATATAGTTGACTAGGTTGCTATATAGTATACCAACGGTAACATTGTAAACCTCTACCACTTAATACATTTGATAAACCACTACCACGTAATACATTTTATAAACCACTACCACGTAATACATTTTATAAACCACTACCACGTAATTCACTTGATAAACCGCTAACGTATAATTAATTTAGGTCGCCGATATGAGTAGAATCAGTAACATGGTGCTTAACTCGTCAATCGTGGACGCACTGCAGTACGTGTCAGTCGGAATGAAGTGCCTGCTCGTGGCGATCATACTGGTGCTGAAGGAGCTGCAGATCTCAATCGCACCAGCAGTGAAGGTGTACAACACGTTCAGAGGAATGATAACAGTGCTAAAGCCGGAACTTGAAAACTGCGTGTGCAAGGACTCGTTCAAGCACCTGCTGCTCTCAATCCTGAACAACGGAGTAATATCGCTGGAGCCCACAGTCTTCTCGAGCTTCAGCTTCAGCGAAAAGAAGAAGACGAAGAAGGTCTTCGACGAGATCAACGAGGACATGGGCGACGTGGGAATAGTGTTCCAGGTCGACATTGGCCACCTGACGACGGCGCTGGCCAAGGACCCGTACTGGCACTCGAAACTCGAGTCGGCCGCCTAACGCAACGCAGCAGAGGCACCCTCCTGTCTAAACAGGCCAATCTCCGATTAGGCAGGGGAAGGAGTGTGCCAAAGCGAATAATTCATTGATCTATGCGCATACACACGTACGTAAGTTGCGATACAATATTTACATCAACGGGGAAATTGGGGCTATTTCCGCTTAAAACTCTTAAAAATCAGGTCTAACCTCGACTCAGGCTCTGGCTCAGGGGCGACAACGGGCGTGGGCTCGCTCCTGGGCTTAGCGAGCCCCTTCGAGGCCTTCTTCCTGGACACTCCCTTGAATTTGGATACTAGCTTCACCTGTTCGACAGATCTCTTAACAGGCACCTCCACCTTAAAGCCAACGCCGTGCCTAAAGGGACTGAATGAACACGCGTTTAAACGAACCTCCGCTTTCTCTTGCTCACATCCTCAGTGGGAGGTTTCTCCTCAGATTTATCCTCACCGTCAACGATTTTTAAGGAAGACTTAAGCTTCTTAACCACATCACTCTCGGGACTAGGATTAAACATAATATATGAAAAGTGTGTCGACCTTTTAAGCAAACGACCCGTGGCCACGCCCCCATGGCTCAAAGTGTTTATTACAGTATTTTTGTGTAAATAAGCCAACGATGAATCGTTAATTTTGTAAAAAACAAATGGTTCTGCTCGACTGTGAAGAGTTTCTCCAGGAACTGACTAAAATGGTCACCGAGGATTCCAAAGATTCCAGCAAGTCGCTCTGGATTACGTACAAAAGATGTTAGTTTAGCCCACTTTAACCCGTTCACTTCAGATATCCCAAATACGCGGACCTGGAAGCGGAAGAAGGCCGCCGATCCCGTTTCTGACGAGGAGCCGGTCTGCCTAATTCGCGCCAAGATCGGTAAACGCAAAATAAGCACATACGTGAGTTCCTACCCATACTACAGCCTTAATCCAGCTATTATCATCCTGCTATCTATTTTCAGCTGTTCACAGTTTTGTTCAGGTCACAAACTCAATTTCTGAGAATTTTACCAACGCGCTGAATCACATATCGGAATCGATGGCCGAAGGCACCTGAAACCACGGCACAGCACAGGCGCCAGTCCTGTCTCAGAGGTCACTCAATAGCACCAAAACTGTATTCAATAATGTACCATATTAATGCAAGTACACATACCTACCATTGATACTTATACACATAGCTACCATTGATACTTATACACATAGCTACCATTGATACTCAACACTTTCATGTGTACTGCGTACTGTAGTCTATATATTAGTTGACCAAAAACTCCAGCTCCTGGTCGCCTATCTGCGCGTATATTGGATTTCCCGACGTGGACCTGGTGATCCTGTCGTGTATGGCCGAGTACAGCTGAGTCTTGCGCTCGTTGAAGTGTATCGCTATGACGGCCTGCACGTCGGAGGGGCCGCCCGCGCCGTGCTGAGCCGCCGACTCCGCCCTCCTCAGGACCGAGTACAGCTGCTTCGCCACCGAGGTGGGCTCGTTATTCACCGGCAGGTACTCCCTGAAGGCGCCCGAGTGCCTCTTGAACCTGTATCCGATGTCGATCATGACTATGTTGCTGCAATCTACCTTCTTCAACGTGCTGCCATTGTTAGCGCCGCTGGCCGCTCCTCCCACTGGGCCCTCCGTGCGGGCCCTGTCATCCCCGTCCTCATCTCCGCTACTCCCACTCAGCGTGGTGTTGTCCTTGGTGACCACCACCAGGTACGTCGGCACGTTCGGTGCGTAGTGCGTCAGAGCCATGCCTGGCGCCTCGAACCTCAGATCGTCTTCATCTGAAACAGGTTGTTGTTTGCCACCGTCTTCATTATCATGACCGTCAACGCCACCCTTACCAAGGTCATCAAAACAAAAACTGTTCTTTCCACTAATTTCATCAATAATGATATCTTTGTCCTTACCGGTGTCATTGTTGTCGAGCGCGCGGTCCAGCAATCTACGAACGTAGCTGTTGTTGATTCTCGAAGCGTTGGTGCGGACGCTGTTTTCTGCACTGGTTGCACCAGGATCCCCTGTGCGGTCACCCTCAGTGCCCTGGTAGGCATCCTTGCCGTTAGTAGCGCCATTTGCAACGGTGCCGGCACTACTGCCAACGGCAGTGCCGTTGTCTCCACCAAGAGCTCCACCGCTGGCCATATTCACTGCCCTGTTAACAATAGCGTTAGCGAAACTATCAGGAATGCCATTAGGGGTACCATAGATACTATTAACGGAGCCGTCGGAAATAGCACTAGCAACGGGATTTGGACTCCCGTACATGCTGTTGGCACAACTGTTAACAGTTCCTTCGGAAATACAGTCCACATATCCGTTGGCAATAGTGTCAGCAATACCGCCAGGGACAACAGCGCCTTTGTTGTCCTTCTGAAGGCCATCGCTGAGGTCGTCAATGAAGCATACCATGCTGTTGTCGGCTTCGTCCACGCTCATGTAGTCGTCGTCGTTGCAGTCGAACTGGTCAACGCTGATGATGTCGTCGATGTCGTTGACGGTGAGGTAGTCCTCTTCGTTGTAGTCGCGGGCGCTTAAGAACTCATCTGCTGCCGTGCTCATGCTGCTCATTGCCTTCTGTGCCCTCAGCCTCTTCAGCGTCGATATTATGTTCCTCAGTCCTGAGACCGTCAGGGTTCCGTTACTCAGGTCCTCGAGCTCCTTCTCCAGGAGCTTATACTTTTCTATGTTTTCGAATATATCCACGTTGTCCTCCAACAACGCTTTTGGCACCAGCTTATCTGCCAACGCATCTTCAAAAAGCACCTTTTCGTCCAACACACCTTCGGGCGCTATCCTATGCTCCAACATACGCTCCGGGGCTATAACATCTTCCAACATAACTTCCGGGACTATCACATCCTCCAAAATATGGTCAGAAACTATCCTATCTTCCAACACAGGTTCCGGCACTATTACATCTTCAACCATACCTTCAGGGACTATCACATCCTCCAAAATATGGTCAGAAACTATCGTGTCTTCCAACAGATCCTCTGGAAGTATCCTATCCTCAGCCATAACTTCGGAAACCACCTTTTCTTCTCTGGCCTTTTCTGATTCCGACTTCTTTTCAGGCCTCCGTTCATATTCGGTCACTTTTACGTTTTCGAATCCCGAGAGTGTGTAGCGCAGGTGCTCGTAGGTCACCGCTCCCTTTCTCAGTATCTCAACCTTGAACTTGACGTTCTGGTACTTCTTCAAGAGGTCAAAGAGGTCTATTCTTCCGTTCACACAGCTGACCACTGCTCTTCTTGGTGAGGCTAACTGCTCCTCTGCTTCATCTGCCCTGAAATCATCTGGTGATAAGGCCCTTTTGTGCATGTACGTGTGTTCTTTTTTCGATCCAGAGTCCGTGGTGTATCCCGAGCCTGCCGTCGAATCTCTTCTGGAGGCTTCAGTGGACCCGTTAATCGACAGGTTAAACATCGATTCAACGGTGTAGCCTCCGTAGTAGACACACGTCGAGCCTCCTCCCTGGGTGAAGCCAACCGTTACCGAGGCAATGGGCCACCCACTATTGCCTGCCATTGCTGAGCGTTTGTAAAAGGAGCTCGATCCCCCCTCCTGACTCACTCCGCAGTACCTATTGGGGTCATACTCTCTGTTGTACGTGAGCTTTTGGCGGTATCGGCTTTCTGTGCCGCATATAAGTTCTTGCAGGGAGAGCCTTTCCTGATCGTACATCCTCTCTCTTATGTACCTCTCCTCCATGCTGTACCGATTTTCTGGCGAGCATCCGAATTCCTGGCGGTGCCTCCGCTCATTCTCGTGCATTCGCTCCTTGATGTGCCTGTCGTGCCTCCCGTGGATGAGTTCATTCGCGTACATGAGCTCCTTGACGTGCCTCTTCTCCTTTTCGTGCGTGCGCTCCTTGCGGTACCGAAATTCCCTGCGGAACCTGTCTTCTCTGCCGTATCCTTTCTCTGGAGTATACGCATACTCTTTGCCGAGCCCGTTCTTTCTTACTCCTTGTCTGTGTAAACCCGGTGCGCTCAGTGCCTCCGTCTTCTCCTTTGTTCCAAACAGGTCCTTACTTGTCATCCTTCCTCTGTGTTTGACTATTATTTTATTCAACTCTCCGTACATATCCACTACTGCCTTCCTGCATTCTCTGTATACTCTTTTTACCACTTGTTCCTTAATTCCTGAGAATGTGTAGCGGTTATCGATGCATATGATCTCCGGCTCGTCGATTGTTGTTATTTTTATCACCGTCGACTCTATTCCTATTTTACACTGACCTCCGTCCAGTATGTGTAGTTTTTCGTGTGCGAACTCTTCGTACACGTGCTCTGCGCACGTCGGCGATATGTGTCCGAACTTGTTTGCGCTCGGCGCTGCCAGCGGTATGTTGAGGTACCTCAGCAGTGCTCTGCAGATCTCGTTGTCTGGGCACCTCGTCGCCAGGTACCCCGTGTTATTCGTCAGCAGCCCTGAGACTCCTCTGTTACATCTTGCCACAATCGTCAGTGGTCCTGGCGTGAACCTATTAGCCAGGTACAGCATCAGGAACGCCTCGAACACGTTTACGTCGTACAGGTCCTCGAGTGCGCTTGTGAACGAGTCCACGTGGACTATCAGCGGGTCGTTGAAGGGCCTGTTTTTTATTTCAAATATCCTCCTCAGGGACTCCTCTATGTATATGTTTCCGGCGAGTCCGTACACTGTCTCCGTCGGTATTGCTACCAATCCTCCCGGGTTTGTCAACACGTTTTTGATTTTCCGGAAAATTTCATCCGTGCTCCCGTACTCTCTTTCGTATTTTGATGCGTGGTCACTGCCTAATACACTTCCCTCTACCTTTCCGTTCATTACGTCCTCATATTCATCTTGATGCCCCCTCTTGTAGCTTTCATATATTCTGTTCGAGGACTCGAAACCTTGACATATCTCTAGTATTACGGGCTTCATTTTAAACTCCCTCCTTTCCTCTCCTTATATTTGTGGTATTAGTGACGGAATATACTCTGTGTCTTCCCTGCTGTGTGAAAATATCAGAATTACGCTTTTAATGTGGTTATACACTCTTTTATCCAATTGTTCTCCCGAAGGGTATAGTGTACAATCTGTGTTTGTGTATTTACTACCTTTTAGTTGTGTGTTACCGTTACTGTGTGAATTTGCGTTTTTTTCGGCGTCTTTATCAACGCTCTTGTTGCGATTGTCAGAGTTTTCAGCTCCAGTTGTTTCAATTTTATACAGTATTCTACTCGTCAGAACTGGGTTATTTTGCACGAATATAAAGGTATCCGGCTCTCTGGTTACCTTGATTATACTTATGCTTTCGGAATTAAATCTTAGTGTCAACTTAAGGCTATCCTCAAATTGTATTTTTTCTATGATCTCTACGGATTCAGAGTTCCTCCAGAACAAGTCATAACCTTCTGCTATTGCCGCTACTCTGCTCTTTATATACGACACTGAACTGCTATTGTTAGATCCTATGGCTATCTTACACTTTGAGCAACTGATGTGCCCACCTTCTACACCGTTAATTCCTAGCGATTCCTCTTTATTTTTCCGATTATAGTGCAGTATTTTATTTTTAACCAACTCTTTCGACGGGGAATTTACTGTTATTGCTTCGTCTGATATGTACAATCTGAAATTTGAATTAATTTTATATTGAATGATTGTGACTTACATATTATGTTTACGTGACACCTGCAAATCGTCACAGCCAGATTTATCCTTTACTAAATTATCCTGACACTCCTCGCAATATATTGAACCTATGCTGTTTCTATATAACTCCGAGGGTAATGAAAATGGATAAAAATTTGATATCGACTCTAGTTCCAATCCGCAATTTCTACACTTTATTATTAAATTGTTTATTTTTTTTAATAACTCGACTTCGTTTGCACATGAAATTGAGCTAATTTTTAGATCCAGGTAGTTTAATCTAGAATCTACCCGAACTCCTATTCTGAATGCCAAAGTATTTACACATCGAATTAGATCTATATCTATTGATAGCAAATTATCTTCCAAGATTATCCAGTCTCGACAGCTAAGAGTGTACTCGGCCCACTTTAAATCATCTGGAGAGACTAAGTTGATTTTTTTGGGACTTATTTGTGATTTATAAAATCCACCTAATTTACATAGATCATCTTCAGATAATTTTATGGAATTAATGTAAATTTCATCTGTATTTATGTTGCCTTCCTCAACCAAAACAGTATCATCACATGAATCTTTCTGTATGTTATTAACAAAATTGTCCTTCTGGGCGATCAAGGCAATTTCGAACTTGTAAGTACACCTGGAACGATAATTGGAATCCTCGATCAAATGGTATCTATACTGAGGTAAAATTTCAAAAGATTCTCCTGATTTAGTATTAATACAATCGATTAGCTTAGAATCTCTATTATATGATAATTTACAATCTTTTAAAACGATACATGACTCTAAGTGAACTATACCCCGGTTTGTTCTGGGAGTCAGCTGACAATAGTGCATCAAAACCGCTCATACAAATAAATCAACTATTTTACAAATATACAAAATAATTTAAGGGTTTTATTGAAACATTACTTGACTATAGCCAGACTATTGGTATCGTACCACATAACGGGTGAATTCACATCATCATTGCATATATTTGGATACAAATCAAAAATTCATAACCTTTAATTATATCTGCATAACATTTTAAACCAATACACATGATTTAAGCACACACATTCTGGTTTTAAAATATTTCAACTATGACCGTCGACACATTAGAACCTTCTCCAGGTATTTTCTTTCTTCCCCTCAAATTATTTCTCAGATGATATTAAGGACTTTATTTTTGACTTTGAGGATGAGTGTAAAATCGAGTTTATTGATCCACGGTACTTATCTCTCAACACCTTGGACAGCGACAACTCAGCCCTTGAATGTTTGTACTCGTTACTGATTATATGACACTTTAGACTTTTATTTAAGCCCATTTTACCTTAATCATCGCGATAAAGCCCTAAATGAGGCAATAAGGGCAGGGAAAACAGTAGATGAGTAAGTTACCGAATCATTTTAGTACGTTTTAGTTACCAAGTTGGATTAATATTTAAGGTGACGTACAATAATTTGGACAGCTTAAACCAAGAAGCTCTGAAGTTTGGATCTAACGCTGCCAGCAGATCGCAGTTTTACGTCATGTCAAGCATATTTCATATCACTTTGTTCTCAAGGGACTTGGGACGAACCGGTGTTGAAACAACTCCTATAAAGGTACCATTTAAATCCAACAGAAACCTTAGATAGTACCAATACACCTATCTAACTGATATACATCAGGGTGTATTTATTTATTAACTTCACAATATAAAATAAACTAAAATTAATCTCCTTTAGATTTACTACATAATTCAAGGATCCATTTTTATGTGCCCGCCCTTCGGCTCACTCGTTCGAACTAAACTACATCAGTACATATCTGATTTCGGTTAGTTTTTACACCAATCTTGGTTTATTATTTCCTTTTAGAGCGTTTCTATGATAGACTGAATAGCATATCCTCCTGGTCAATCACAAACGGATACGTGTGGAATCCCAAGGAGAGGAACGTGAACAGGGAAATTGAAAAGCTGTCTGAAAGGTACGGCTTCAATGCCTGCGAGGAAAAGGACTACGTTTCCGACGGTTAGTTTCGGCGTTCACATGATTCCACGGTTACAGCCCTGTTACACAGTCTTACTGTTTATGATCTTTTGACTGCTTTATTATCACATCTTATTTAGGAAACATGAATATTTTTTACCTTAAGCCTGAGGATAAGATTGGGGCCAGGGTACTCCAAGATGAGCTGTGTCAAGTGAACGAGGAGTTACAAAAACTACACACGTCGGATGAAGCAGCGACTCAGTAATATATTAGTTTTAGTTTACAGACTACATGGTTATTTATTACAAACCCCTTTTTCAATACGCAAATGGCTGTTAGGCCCGTGGCTCTACACACTTCTGTCCAGAAGCTCGTCGTTCTGCCTAATCTTCTCCCTCAAATCGTACAGATTCATAGTGTCGCTCTTCCGAGCCTCCACGTAGCGGTAGTCTAGCAACTTTGGCGTGTGAAGAAGCCAGTTTATAGCCAGATCCGAGGCTATTGTGTACAGACTCCTGGCTGAGTGAAGCTAAGGAATCACTGGTTTTCAAGGAACTTACGAAAGCGTCGTTGTGCAACTTGACCTGGAAGTTGTCAACCTGGGTCCTTAGTATGGAATCCCGAGTAATGTCGATCTGAAAACGCATAATTGCTCACAACACACCTGGCACGACTCAAGAATGGAGTAGTAGGACGTTATCAGCCTCTTCGCGTGGAGGTTTACCGATTTATGTATTCCTATGCGCTCTTCTTCGAACTCTTCCATTATTTTGACGCATTTTTTGTCCTGGTCCACTGCCACTCTACACCACTACAGCCACGCCTCACCATCCACCTACACATAACTACAATACCCGTTATACATAAAAACAACCGCTGATAACACACAATTTTACCCTTTAATTGCATAAATACTCATTAAACACGCAGCCATCTCTTAGCTCTACACTAACACGGATTGATTCCATACACTGTGTAACGAGTACTTGGTATTTTTAAACAGATTGACAATATACACAAAGGGTGCGGCGTCTGGCGAATCTTCCACTCCCCGCGTCGCGACTCGCGACTCCGTCCCACCGCGGGTGCAGCCTCGATCTGGGACCCGCTCCGTCCCCGCCCCTACCACCAGTCGTCCTCGAACTCCTGGAACGTCTTCCCCTTGCCGTAGTTGTACGTCGCGACCTCGTTCTCGGCCCTGATGTCCTTGTTGATGCCCGAGTTGTTGAACTTGTTCTTGCTGGAGACGCGCTTCAGGTTTCCGGGGGCGCTGACCGTGGTCACCAGCTTCTTGAACCAGACCGGCACCTCCTGGTTGCTCTCCTGGAGCAGCAGCAGCAGGTCCTTGAGGATCGGCCTGTTCGACTCGTTGACGAGGCTCGTGGCGATTCCTACGTTTCCTGCTCTGCCCGTCCTTCCGATCCTGTGCACGTAGTCGTCGATGTTCGTCGGCAGGTCGCAGTTGATCACGTGCGTGATGTTGCTGATGTCCAGTCCTCTGGCTGCCACGTCCGTCGCCACCATGATCGGCCTCACTCCTGCTTTGAACAGGCTCAGCGCCTTCTCTCTGTCCTCCTGGCTGCGGTCTCCGTGTATGTTCACAGCCTTGAAGTTTTCCTTGAGGAGGTAGCCTTCGATCAGATCTGCTCTCTTCTTCGTCTCCACGAAGATGAGCACGAGGCCTCCCAGGTTCGTGTTTTCCTTGAGGAGCTTGATCAGGTACTTAACCTTCTGGTCCTGGTCTGCGTAGACCATTCTCTGCTTGATGAACTCGTTTGTGCTTCCTACTCTTCCCACTGCCAGGTATATGTAGTCGTTCAGGAACTCCTTCGCCAGCTGCTGTATTTCCTTCGGGAAGGTTGCGCTAAACATCACTGTTTGTCTTTCCTCCCCTGCTTTTTCTTCCTTTTCTCCTTGCGACAGCTGCTGTCTTCCGCTCGTGCTCTCGTACCTTCCGCTTCCCAGCTGACCGCTTGTGTATCCTTGGTGATAGTTGTCTCCGTACTTGCCACCGCCTGGCATTGACGGATGTGTCACTATTGCTCTTATTTGCGGCGCGAATCCCATGTCCAGCATTCTGTCTGCTTCGTCGAGCACCAGGTACTTAATGCACGAGAAGAGCACCTTTCTTCTCTCCACCAGATCTGTCAGTCTTCCTGGCGTCGCCACGCATATGTCGCATCCTCTTTCCAGCTCTATCAGCTGTCTTCTCACCTCGGAGCCTCCGTACAGCACCACTGTTCTTATTCCTGTGCCGAAGTTAAACTTCCTTGCTTCTGCGTATATTTGCACTGCCAACTCTCTCGTCGGCGACAGCACTAGACACACTGGCAGTGCCACTTTATTTGAGTACATTGCGTTCAACGCTGGAGCTTTTGGCGGCCCTGTTTTCAGCATACACGTCACTATTGGCAGCAGGAACGCTGCTGTCTTCCCTGATCCTGTCTGTGCGCACGCCATCAGGTCTCTGTTTTCCAAAATCACTGAGATCGAGTGCCTCTGTATCGGCGTCGGCTTATTATAGTTAACCTTTTTTATGTTTGACAGCAGCATTGGGTGCACTGCGCTGTCGAACTCTTCTATCGGCTTTATGCTACTGCTCAGGTGTCCTGTCATCTGCACTGGGATGTTATCGTAGCTGTTAAAGTTTATTCCTGTGCTCATTCTGCTCTTCAAAGGCTCAAATATGTCCGCTTCCTTCTCTTCGTAGTAGCGTCTGTCTCCTCGCACTGCCCATGAGGTCGGTGGTTTCGGCGACGCGAACGCTTTTGTGAATCTGCTCGATCCTACGCTGCTTGAGGTTCCGAATGATGTATTTCTATCTGTCGACGCGTGCACACTTTTTTCGTGGCTGCTGAATGACGTTCTCTCGTTTGATTCGAGAGGAATAGTTCTATTAACCATGGTGTCGCCAGCATGGGTCGAACTCTGGCTCGTAGAACTTACTTGATCACGCGCGTTATCCGAAAAATTGCGTGATTCAAATGGTTTGTTTTCTTTATCTCTAAAACTGCTAGCTTTATCATTCCTTACGTATGAAGCGCTCTGGTCGTCTTGTGACGAGAAAAATTGCCTCCTTTGCACAAAAGCTAATAAACAAGTGTGAGTATAATTAAACGTACCATTATTCTTCGTGTAATTCTTAAAGGGCTTGTAATTTGAGGAGGAGTCAGCAGGCGGATTCCTACGACCCGGGGGCAGATAAATTTTTTTCACTGGTTTCGTTTCTTCATCTGCCGATTTAACATCATTATTTGAATTCGTAATCATTTTATCATAAATTAAATAATTAAAATTTGAAATTTGCAGATAATAGTGGTTATTCGAGTTTTGACGATAAAAACATAATATTTTAGTAACAACTGGAGTAAACAAAAATTCGCGTTTTATTCCTGATGTATTTAATCAATAATCAATCTAAACAATATTTTATTTTATAAAAATAAGGTGTAAAATTTCTATTTATTGTTGCTGTACCCAACGAATACACGGATGGGGCATAGCAACCTTGTAAATGGTCTGTACACCTTTTATTCTTTGTATAAGAACATTTAATATAGTTAGATCAACAAAGATCTCCGCCTTGAAAAAGTCGATTTTGTTTAATTATTCCTGTTTTTTCGTAATGTTGTGCTAAAAATTTTATTCTTCTCATTCATTTTAAAATACGTACACATATAACCTCGCTACTTTATTAACACATTTTTAGTGTGAGAACTATTTACATTTGATTTAATTATTTTCTTCCTCTAGCTCTTTTCTTCTTTTCCACATTTTGGCCTTTATTCATTTATTATTCATTAAGAATCCTCAAAAAACTAATTTCTTTTCTTAAACTTTCGAAAACATTCTAAATGAATATTGCTTAACATCTCTCTTCCCTTACCTTTCCTCAGTGTTTCTTCTGATGATCCACTTGATTCGTGAGTACATATTTTTTCATTATATGTTGAAATTTCATTTTACACATTGGAAATTAGTATTATACTCGAGTTTTGATAAAATAGTGATTGGAATGTGTAGTATAAAATATTACAACATTTACTATATATTTTCTTGTAATGTAGATAGGTTTTATTCAAAACCATCAAATTCCGGTTTAAATCATTATATTAAATTTTAATATTTATTAAAAGTTTTTATTATAGTAGTTTTTTCTTGATAATTTTTAAATGTGTAAAATATTAGCTGTCATTAAAATAAAATGTTATTCCTCGATAAATTATACGATTATATATATAATAAATACTTCAAAAAACCGTAAGTTTATTAATTCTAATCAAATCTATCAATTAGGGATGAATTGGAGCGTAGTTTCTATTTGAATCGGAAGTTACACTTTCCGTGTTCAAACCGAGTAAAAACCACTAAATACACACCGTATAACTTCGTATTTAAAAATTTATACGAACAGTTGTCAATCCCATCTAATTTCTACTTTGTAATTATTGCTATTCTTCAGCTTACACCGCAGGTTAAATTTTAACACCTACACATACAAATAGGCAATTATATAGAACATAGAAACATAAAGTAGCACAATACAGTGATATAAGTTACATCTAGGTGTCGTCAACACATGGATACCCCGTTGTGCTCCTGCCTTTCATTATCGTATTGTTGTTTTCGGCGTTCAAAGATGCGTACGAAGACTACCAGAGATACTTATCGGATAATCAATTGAATAATAACCTGTTGCAAATAGTTAACCTACCATGCGTGACGGAGGGGGTGAAGCCGATCGAAGGGCTTAACGTGGACGAAATGGACCGTTACGACTTCGTCAAGGGAGCGATCAAGGACAACGTTCTGAAAAATAAGTACTGGAAGGACCTGAAAGTAGGAGAGCTAGTGTTTCTGCAAAACAAAGATATAGCTCCAGCAGACATGGTGCTTTTGGCAACATCGGAGGAGAACGGATACGCGTTTGTAGATTCCTCTTCACTGGACGGTGAAACAAACATAAAGAAGAAGGAGTCAATATTTGGTTAGAGATTTAGATAAATGGATCGAGATAGATATTTGATCTGTAAGACAAACTAATTTATATTTAGAGGTTTACAATCACCTGGGAAGCGACTTTGACATGGTGGTAACAGAGGTGCAGAAGTTCCTAGGGTTCTTCAACTGCGAGGGGCCGAATAAGAACCTGATGAGTTTCGACGGGAGCCTGAAGTACTACTTCTCCGAAAAAATCACGCCGGTAAGGCTGAGCAATGAGCTGATGACGCTGATATCGTCATACAAAAGCAGAGTGCTGTCCCAGTCCTATGGAGAAAACCTCGATGCAAGCTCGAAAGCAAGCGACCCGCTCCACGAAAGGCTGCTGAGCATGCAGGCTAAATCAGCATCACGCTCGAACACTAACGTTGGGACGCCAACGCCGAAGGAAGGATTCAGCCGACAAATAAGTTTGAGTTCAAAAAGAACCGCAAGTCCGAAAACGGAACTTCCGACGCCATTGGACGGAACAGAGAGCCTGAAGGCGTTGGCGATAAGCAGAAAGAGCTCAATCGGGCACTTTGAAGTCAACCTGGACACGATGAGTCCAGTGCAAGTGAGTCTGACGAATCTGCTTCTGAGAGGATGTAAGCTGATGAACACGCAGTGGGTAGTAGGCTTCGTAGTCTTCACGGGACACGACACGAAGATATACAGGAACATTTCGAAGGCGCCGAACAAAATCAGTAATTTACAGAGGAAGATGATGATGACGACGTTCCTGGTGTGCATGATACAGCTCACGCTCTGCCTGTGCGCAACAGTATACAACATGTATATGCACGGGATCAAGTATTACGAAAGGTACGCGTACCTGTCGTTCAGAACGGGCAAGTCGATGACGCAAGTGTTCTTCATAACATTCTTCTCATGGGTCGCACTCACGGCGAACTTTGTGCCAATCAGCGCAATCGTGACACTGAACATGGTGAAGCTGATCCAGGGTTTCTTCATACAGCTGGATAACTCGATGCACTGCGAAGAGCTAAACATGAACGCTAAGGCGAGGAACACGATGCTGAACGAGGAGCTGGGCCAGGTGAAGTACTTATTTTCAGACAAAACAGGTATGCCTGAAAAATACAGGAGTGTTTGGTGGTGTAGCAATTAACTAGATATTAGAATTGGGATTACATAGTCATTGTTATAATTATTTGCCATTATGAATAAATGTAACACCCATAGTGCAATTAGTAACAGCTACTACTGGTAATGATCGCCAAAAATATAACAATTAGTAACATTTAGTGACAATTAATCACACCCACTGTCAATTAGTAACATCTAATAACAATCAAACAATAAGTAACATTTACCAAAAATTAACATAGGAACGCTCACGTGCAACAAGATGGAGTTCAGAAAATTCTGCCTCTTGGGACACAGCTACGGGCAGGGATACACGGACGTAATAAGGTTCGTGTACGCGAAGAAGGGAATACAGCTGGAGAAGGACGAAGAAAACCCGCATTATTTGAAGGACTCGCACGTTAACCTGGTGGACGAAGGGCTCTTCATAGAGCTGAGGGACCCAGCACACCCGAGACACCACCACCTGGTGGAGTTCTTCATGCACCTGGCAATAAACAACTGGGCAGTGCCGGACAGCGCAGACGTTAACACGTACATCTGCTCGAGTCCGGACGAGCTGTGCTTTGTGAACGCAGCGGCCTTCTGCGGATTTAAGCTTATCACGAGGAGCTCGAACTTCGTGATCCTGAAGGTGTTCGACCAGGTGTACAAGGTGAAGATCGTGGCGCAGGCAGATTTCGACTACAAAAGGAAATGCAGCACAACAATCGTGGCGTACTACAGAGACCTGGAGGAGAACTTCGTTAACACGAAGCCGGAGGACGGAAGCCTCTCCTCAACACGCTCGCTGCTGGCGCCGAGAGACTTCAACAAGATGGTGCGCACGAAGGACAGGAGAAGTAAGATCGTGAGCGACGAGATGGAGCACGAGGACCTGTCTAAGTACAGGCTGGTGCTCTACTGCAAGGGCGGAGACAACGTGATGCTCAAAAAGATGAAGAACCTTAGCGATCTGGACAACCTGACTGTAGAAAACATGAAAAACTACTCAATGGGAGGGCTGAGGACGCTGATGTTCGGAAAGAGGGAGCTGGAGGCTGAGGAGATGAAAAAGTGGCTGTCGGAGTACAACAAGCTCAAGGTGACGCTGGAGGGGCGCGAGGAGAAACTGGCGCAGTGCGTGGCGAAGCTGGAGTGCGACCTGGAGCTGCAGGGCGTGACGGGCATCGAGGACAAGCTGCAGGAGGGCGTGGCAGAGTGCATAGAGAGCATGCTGACAGCAGGCATCAACGTGTGGATGCTGACGGGCGACAACCTGGACACGTCGATCAACATCGGAATCGCGACGAACCTGATCAACATGCTCTCGGACCGCATCATGCTCGACTCGACCTCAGTGGCAACCGAGGACATCAAGAAGTTCATGGAGGACAACGTGGAGAGGATCGACCGCGAGAACGACGCCTCGCGCCACCGCTGCCTCGTAGTCGACTCGCTGAACATGGAGAAGATCCTGACTGACGAGCTCTCGCCGCTATTCCTGAAGCTGGTCCACAGAGTGCACTCGGTGCTCTGCTGCAGAATGACGCCGTACCTCAAGGGCGCAGTGGTCTCGCTGGTGAAGACGAAGCTGAAGAAGATCACACTCGCGATCGGGGACGGCGGCAACGACTGCAACATGATACAGATCGCGCACGTGGGCGTGGGCATCAAGGGCAAGGAGGGCTCGCAGGCATTCAACGCCTCGGACTTCGGCATCGGCCAGTTCCGCTTCCTCGCGCCGCTGATGCTGCACCACGGCCGCTGCTGCTACCGCAGGTCAGCCAAGTGCGTGAACTACATGTTCTACAAGAACGTGATCCTGGTCATTCCGCTCTTCTACTACGGCTTCCTCTCCTTCTTCTCGGGCCAGAAGATCTACTTCTCGCTCTTCGTGGCCATCTACAACGTGGTCTTCACGTGCCTGCCGGTGATGATCGTGGGCGCGATCGACCAGGACTACACGAAGGAGTTGTCCTCGAAGTACCCGCACGTCTACCAGCTGGGCCAGAAGAACTACTACTACAACGTGGTCAACTTCAGCTGCTGGATTTTGAACTCGGTGATGCAGTCTGCGATCATCTTCGTGATGATGACGCTCGGCTTCTCCGACAGCATCAGCCTGCCCTTCCGCGGCGGCCTGATCGCGGACGCTCCGACCATGGGCATCGTGCTCCTCTCGGCGGTGTTCATCGTGGTCACGCTCAAGCTGGTCCTGGAGACCTGGTACTTCACCAGGATTACTACCCTGTCGCACCTGCTCAGCATTTTTTTCTTCATGCTAACGGTAATAGCCTTCTCTTCATGTCCGCCGTTCACAGGTAACTATAGGCTTTTAGTTAGTTTGCCACATTCGTATTACCCAGTTTAATACACTCGTATTACCCAGTTTAATACACTCGTATTACTCAGTTTAATACACTTAGTTCTAATCAGTTTAATACACTCGTATTACTTAGTTTAATACATTCGTATTACTTAGATTAATACACTTAGTTCTAATCAGTTTATTACAATCCATTTTTGCGCTATCCAAACCTAATAACTTATTCTTTCAGGCAACGCAGCTGGTTCCGCATTCACTCTCTTCAGCAGCTATAGGTTCTGGGTGGTTCTACTGGGCACCGTCATGCTCGCCCTCTACAGAGATTATTTTTACAAGGTGTTTTTGTACTCGTTTGCTCCGCACTACTACCATCACATCCAGCGCGTGGAGTACCTGAAGTTAGACGAGCTCCGTGGGTTCGACTAATGTTTTTTACTTTGTTGATCCACTTTAGATAATATTTTAGGCCCGAGACACGTGGGTTATCGCCCATTTACTACTGTGTGTACCTTACACACCCTGTTAATTATATACAATTAGTGTACACTGTTAGTTGCATACACGTATTATTCACAGACTAATCACAAGCACGCATCATACACGCTTAATCAACAAACTAGTAATAAATTTATTGTACACACTGGCTGCGCGCACGCGGCGGCTAGCGGTGGGTCAGGTGGTACTGCGCGGCCGCGGCGGGCTTCTTGAAGGCCAGGAAGCGCTGAAGGTGAATCAGGAAGGGCATTACGAGGTCCAGCGACACGTTGTTCAGCCACACCAGCTCCAGCACCTCCGCGACGTCGACGAGCGTGAAGTTGACCACGAGGCAGACGACGAAGTGGTTCAGCTCGTCCCTGGCGAGCAGCGTCGAGATCACCTCGTGGACCAGCTGCGGCGACTTCGAGTGGCGCGCAGAGTCGACGGCGCGGATGAAGTTCGCGTTCTTGAGGTAAATCAGCGCCGCCTTCGCGTAGTTGTGGTCCTTGCAGTAGATCTTCGCGGCGATGTTGCGCATGCTCGCGAGCGGGTGGTCCTCGAGCAGTGCGCACAGCTTCGCGTGGTCGTAGCTCAGAAACTTGCCGATGTGCTCCTCGAGCAGGCCTGAGTTGTGCTCCTCGACCAGGAGCTCGTAGAGCGTGTCGTTGATGAGCGCGGAGTTCCTGTCGGCGTAGAGCTCCAGGAACTCGCGCGCGAGCTGAATGCAGTTGTTGTTCTTCAGGATCTTGATGAGGCGCGTGTTGTCGAACTTGTTGCGCATGTTCAGCAGCAGCTTCGGCACGAGCATCGGGTGCTGCTGTATGCAGAAGTAGAGCGCCTTGTAGATCACCTCGTTGTTGCTGACGTTCTTGAGCGTGCGGAAGAAGAGGTCCTGCTCGAAGCAGTCCGGGTGGAGGATCATGCTCAGCACCGCCTTGTCCGAGTCGTCGATCGTGTACAGGAAGACCGCCTCCCTCCACAGCCACAGGTTGCTGCACTCGCGCGCCGTCTTCGATATGTTGATCGAGTTCGACTCGAAGGCCACGTTGCGCAGGTGCTCCATCAGCAGCTCCGGGTGGAACTTGGCGAGCGCGATCGCCAGCTCCGTCGAGGTGGCCACCGTCTTGTTCGCCCTCCTCAGCAGGTCGATCAGCTCGTCGAAGTAGCCGAGCGCCTCGTAGCTGAGCACGATTGAGGTGAGGAACTCCGGGTAGTTCAGCAGCTCCCCCGCCAGGACGCCCAGCAGCTTCTTCCGCTGCTCGTCCTTTATCGAGACCTTGTCGCTTCCGTCTGGCTTCAGCAGGTCAGCCATGCCCGCCGCCTGCAGCACTCCGGCCACTCCGGGTGTAGCCGCTACACCCGGAGTGGCTGCGGCGTGCGCGGGGTCCACTGTCTTCTGGATGCTGTGGTAGTTCGGACTCGACGAGAGCACCGTGTCGAAGGTGTCCTTCAGCACCTTCGGGTTCCTCGAGCGCAGCGCCGAGTCGCAGGCCTCGTCGTACCTGCTCAGCTGCACGTAGCAGATCGCGAGCTTGTTGTAGTTGTTCGTCCTCGTGAAGACGTCGACCGACTCCTTGTACAGGCCCAGGTTCATGAGCTCGTTGCCCACCGTGTTCAGGTCCGTCGAGGCCGCGTTCGCGTTAAGCACTGCCAGGAACTCCGAAGTCTCGCTCATCTTCGCCAGCATGATCAGCAGGTCGTTGACCAGCTCCGGGACCTGCTTGATCTTCGTGGCCTCTCTCAGCCACCTCAGCAGCAGCTCCGGCTGCTCCTTGCAGGCCTGCTTAATTTGCGCGTTGTGCGTGAAGTTTCCGCTCTTCAGGTAACAGTCCACTCCGTCGTTCAGCATGTTCCTGTCCAGGTATATTTTCCCCAGCTTGAACCAAATCGCGCTCTTGTCCACGAGCGTCGCGTAGGCCAGCATCTCCTTCAGCACTCCTTCTCTGTTTTCGAAGTTGTTAAGTCTCTTCAGGTCTCTGTTCCTCTCCTCGAGGCTACTTTGCGGCGTCGACGGCTTGTTGTACATTTGCTCCAGGAAGACCAGCTCGTTGAAGGCCTCCTGGTACTTGTCCACCTTGCGATACAGCTGGTACGACGAGTGGTACAGTCCCAGCTCGTTCGCCAGCTTTGCCAGCGAGTTGACCTCGTAGTTGTTCAACTTGTTCAGGTACTCCTGCAGCTTCGCCGGATTCGTCTTTATTGTCGTCGCCAGCAGCAGGTTTTGCAGGTTACTGTTTTTGCTGAACTCCGTCTGGTTCAGCAGCAGTCCCTCCAGCAGCGTGATCAGGTACTTGTTCATCTCCTGCGAGAGGAAGAACTTGATGAGTACGCTGATCTCGTTGCTGTTGCAGTTATCTATGCACATCACCAGCAGCTCGTCGAAGACTGTTGTAAACTGACTCGACTCCGCCTTTTCCTGCCCCAGCTTTACCGTATCGTTTTGCAGACCATGCGCAGACCTGTCCGAGTCGAAACCTGGTGTCCCTGCCGCCATCGGCCCAGATCCTGTCACTGTCACTGCCGCTGGTGCTGCCATGTCACCGGCTGCCACTGCTCCTGGGTCCAAACCACCTGCCTGCGTAGGCACACCATCTACTACGCCGGCTGCTGTTACTAATCCAGTTGTTCCTGCCACTGACCCTGCCGGTGATACGGCAGCTGTAGTACCTGCCTTGCTCTTTTCTGGCTGCCCCTTTTCCATAAGCTCGTCGTAGAGCAGCTTGTACAGCTCCAGCTTCGACACCTTCAGCATGTACTGGTTAAGCTGTTTGTACAGCTGGTGCTTCAGACACAGCTCTATCAGCTGCTTGTTCATCCCGTTCTCGTTGTAGATCAGGTACGACAACTGCACGTCTATGTCCTCGCAGTACTTCGCCACCTGCACTCGGTTGTAGAACTTGTTCGTCTTCAGGTGCTCCTCCGCGTTCTGCGCGCTCGTGATGTAGATTTTCATCAGGCACGTGTGCAGCTCCTCCTCCTTGTATCCCTCCTTGATCCTCGTTTCCAGGAAGCTCTGCAGCATCATCAGCTGGTGCCTCTCCTCCGCCACCTTGATGATCGCCTTCATTCCCGCCGTGTCTCTCAGGTTACTCAGTATTTTGTTGAGCAGCTGGTCGTTCGAGCCCAGGTCCAGCAGCGTCGCCACCACCTCCGACACGCTTGCTGGGTTGATTGAGCTCACGAACACCTCCACGTGCCTCGCCATGTCGCTGTTGTACAGGTACTCGACCAGCTCCCTCACGCAGCCCATTCTGTTGCACACGATCATCAGCGGCTTCGGGTCTCCCAGGGCGCTGCTCTTCAGCATCTCCTTTGCGCTGAAGAGGTCGAAGTGGCTATTTTCTCTCACCACTCTCTCCAGCTCTATCACCTCGTCGTTCAGGATGCACAGTCCCAGGTACTTTAGGATCAACTCGTTAATGTCCGCCGCCGTGTTAACGTTCTGCTGCTGCTGCGATGGTGCTGCCGCACTCGCCGCCGCACTCGGCGTCGTCGCGCTCGACGGCGGCATTTGGTACTTGCTGTTTTGTATGAAGGGCAGTCTCTTCAGGTAGTTGAAGAGCACTGCGCCCTTCGAGTTGTTGCTTTCGAAGAGGCTGTACAGCTTCAGTGCTCCCAGCTTCGAGTGCAGCGACACTGCGCTTGAGACCAGCACTTCCATATTCACTGACGCCTCCAGCATCTCCTTGAATACCTCCAGTGCGTTGTCGTTTGTCATTGCGTTGAGCGCGTTATTCAGCGTCTTCTCGCTCAGCGTGCCTACGCTCTTCACGATCAGCCTCTTCAGGTCTCCCAGGTTACTGTAGAACTGCAGCGCGTACTCGTAGAGCCCGACTTCTTCGCACAGCCGCGCTATGTACTCCTTGTCGAACTCCGTCAGTATGTCCAGCTGCAGTATTGTTTCCGCCACTCTCGGGTCATTTTTCAGGTTTACTTCCAGCAGCCTCGTCTGCAGCTTACTGTGCTGCTTCGCGTTCGACTTAAGGTAGTCCAGCAACACCTCGTTTAGTTCCTTCAGCTTATTCAGTCTTATCAGAAGCTCCGTCACCTCCACGACGTCGCACAGCGGCTCTCCCTTCTTCAGGCCCTTAAGCAGGTCATTTACGAAGGGCACCAGTGCCTCCGGGTGCTTATTCGCCACGTTTTCCACCAACATGCTCACGCTCGGCAGCCCCTGCACCAGCGCCACCTTGTCTCCCACGCTGTTCACCACGTGCGTCACTCCGCTTTCCACTCCGCTCTGATCTCCGGCACTTGCCAGCATCTTACTTATGTACGTCAGTATCTTCGTCGTCTGTTTCGAGTCTATCAGACACATGATCGCCTTCATGTGCGCTTTTATTTTCGTGTACACTTTAAATGCCAGCCCGTAGTCCATTTGACTCAGGAGATCCCCCAACTGTTCCGACTCCGTCAGCTTATCCTGGTCCATCCACTTTTTCACCAGTTCCTTTCTGTTCTGCTGAAGCACTGGTTTCACCAGCTCCAAACTTTCCACTTCGTTCAGCTTTCCTGCTTCCAGCATCACAGAGAAGTAGTAACTCAGCGCGTTTCCTAAAACACTCCATTAGTCTCATTTCCATAATCACTAATCCACTAACTTTAATATAATCACATAGTGTCATATTCTTAACAATCAAGGTTACTCAACGTGCATAGCCATTATACTTACTTAACGTGGATAACCATCATACCAAATATCCTACCAATAACTAGCCTTATTGACCTACCTGTTGGCGTACTCTGATTCTTAAACCTGTGTATTGTCTCGAGCGTCCTAAGCTCATTCGATTTCAGCGTCGCCACTATCTGAGCTGCCTGCTTGTACTGTCCCTTGGTGAAAAACGTCTCAAAGGACTGCAGCAGCAGCCTGTCAGACCCTCTCAGGCCGTAACACGTCGCTATGCCCACGCACACGTCCTCCAGGTGGTCCAGGACCCCCAGAAGCCTGTCTTCATCCACCATCACCTTCAGCACCTCTCCGTTCCTGTTTACTGCCAGCACTCCTGCCGTCTTCCCGTCCACCTTCTTGTTGCAGCTCACAAACAACGGCGACACACTAACTCTCTCCCTAACAACGTGTCAGCGACGTGAATTACACAAGCTTATCATTACCTAGACTAACTCCCTAGTATTTGTTACTTACGTGAATAAATATGTTAGAGTCGTCGAGTAGTAGAAATGTGCGAATCCACTCTTCGTCAACACCAGGATTAGCCCATTTGAGTCAAGAACATGAATTGCAATCGGGAAGTCGTTTGGGTAGTCGTTATTTTTCTCAAGCGCGCAGCTAACCTTCAGTGCCTTCGCCGCTGCCTCCTGCCCTTCCGACCCACTCGAGTTCGTTCCGTATATGTCCATCAGGTGCAACTTAATGTTGTTGCTGTTCTTCTTGTGTTCGCAGAATACCAGCAGGTTCGTCTTCTCCATCGTTTCGTTCGACGTTCTCAGCTGCCCGAACGTTCCTGCGTACCCTTCGAACAGCTGCTGCTGCCTCTTCTCCGTCGAGTACAGTTGTATTGCTCCGTCGATCGTCGCTCCCTGGTCGTTTGAGTATATTCCAAAGATCAGGCACCACTTGTTCAGCGCGTCTGCTGAGTATCCCACCAACTTCGTCCCCGAATCTAGCAGTTTGCCGCACCTTTCGAACACCAACCTCGGGTCACTTCTTCCCACTTCCCAGTGGTACACGTAGTTGTCCGTCACCACCACGAGCTCCTTGTTCGTCAACCACTTCCAGTACGACACCTTCTGGTCGAACTGGTGGTATCCCATCTTCTCTTTCGTCTCAAGGTTAAACACCTGGACACAATTTTAATTCACCAACTTACTTGCACAAAGCAGTTTGAATCCAGCTTTGCTCTCAGTGCTATTACTGGATCCGACGGGTTCATGATGGCTGCTTCTGCCTTCATCGGCTTTCGCGTGATAGCGTTGCCGTTGTACATATCTATTATGGCCACTGTCAAATTTTCGCCATCCTGGTCCTTTATGCTTACGTAACGGTCACCTTCTAGTGACAACACATCGAATTTAAAACTGCTTTCTGCGAACCCGAGTTTTTTCAACTAAAAGCATGGCGTCACATTGCGAATTTAAATTTATAAAAATCTAATTTTTCACAAAAATCAAATAATTTATATTAAATGGAATCAATTTAGCAATTATTAATCACCAATAATTATTAATGACTAAAACAAATTATATTAAAACTACAATTCATGTTTAAATTGACTAGATTTAAAAGCTGTATATGTTTGAAAACTTACGTCGAGCACAGTTGATAAGAGAACTGGATTGGTAGACATTGTATATATAATACAAACAAAACTGATTCAAATTAAATAAGAAGCCCTAATATATAAGATTAACATTCAATAAATATCATACACTCAACATCATTATAGTAAAACGTTTACAAATCAATGAAAAAGATTACAAATTGTTAGTGATGGGGGTTGATGCAAGTGTGTATGAGATATTCAATCTATTCCCTTCCCCTTTTATTGATACTTGTGCCTTTTGTTCCAATATTTTTGAATTTCTTAATGTTTTATGATAAATAAAAAGTTTATTTTTTTTAATGACTACTCACCTATTTAGCGTAATATGTAATTTTATATAATTTATTACACCAATACACCTATTCTTTATTGGAAAAACATAATTACCATCATAATTAAATAATACCATCATTGTAAAATAATTTTTTTTAAAATATAAAATTATTCTTCTGATTACACAAAATCGTTGATTTTGCTGTAATCTTTTTTGAAAATTGAATGCTAACCTCTAATTCTTGTGTAAAATTATTTATTCTTATGGATTCCTCCATTTTAAAGTATTTTTAAAATCCCACATTTGATCAAATGTCATTTGAGAATAAGGCAAATAAGTATTTACTAGAGGAACTTCTGAATGAGTTTGAGCAGTCGTTAGATATAAAAAATGAGAACGACGATGAAGCATATCAGCAATATGCCTGGGAACAAGGTAATGGACCTTTTATTTACATAGTTGCGTTACACACCAACGGGTCTCACAAATACCTGTAGACTTCGATAAATCATGGGAGCAGTTGGTCGACAAGGACGGAGAGTTGCAGTTCATAAAGCCACAGAGTAGAATATACAGTGAGCCCGAAGGAGAGAATGAACATCCGTCTGAGTCCCTTGACGTGATCTCAAAGCGCGGCATCATAAGGTACGCAGGCACTTGAGAGTAGTGGATTAATGAGGTACGCAGGAATGTGGTCATATTGTTTGATATGAGTGAAACGATGCTAGAAAAGGACTTTAAGCCAGATAGACTTTACTGCTCATTCGGAGCACTCAAGGTTAGTGTAAAAAGATTAATAACAGTTGAATAAACAAGAATAAATTGAACAGGTGATAAGTAACACTGTAGGAGTTCGTCAAGGATTTGTTCAGCAAGGGGCCCATCACACAGCTGGGAATGGTAGTCATGAGGAATAAAGTGGCAAACTTGATATGTCAACTGGGAACGAATCCAGAAGAGCAGCTGGAGTTATTGGGAAACTCACTAAAAGAAGGAGCCGATGGCCCGTCGTCACTTCAAAACGGCCTAGAAGTAAGTAAAACGCTGATAGATACCCAGTATTTCACGAGTTGGAACTAACAAGTAAGCGTAGATGTGCCTGAACATGCTGTATGAACTGCCGAGTTACAGCACCAGAGAGGTGCTGGTCATTTTCGGATCAAACAGGACGCTCGACGCAGGAAACATCCTCGTAACACTCGAGAAGCTGAAACAAAACAATCTGACAATCAATTCAATATCGCTATCGCCAGAGTTATACATCCTCAAGGTATGAAAACCATACAGTAACACTTGGTACAAACATAGGTAAACTAAGCAATTGTTTCGTACAACAGCCCTTATTGTAAAACCAACTAATTAATATTAACTTGCAGAATATTTGCCTAGAAACCGGAGGCAACTATTCGGTGGCAAGGGATGCAAATCACCTGAAACACCTACTCAACAATTACACATCACCTCCACCATGGTAAGCACAAGTACCTTTTAAGCATTTGGTTATTGAAATACTAGATGCCGTGTTCAGTTATTAGTGAGCGATCAAATATATATGTTACCTGTAAGCATTGTCTGGAATAAACTTATTTCGCTTAGGAAAAAATGGATGGAGCCAGTGCTCCTAAAAGTGGCTTTTCCACCCCTGAAGAAAACAGCAACAGTGTCACTGTGTGTATGCCACTCATCGCTAGTAAACAAGGCGTACATATGTCCACAGTGCCACAGTAAATCGTGTTACATACCAACTAAGTGTAAGGTAAGGACGTTTATATTGATTGGTGCGATTGACCATAACAATCGCCAGTGACTACTAGCATTTACATACTGATGTTACTAGTATTGGTAGAATTACCAGTGTTATCACCAGTACTTTAAATATTCTTAGTGCTGTGGAATCTACTTGGTATCACCACCAGATATTTCAAGGGCTTTTCATCACCTCATACCTCCCAAAAAATTCATCAAAGTACGTTACACACACTAACTAGTTCGACTGTTTAAGTATTACACACACTAACTGGTTAAACTGTCTTATTATTACAACCATGTGTACATAAAGAAACATATACGTTTCACAAATGCGTTAAGTGCTTTAATCCTTTGTTAGGAAAACACACAAGTTACTTGCTCCAGCTGCAACCTACGGAACAACGTCGGCTTCAGATGCCCTAGTTGTGACAGTTGGTTCTGCGAGTACTGCAACGTCTATATTCAAGAGGAGCTACACCAATGCCCTATGTGCTTGTTTCTGAAGGTGAACATTAAGCAGCCATAACCTCCTATAGAACTGTGAAATACACACTAACATAGAAGTAGACATCTATATTAACACATTAGTATCAGCACAGATTTCAGCTAATTGTACATACTGGCACACACCTAATTGAATACGAAGCGAGAAAACAGGTGAAAACAAATTTGTATGCGTGTGTATTACATAAAAAACAGCTTCCTGTGCTGGTGTCTGAGTCTGGCCATCTCCCGGTTGATGGCTGCGATTTCCTCGTTTATGGAGTTCAGCCTCTTGTGTTCAGCCGCAGTGAGCCTCCTGCTCCTGGAAAGAGACTCGAGCTTCTTCTTCAGCTGAACGTTCCGCTCAAGGTCGGCCTTGAGCTCGACGTACAGCTGCTCGTGCTCGTGGTCCTTGATGTACTTGGCGACCTCGTCGGACATCTTCCTGGCAACTCCACTTATCAGAGGATTGCTCATCCTGTAATTCGAGGCGGGGCAGTCCAATTTAACCTCCTAAAACAGGAAAAACATATATGCACTTTATATTCTTATATATAATCAACAAAATATAGATAAACCTAGTAAAAATAAGAGCCCTTAAAGTGATTAACGAATGTGTGCACGACTTACATTTTTGATGTTCATATCCACCAACTTCGCCAGCAGCTGATTGTCAAATTCATTGTTGGACTTCAGCCTCTCCTCAAGAACCAGAGCCTCGACAAGTTGAGCGAATTCGTTCAGCGTGCATCCGGAAAGAAGCTTGTGGTCCTAAAAAACGTTAGAACGTACGAACATACCCGGGACTCCCCCTGGCCCTTTGAAACAAACGCTTCGACTACTTTGTTCTTTTCGTCTATGTTCACCTCCGAGAGGAAGCATATGGCATCTGAGCGCCTAAACCCATTCTCTGAACGACAATGCACACATCACCCCTGATAACGTACCTTTCTTGAGGTCAATATTTAAGAAGTATTTGCACAACTCGTCGTTCAATTCTTTTGAAAGACAAGTTCCGAAGCGTGAATTAAGCAGAGCTTTGTATTTAACAGACAATGTGTTGTCGTAAATCAAGGAATTCCAATTTAAAACCAACTTGGCCTTGAAGCGCTCAAAATCATAGTCTACAGCAAAAATAAAAGGATTTTCACGTACCACTTTTGACGAAAACATATCCCAAGTACGATGAACTGATGCCAGCCAGAACAAGTGAGAACAGTTTAAACTGCCACCAATAGAGATTCTTCCTCTCAAGCATGGAAGAAACGTCGTTAGTGCCAGAGTATAATCTGCGATAATTTAGATTATAATATTTTACAGCAAACGGAGAACAAATATTGGAGTAACTGGCGAGTTTGCGTCCGTTTAATTTTAGAGTGTCGAACATATACTTCATTTTATCTAATTTTAGAGAAGAAAACAACAAACATTAATTTATACAACAAGCAATTTAATTTTGAATCAGTTGAATTGTGGAATTCGGGGGACTAATATACAAAAATACTATAAATCTGATATTAGTTGATAGGGCATATCAACTACAATAGTGCCCATTTTTATTTATTTTGTATTTGCTATCGGTTCAAACCGCTAGTTTTAAGTAGGCATTTTAAATGTAAAATGTTGTGATTTCAAATCCTCTGTATTTATATCAATATAACATAGGTGTGTACACATAGTAATGTAAGTCTTAAAAAATTTTAAATCTATTTTTAATACAAGATCACAAGCTTGATAACAAGATGGGATTTTTAACGTATGAAAATTATAATGACGACACTCAACCGTTTTACAATAATTTTTTAAATAACGGAGATTCCACCCTGAATGTCGGTGGCTATGGGCCAGAAGATCAATCAAGTTCGCTGTTCCACGAAATTAACCCGAACACGGTATAGTTATAGATAGTATATTGAATGAAATCACAACCATTAAAATATATGTACATATACGTTTAGGCCGGTTCGTCATTTGACTACAGCAATGGTGAAAACATACACATCCGAAAGGCAATTCACCCGTTGGAAAGGAAACTGATGAACAAGGCCTTTAGATGCCTGGTCATAGCATACCACGTAAGCTGAGTTTGAATACGACTTAATTAGCACTAATGTAGGACTCGGTGCGAAACTCGGTATTGGATTCACTGTCAGATGTGTACAGCAGAAAACATTATTGTAGATTAGTGTTAAACTCGTTTTTGATGCCAATAAGGTAGTTTAGAAGCAGATCCGAAAGATAACGATGTGTAGGAAGAAAAGGTACGAAGAGTTGATGGAGTACGCAGAAGACTATTCCATGAAACAGCTCATACAAAGATGGAGAGTGCAGGTTTTAACGTTGAACGAAGTCAAAAACAACGAACTGAGGGCAAAGTTATATTATGAATCGTCATTGTCGTCGAAGTGCCTGAAAGCATTTAAAACGTTGGAAAAACAGTCGAGTCTGAAGAACTACAAAGTAAGAATGATTAGGTAGATAAGAGAAGAAAAAACTTAATTCGCAAGTAATAAATAACACGTAGCTGTTGAGGCTGGTGTTAATAATAAAAGGAAACATAGCGTGTAACATAATATTGCCATGGAATGAGTTGACGAAGAAGTATAAGAGGCTGGACTTATGTGAAGCTGACCTGACGAATAACCACAACAAGTAGGTGCTAGAAACAGGTAGATAGCGGAGAAGACGAATGAACGACTAAAACGCTTTTAGAATGCTCAAAAACCGGGCGTTTAACAGAATATTTAACTTCTACAACCAGAGAGTAGGAGTGTGTATGTTGGATGAATTCGTACGCTATTACCAGAAGAAGAGAGCATTATATCAAATATACGCCTTCTACACAAACATATTACAGGTAAGGACAGTTGATAGATGTAGGTAGTTGCAGTAATGAGTGATATATGACTAACGGGCGCTTTAGAAGCAAGTATGTCTTGATAAGAAGATTAAGTTGGTGTTGGCTGAAAAGTATTTTGAACACTGGAGATACATGTCACTGTATAAGATATCAAGTAGCATATACAAGTATAATATAAAGTCGAAATCATTTAATAAGCTGTAAGTTATAGGTAGCTTTTATGGTTAATGGTATCCAGTTTATTACAATTGAGGCGATAAGCGTGTTAAAAGATAGAGTAGAATTACGTAATATTGGTAACTGACGATAATTGCACTTAGGAAACAATTCGCTAACTACAAGATGCTGTTAAGCAAGAAGGAGCGGCTGGTATCGAGTGAGATGAACAGGCACCTGAAGGACAGAGTGTTGACTAAAATGTCCGAATATCACACGAGTAGAAAGTGGATAAGGACGCTGATAAAAAATATGGGAAACATAGTGGAAATTAATCAAAAAAGAAGCTCATTTAAGAAGCTGTATGAACACTATAAGATAATTGAACATGAGTTGGAGAATGACCTTAAGGCGCAAAGGTTCACCAAGATGGTGCTGTTTAACAGAGGAGTAAGATCGTTGTACGAGTACGCAGTGAAGAGGAGGAGGAAGGGGGAAAAAAGGTCGCTGGCAGCAATGAACTACAACAGGTACCTGTGCTCGTACGTGTTCGACCACATGCTGAGGCTGTACACGGAGAAGGAGAACAGGAACATGAAAGTGCTGGAGCAGTTCAACGAAAGCAGGAACGCGAGTCTGAAGAGGCTCTACTTCAGCTCGTTCAGAAAGGCAATAGTGAAAACGATGAGACTGGAAAAACAATACGGTAAGAGTAATTAATGCAATGGCTAGGTCGTAGCAGTAGTTATAGTAGTGGCAGATTGGCAACTAGTCATACAATAGTGGCAGATTAGCAACTAGCTTTAATAGTAGCAACTAGCAACTAAGGCTATGTTAACCACTAACAAGTACTTGGCAATAAATATTTTCAGAGCTGATATCGAAGAATTATGATGCATACTTGGCGTCCAAAGTGTTTAAGAGCATTCATGACGTAATAAGGACGAATCACGCGAGAAAAATGTCACTAATCGCATCAATATTAAACGCCGATGAGGAGAGAGAGGGGTTTAGTAACGAGAACACAGGAGAAGCAACCACGAGCACGCTGAGTAATGGCAGAGTGAGCGTGAAGATGCTGCTGGCGAGCACAAAGCCGCTCAAGAGTGAGTGCCTGTCGTTCCTGCTGTACCTGCTGGCCTTCAAGTCGAAGTTCAACGAGGTGTACCACTCGTACTTCTCGAAGAACGAAGATGAGTTGGTGAATAAGCTGATGGATAAGCTGACGAGTGAGCAGTTGGGGTCGATAAAGTCGAGGTACGCGCTGCTCCTGCACGAGACGAGGCTGCTGTACCTGCCACAGAAGAGCCCGTACACGTCGGAGCTGCAGCACTACTTTGAAGCAATACCGACGGAAATATCGAACCTGCTGCAGTATTTGGCACTAGATGAGATATTTAAGCTCAACAGCGTGCTCAGAGGTAGCAGTGCAGCATATGGTAGTGGGTACGCGGAAGGGCAGACGCTGAGCGGCTACAGCTTGCTGAAGCTGCCGCTGTGGAGAATAATCAACCTGAAGCTGCTGGTGAGCAAGAAGAGGAAGATGCTGACGACGTGGAGGACGACGACGGAGACGAAGCTGAAGAAGAAGGCGACTGACGCAGAGTACTACGAGACGTTCAAGGACATGTCGAAGATGTTCACCAAAATCACGTTCTTCGAAGAGTGGGTGGCGCTGACAGCAAAAGTTATACAGACGAGGAAGGAGATGGAGCTGCAGAAGTACAGGAGGTTCGCAGAGCACATCGAGAGCCTGGCGCTGAACAGGAAGGGGCTGGGATACCTGCTGCTATACCTGACGTACATGAGCAGCAGGTACTCGGGAGTGGAGCTGAACGCGAAGGTGCGAGTGTGGCTGATAAGGTTCCTGAAGAACAACCAGAACTTCCAGCACGCGAGCATGGTGGCGGTATACCTGAGAAACCAGCGGATCTTCACGAGCTGGAAAAACTTCAGCCTCTGGTACTCAAAGATCAAGAGGGACGCGCTGGAGTTCAACAGGATCAACGTCCTCGTGAAGTCGTTCAAGCTCTGGTTCACGTCGACGGCGTACCTGAACAACAGGAGAGAGGAGCTGGGCGCGACGATCAGCGGCACGAGCGACACGATACTGAAATACGCGTCGCTGACCGCATGGCACAAGCTGAGTAGGCTGCACAAGGTGATCGACCCGAGGCAGAAGGACCGGAGCCTGATGGCGAAGTCGATGAAAGTGTGGAAGGAGCACACGGAATCGGCGCTGCAGCGAAGGCACAAGTACGAGATGATACAAAAAAGGTGCGTAGCTGTTGATGGTATTAGTTACAATTAAATAACATGTGTACATGTGTTAGTACGAGGGGCCTGGCTATTTAGTTTATTAACCACTATTCTATTTATTACCAACAACACTAATAGTAATTGTATTTACGTTAATAGCAGCAACGACACTAACACTAAATAGCAAAAACACTAAATACCAACAACATTGATAGTAGTAACACCAATAATAACAGTAATAACAATAATCTTAGCTACAATGACACGGTACTGAACGTGTACTTTAATGGATGGTATGAGCACTACCGAATTACGGTTAGAGAAAGAGAGATGGATTTGATGGCGAGTGGCCACTACTACACGAGTACGGCAAGCAAATACCTGATAACCTGGATGGAGCTCACGAGGAAGATGATAAGACTGTCAGAAGCACAGGAGCAAATAGAAGAGAACCACAAGTACAACGTAAAATATCACCACTTCAACGGAATGTACAAGTACTGGAAGCTGAGTGAATACCAAAGGAGGACGATAACAACGAGGACGTTCGTGGTACTGAGGCTGCTGGCGTTCACATACAAGTTGACCAGACTTATAGAAAAGAGGCAGGCGGAGAGGACGAAGGAGTCGATCCGGGAGTTCTACGACCTTATCAAGTCGAACAGGAAGTACCACCTCGAGTGCGAAAACATCATAATGAACCACAAGAAGCTGTACTCGATACTGTACAGACTCTCGGACATCAACAAGGACAGAATAGTGCAGGGCCTGCGCGTGATGAACGCAAACGCGTACTACAGAACGAGGTTCAACCTCGTGAGGAAGAGAGTCAACAGCAGGCTGCTGGACGAGTACTACCGAAGGTGGGTGGAAGTGGCGTCGTACAACAGGGCCTGGATCAAGAAGATCGAGAGCGTGTACACGTACCTGGCGTGCATAAAGACGCCCAACGACGCAAAGCACAGCGGCCTCAGCAGGAAGGACCTGGTGATCACGGACAAGAGCTACCAGCTGAAGGCGCTGAGGGCGAAGTACCTGCGGAGCCTCTACGTGAACTCGCTGAACCACTGGAAACGCTCCCACTGCGTGCTGGACACGAACTTCGAGGTGCTGGAGTGCATCTACAGCTTCGCGCGCACCAGCAGGCTCATCCAGGCGCTGCGCGTGCTCCAGGAAAACTTCATGGACCGCAGGTGGAACGAGGTGTGCGCGTACCGGGTGCTCAACTTCGAGAGCACGATGAACTTCAGGACGAAGGCGAGGGTGTTCAACCACCTCAAGGGCCTGGTTAAGCCCGGCATTGACGGCCTGCTGAGCGCGTGCGACCCGGAGTGCCTGGACGCGGCGCCCAGAACCCGCGAGTCCACCGAGACCCTGCCCCTGCCGGCGCTCGCAAGCGGCCACGCGGCCGTCGCCACCACGATGGCGGGCGCGTCGATCAACAACATAACGAACAACTCGCCAGGCCTCTCGCCCAGCGAACGCAGCTCACTCCAGTTTGCGACGGTGCCGTCTCTGCAGCAAAGTCCCATGAAGGGGGCGCTCCCAATGGAGCTGCTGGACATCAGCAAGGTCGCGATTCTGCTCAATGGGCCCCCTGAAGGTGAGTGTCCGGTGGACACGGACTCACTGGTGCAATCGATATCGGACATGGTATGATTTAAATGCAATTTAGCGAGCGAGCGTCGCTAAACACCCTTGTCGAAAATAACAACACTACACGGAACACGAACACACTCGTTGCCGATCAGTCGCAACGCAAAACCACCGGTTAATTCATTTATACGTGAACCTCCTAATATTCTAAGCTTACATGTACACGCATAGTACAAATGCACACAAATTAGCATGCGCTCTCCGTTTAAAGCAGTAGCGGCTGAGACTATTTTACACAAAGACTTCACAGAAGTTTAAAGTCCAAGTCTATTGGATAGTTGTACTTGGTGGCCAAAAAGTAGTAGGTGGTGAGCGTGAAAATGATGCCGACGTTGTCGGAATACTCAAGCAGGCCTTCAGTGAGCGTGAGAATGACGCTTAAAATGAGGCGGTGGTAAATGTTGTTTACATAGTAGAGCGTGATCATTGAGAAAAAGAAGCAGGCCAGACTGCCGAAAACCTACACCACTGTTAAAAGGTCGTATTATAGCTATTGCTGAGGATAAACTGCCTCTATTTACGTGTAGTCACTACAATTAGTGGTAATTAAGCGCTATTTAACTGCAATTAGCTATTTACTAAATTAAGAGGTACCGTTTTAGTGTGTATCCAAACGGGGCTTTTGATATTGCATCCAACGATCGAGGCCATCGGGTCAACCACGAACATGGGAAGTAGAATTCGAATCGGCAAGTTCATCAGAATGAACGCGATTATGGTGAGATTGTACGATATTATGCCGATGTCGTTCTTGTTGCCGAACGGGAACGGCCTAACAAAGCTGACGAGCACCGACACTGCCGCGATGGTCAATATTACGTATTTCAGCGGCACGTTGGGGTAGTTGATCTTCGCCATAACGAGTCCACAGCCCAGGTGAACCAGTTTCCTAAAAACGTAGTCAGAATCAACATAATGGGAGTAGAGCGTCATATTTGTGTGAAACACTGGTATAGATGGGAATAAATATGCATACGAATACGTAAAATTGATGATTGAATAGAAGATGTGAAATATGTTAGTTTATCAGGGAATAAATACTAAATAGGTAAACGGCAAACCTCGAGTAAAATTTATTTAAAACGTTAGAATATGCGATCAGGAAAATGGCAAAAATGGGAACAAGGTGAATCATGATTAAATCTGGAATGAAGAAAAACTGACATACACTAATATTTGTTCTGGAACACCATATCACGTCTCCTTCATTATCAGTTCGCCCATGACCCAAGAATGGATATCACAATCTAACGCGATAAAGAAATACAAGTTAAACACGTATGATTTGCACTCGAATATATCTAAAGTGGTGGATGAAACCAAATCTAAGAGGTTCGAATCCGATGTACAAGCCAAATCGATCAAAATCGCAAAGAATCCGCTAGTCGGCCTAACTCTGAGGCTCGTGGACAACCCTAGGGGCTACGACGCTCCCATGAGACTGTACAATATATCGCAAATACTGGAGCTGGAATCCAGCCTAATTAAGCACAATCAAACACACCACCAAGGCATCACCGCAGTCAAGAAGTCGACGACGAAAACAAAGAGGAATATGAAGAAGAGTGAATTAAATAGCAAAATTAAAGCCGCATCATCAGCTGGCCCTAGTTTAAGGGCCTCAGAGGACAGTTGTGACGCTTTTGGTCACGAGTTCGAGCCAGTGTCGGATACCCAGGAGGTGTGTAAAAAATGCAAAATGACGATAGCGTCCGAGACCATTTAAACCTGGCTCCAAGAGTCGTCCGGGCCCACTGGGAGCGACGATATGAAGCAGTTCCAGTTAATCATCTCTACCAGCGGCGACCGGTAGTGAATATAGGCCATGATGTGCTCCAGCGTGAGCAGGTTCTCCTCGCCACTTAGTGCCTTAAACGTCGATTCTAATTTAGAGTTAGCATGTTCGTGTTTATGATAGGCAACTGCATACAAAATACCTATTGACTCCTTATCTATGGGCTCAGACTTAATGAATTGGTTCAGCTGTGAAATGCTAATGTTTGCGTTTTCAACGTTTAATTTTTCGGCCACTTTTGCCTTGAGTTCATTGTACACTCCAATATTGACTAAAGTTTCAGAATGAGTTACTTAGGCAGATACTTGGGAAACATTTACACTTTATTTTAAATCTATTCCTGAACTTGAGCGGAATGAGGAACGGGGCGGTCCGGTTGGTCATGTAGTCCAGAGGCCAGCTGAAAACACACCTATTCAGTCTCTCGCTGAATCTGTCAAGGCTCAGCTTCTCAGCTTCGTTTTCGAACAGCGACTTCCACTTTAATTTTTTAACGCTCGAATTGGAACCCAGGCGCTCCTTCGAGGAAGGAATCACGCTCCCGATCAAAGAAGGTTCACTGATTCTGCCGAAAACCTGAATAAAATTAAACATCGGTGAGAACAGAGCGGAACTACCTTCACCAAATCTAACGTTTGAAAAAATAATGAGTGTGTATTGAGATTCTTGTTCAAACGGGGGATTGAACTCAATGTGTTTGTCGGAATTATACATACAAATAACAAATTAAAAACCCATAGTGATACAAAGTATGTTAACCTAATTATCATCGAAATAATTAACACCTGAATCTCCGAACACTAAGGATGAGACTAGAGCCCCATTATATAATTATTCCGGGTATTTAAAATAGTCAAAATATAAATAAATTTATATTTATTATTAGTATTCTGTTCCGGATTTGCCAAATAAAATTGATTGTCTGGTGTGGTGTTACGTTATTAAAAGATATCCACATTTTTTCCAATCAGTTTTTTTGATATTAGTTCATCAATAACCCTAAAATTAACCCAGTTATTCATATTTAAAATGGTTCAAAGAGTCCAATATCGCCGTAAAAATACATACAAAACCCGTTCTAACGTAGTTAGGAGAGTTAAAACTCCAGGCGCTAGACTAGTTCTCCACAACGTAAAAAAGGTTGGAAAGAGACCGAGATGCGGAGACTGTAAGCGCATATTGGCAGGTGTAGCAGCCGTCAGACCACATTTCTTCAAGACGCTGAAGAGGAGAGAGCGCACAGTATCTCGAGCTTATGGTGGATCACGCTGCCATACATGTGTCAAGGACAGGTAATGAATTATCACAGCAGTTATCAACAACATAATTAGAGACATATCGCACTATCTTAACTGTTATACAGAATCATTCGCGCTTTTTTGAAGGAGGAACAGAAATGTGTTAAGAAGGTCGTTAAGGAGAGAGAACACAAAACAAAGGCTGCAGATAAGACTCAAGTCAAGAAGGCAGTGAAAACAGAAACTAAAAAGGCAAAAACAAAGTCAGATAAGAAGAAAACAGCTTCAAAGGCATAAATTGTTTAAGTAATTTGGTTTCTTTCGTGTTCCCCATTACATAGTTAATACTAATATTTATTCAGTAAAGATATATATTTTCATAAATTAGGAGCTTATGTAAATGTTATGAACTTAAGAGAAGCCACTCTTATGTTAATATACCTACATATAGCCAAACAAGTGTCAACCGTACGACTAACAAACTGTATATATAATATAAAATTAGGAAAGAATTTGTTCATAAATAGACCTGAATTTATCAGGAACATAAGTAAATTGTCACAAACGTATTTAAACATGGCCGATACAGTAGCAAATACAGCAAAACCTGCAGAATCAAAGCCAAAATTAACAGCACGAGGTAAGAATCTGAGTCAATATATCTGTATTCACAATGGCTGAATTGATTATAGTCGTATGTTTTTAACTATGTAAATAGTTTATAACGTAATCTTCAGAGGAACAGAATCTTAAGAATCAGCAGCTGCTGAACACATCGGTGACGGACTTCTCCACAGATAAATTTGGATACGTCCCATTCCGGTTCAACAAAGCACCGAGTAGGGAGTTCCTCGAGATAAAAGATCTGGATGACCACGTTAGTGAGTACGTGTGGCTCAGAGGAAGAGTACACGAACTAAGAGGGAAAGGTTAGGAAATACACACATTCGTCAACTATTTTTGCGCTAAAAAGGCAAATAATAAAGCAAAAAACTCACATAAATGTACAGGTGCACTGTGCTTTTTAGTATTGAGGCAGCAGAGGGAACTTTTGCAGTGCGTAATAGATAGTAAGTCGGAAGAGAACACGAAGGACATGGTTAAATGGGCATCATCGTAAGAAATAAGCAATTATGTATTTTTTATACAAGTTGAACTTGTTTTGATGTGTTTATGAATGTTAATTAACGCTCAGGCTATCATTTGAGTCGGTAGTTGATGTGTACGGAAAGGTGGTCGTGCCAAACTCGCCGATACTGTCAACCACTTCAGCAAGTAAGTATAGCTTAGGAGTATGAAGTTGATTAATGGACGGACGAGCACATATATGTGTTGTATAACAACATGACCAAGTACATAAAAATGTAGATGAACTGCACGTAAGCAAGGTCTTCTGCCTGTCGAAATCATCACCGAACCTGCCGTTTCTACTGAGAGACGCAAACAACACGGACAACGAAGAGATGATGGAGAATCCAAGTGTATGTCCCCTAGCAGTACTAATATCAGTATTAAAAGCACATTCATTAACGCGCTGATTGATAATCGTAGGTGATAAGAGTAAATCAGGATACGAGGCTGGACAACAGAGCTCTAGACTTAAGGGTGAGTGATAGGAGATCCTAGGGCAGCTAAGCCGTTGTTTGAGGCATTAACAAATAATTTAGTGTTTCCTGAACGGAGTGATCTTCAAAATACAGTCGCAAGTGTGCCAGCTGTACAGAGAGTTTCTGCTCTCTAAGGACTTCATAGAAATACACACGCCGAAGCTGCTGGGAGGCTCGAGCGAAGGAGGCTCCTCAGTCTTCAAGTTTAAGTACTTCGACCAGGACGCGTGCCTGGCGCAGTCGCCACAGTTGTATAAGCAAATGGCGATCTGCGGAGACCTGAAGAGAGTGTTTGAAATAGGTAAGTCGCAGTAACAGTTACACGGGCATTTATACCGGGGCACAACAAGTGTTCCACTGTTAACATTGTTGTCTTGATGCAACACTGTTGAACGCAACTAACGTTCCCTCAGGTCCAGTCTTCAGAGCAGAAAACAGTAACACGCACAGGCACCTGTGCGAGTACGTGGGCCTCGACCTGGAAATGGAGTTCAAAAACGACTACATGGAAGTGGTTGACCTCATCGACGAAATGCTGAAGCACGTCTTCGAAGGACTGTCAAAGAAGAGCGGCTCGGAGCTGGACTACTTCTACAAGTGCAACCCGTCAATCACACGCTTCAAATTCATAGAAAAGACGCCGAAGCTGTCATTTCAGGAGGTAACTGCAAACGCATAACACGCAATCATTTAGGCTGCCGACATGCTGAGGAGCTCAGAAGTGGCCGAGGAGATACCAGAGGACCTGAACGACTACGACTTCAGCACTGAGCACGAGAAGTTGCTGGGGAAGCTGGTGAGGGAAAGGTACGGCACGGACTACTACATAGTCTACGACTACCCGCTGAACGCAAGACCCTTCTACACAATGCCCAAGTACGAAGACGATGCAGGCGCTGGCAGCAGCAGCAACGAGGATGGCAGCGCTGCAGTGCTCAATGGAACTGAGGAGGGCGCAAAGCCCCTGAAGCTGAGCAGAAGCTACGACTTCTTCATGAGGGGAGAGGAGATACTGTCAGGAGCCCAGAGGATCCACGACTCTGCGGAGCTCGAGAGGAGGGCGCGGGAGTGCGGCCTGGACGTGAACACGATAAGGGACTACGTGGACGTGTTTAAGTACGGGGCCTTTCCACACGCAGGCTCAGGAATTGGCCTCGAGAGAGTGGTAATGCTCTTTTTGGGTAAGTTTGTTGTATTGGCGCTCTTAGCTAGTTTTTTATTAGTTTGAGCCTTACTGTGGCACTACTTGCAGTTAATAATTCAGATTGCCCTTTGTCGACATATTTGTTCCCATTTATGGCCAATACACCCACAATCGGTGTATATTAACCTAATTACAACCAATTAAACTCGTAGGACTCGGAAACGTTCGTAGAACTTCAATGTTCCCTAGGGACCCTAAAAGACTGACTCCCTAACTTAACCACGATTAACAACAGGCGATAATATGATGCATACTCTAAATATGAGCTTAAAAGTGTATATTTTTAAAATTAAACTGCGTGTTTGTTCTTGAAGGATTCGTACAATTCAATGTCGTTCTTTTCAACGGATTTCCTAAACATGATTGGATAGGAGTGATTGTCGTAAGTACCTTGAGTTTTTGAGTGCGATTTGAAAGTGCCTTTTGGTTATGTACGGCACCGGGTCCTTTTCGCCCTTTTCGAGGGGGCGCCTCCTCTTTATCTCCTCCTCGATGCTCTCCCTGATCGCCTCAAGGGCGGCTCTGTGGCAGACCTCGGCAATGTCGGCGCCTGAGTAGCCTTCCAGCGCGTCTGCCATCTCGGCTATGTCCACGTCTGGAGAGACTGGCGAATTCCTCAGCGCAGCCTTGAAAATGTTCTCTCTGCTTTTTGCGTCCGGCAGAGGAATGTATATCAGCTTCCCCAAACGCCCGGGCCTCAGTATGGCTGGATCAATAATGTCCGGTCTAAAGCATTCATTTAACGGTGCAACGTGTAAAATATGACTAGGAGACACGCAGTTCCTTTAGTGGTCTGCGTACTAATACTCGTGTGCATATACAAACGTGCCTGTTAGTTGCAGCTATTATAAATATTGGCTTCTTCACGTTGATTCCATCGATCTCAGTGAGAATCTGGTTAATCACTCTGTCAGCTGCTTCTTGCCCCGATACTCCGTTCCTACTTCTGGCTTTGGCGATGGAGTCTATTTCGTCGAAGAAGAGTATGCATGGTGCTGAGGCTCTTGCCTTGTCAAACAGCTCTCTTACGTTCGCTTCACTTTCTCCGAACCACATCGTGAGCAGTTCAGGTCCTACGCATCATGAGTTACCATCATAACGCCTTAGGTGATTGCAATATGTTATCTGCCAAAATCAAAATACCTTTAATTGATATGAAATTTGCGTTACATTCGTGTGCGATAGCTTTGGCCAAAAGGGTCTTACCACACCCTAATCAGTTGTTATCAAGTGCCAATTGTATAAAATGCAAGACAACCAACTAAATAACCAACTAATCCCTAAACCCATATACAATACCCGGTGGCCCGTAGAATAACACTCCCTTGTTCGACGACTGCCCGTACTTTGTGAACTTCTCCGGGTACAGCAGTGGATACTGTATGGTCTCTATCAACTCCTTCTTCACGCCCTCCAAGCCTCCCACGTCGTTCCACGTCGTTTCCGGGATCTCGACGATCTTCTCCCTCAGGCTGCTCGGGTTGCAGAGCGAGAGCGCCTCCTCGAAGTGCTTGCTCTTCACCACCAGGCTGTTCAGCACCTCCTGCGGAATCTCGTCCGGGCAGTAGTACTGCAGGTACACTGACGAGTTGAGGCTGTCCTTGATTGCGCTCATCGCCGCCTCGAAGCACAGCTGCGCGATGTCCGCTCCCACGTATCCGTGGCACTCCTTCGCTATCTTGTGCAGATCCACGTCCGAGTCGAGCCTCATGTTTTTCGTCTTCACCTTCAGGATTTCGTAGCGCTCCTTCTCGTCGCAGCTCGCCATTTCGATCTCCCTGTCGAACCTTCCGAACCTCCTCAGTGCGTTGTCGATGCTATTAATTCTATTTGTTGCTGCGATTACCACCAGTCCTAAAACAACCTTTTAACTCAAATCCTAACCTTTATTCGCCTTCACTGTGTTTATTCCATCCATCAGTGTCAGCAGTTGCGACACTAGCCTCCTCTCCAGCTCCCCCTGCACCTTACTTCTCTTCCCTGCTATTGAGTCGATTTCATCGATGAATATGATTGCGGGTCCATTTTTACTTGCGTTTTCGAACGTGTTTCTCAGGTTTTCCTCCGATTCTCCCACCATTTTCGACATGATTTCAGGTCCATTGATAACGTAACACTTTGCTCCAGTTTCATTTGCTATTGCTCTTGCAACCAGTGTTTTACCGCATCCTATTCAATTGTTATCAAGTGCCAATTGTATAAAATGCAAGACAACCAACTAAATAACTAGCTTAATAACTAACATAACTACTTAGATAACTAGCTTAATAACTAACATAACTACTTAGATAACTACCAGGTTAACCACTAACATAACCACTTGGTTAACTACTATGGTAATAAGCACTAATCCCTAAAACTAAATACAATACCTGGTGGTCCGTGTAGTATCACCCCCTTAGGTGGACTGATTCCTACTGTCGTAAACAGCTCTGGGTGCAGAAGCGGCAGCTCAATCAACTCTCTTATCTTTCCCAGCTGCTTTGTCATCCCGCCTATATCATCGTATCCTATCTCTCCGTAGCTCTTATCATCGTGTTCCCTCGATAAAAAGGGTCCGTTGTGGTCTATGATGCTGTCTCCCACTATGAAGCCTACGTCAGTGTCCACCAGCAGGTTCTCAAACTGCTTTGACAGCGTTTTTATCTTCAGGACCTTAAACTCCAGCTTTACGTAGTTTTCGTCGTTGCTCGTTGCCAGTTCCACTGAGTTTGCTCCATTCACCTTTACGCACAGTGTGAAGTGGTCACCCAGTCTCACTGGATGTCTGTTTCCGTTAGTCACTTCGTTTGAGAAGTAGTCATACAGCACATTCTTCAGCACTGCTCTCACCTTCTTTTCATCGTATTCTTCATTCTGGTTTGATAACTGCTTAACCAGCGGGTCAATGGTGTCCTTAAATGGCAACACATACACTATTTTTACGTCCGGTATGTTTTTAATCTTATTTATTGATACCACGTCTCCCAACCTCAGCCTCAGATTCCTTCTTACGTCTTCGTGCAACACTACCTCGTTTCTCTTAATTTCCTCTTTAACATCCACTCCACATATCGTCTCCTTTCTTCTTCTTCCTCGCACTCTTACAAAATCACCTGTCATCAAACTCAGCCTGTTGGCTTGCTCCTTCCCTATTTTTACATTTACATCATTATTTCCTCCAAATGTATCGCTCAACAGAAATAGGTTAGACGAGGACCCCTCTAAAATCTTCTGATACACTGATGTGTTATCGTTACACTTGGGATCTCCGCTAGGTGTGCAACTGGTTTGAACATTTTCTGCGTTAGTAACCACATCCGATGCAATTTTCTTTTCTTCACCGTTGTTGTCTGATGCCCATTTAAATATATTGAATCCGCTCGGCTTCCGTTTCTTGAAGAATCCAAAATAGCTCGATTCGAAAGGAATGAGGGCAAAACTATCCCTGTTTCTTGCTAACGCATTGTTTGAAAGTTTTCGATTAAATATGGAGTTTGGAAAACGTGTGTGTCTATTCCAATTTGTATTCAAGCATAAAGTGAATGGGCTCGAGTTTATGGCAATAAAAATAAATAAGAAAATTTTAAAAACCAATTTTAGGAACATTATTTAACACTTAAATCATCTCAGTATCAAACATGATTAAACAAAATAAAATGTCGATTCTCGGAAGGACTATAAAACAAACAGCCATTTAAGTAACAATTTGGAAGATTCTATGTCCCGCCGTAAGATTCCAAATAAAAATAATGGAATCATCAGGTGTATTATATTCTGTTTACAAAACAATTAGACTACATTAAATATGTGTTAATAAAAAATTAATATATACTGTGTATATGGAATCGATCCTTACACCATGTTCCCATAACCAGTATGTTCCTCTTTGTTACTCAATAAATGTTGTATTTTAGAATTTTAAATTATATTTACAATAATTTGTATATTAAAAGTTTGTGCAAACACATAGTTTGATACACATCATGTGCTATTCACTAAATCATATTTTAACTATTTCATGTGAACCTGTTCTGAATTCAACAGAAATAACTATAATATGGCTCTTCATTCCATAGAAGACAGTCAGTCTTCAATAACCAGGTCATTGCAGGTCATTAACTCGATAAATTGTGTGATCAGAGAACTCGTTGAGAACTCTATAGACGCTTTATCCACTCAAATTGGTATTGTGAACTTGAACTCAATTCATTCTTAGAAATAAAAGTCTACAACGGTGGAGCCGATCTGATACAAGTTTCTGATAACGGATCTGGGATTTTGGAGTCTGACTTTGAACTCCTCGGTATGTCCTTTTATAATGTAAATGTGTAGCCTCGAAGCACACGACCTCTAAAATTAAGAGGTTCGAGGACCTCTTTTCCTCACTTACGACATTCGGCTTCAGAGTATTTTGTGCTTTCGATTATCCTGTTTTAGGGGGAAGCCCTGTACTCACTATGTAATTTGAGTTCCCTGGAAGTTGAGACCAGAGTTGAGTCAAGTGACCTCGGATGGCACCTTAAATATGATTCATATGGCAATTTAGTATCAAAGAATCCAGTGGCAACGAATGTTAGTACTGATATATAGATAAACAAGCACATAAAAATGTGTAGGTTGGAACGTGTGTAAGGGTTAGAGGTCTCTTTAAAGACTATGCAGTTAGGCAAAGACTTCTGGTGAAGAACTCTAAGAACCAGATTTCAAAAGCAGTATCGCAAATTCAGCAGTACTCACTGATTAACCCGAATATTGGATTTAAGTTCACCTCAGTGTCGAATAACACCATTTCGACTCTGTTCTCGACCTCAGGATCTAACGAAAACATAAGGTCGGTGGTTGAACAGATCTTTGGGCAAGATTTTGCGTCAAAGCTGATAGACTTTTACATGGCAGACAACAGGTGGAGGTATCACATAGTTTACACCAAGTTGTTTTACAACTGCGTTTAGGATCGAAGGACTCATATCTAGCCCGTATGTTGAGAGAGGCTCAAGGGACCTTGAGTATTTTTATATTAACAAGAGACCGATAGCGAAGACGACGAAGTTTAAGAACTCAATAGCAGCAGTATTCAGCCACTTCTCAAGTAGGCCGAGGCCATCGTTTATACTGAATTTAACAATAGATTACGATAAGGTGGACATAAACCTGTCCCCGGATAAACGCTCAGCGTTTCTGTTGTCAGAAGATTACATAATCAGAGCATTCAAAGTAACTAGTAGCCATAGTATTTATTTCATAGATAGTATGCGTAGTATGAGACGGCAGCTAGGACCTAGATAATATAGGCAAGCTAATGTAAATTCTCAGAATAAATTGTACGAAATACTGAAGCCGAAAAATTTTAGCTCATCGCAAGTACACTCTCAAATTTTGACACAGTACTTATCGCAATCAGATGCGGTTGCAGCTGAAAGGGCTGGAGAAGTATCTCCATTAACAGTTCCTGAGGTAAAGAGTGAATCGGATGAAGATGAAAGTCAAAATAAGAGAGAATTGGAAGAAGATAAGTCTCAGAATGAACCCAAAAGAGCAGCATTGGTAGATGACATTGTGGCTACAGATGATGCAGTGAAGAATGAAATACAGTCAGATACCTCTGAAGACACAGGTAGTTCACCCGAGAACACATTGGCGGAGTTCCTCGATAACGCCGAAGATGATGATGATGAGGATGTAGACAGTGAGCTGCTTGAAATAAAGGAGGAATTGCTGTACGGAGATGATAAGCCGTTCATACCATACGAGAACTCACAGCAACTGATGGAGCCACTGGATATCAACAAGGATGGGCTGGACGACCACAACTTCCTGGACCCGCAGGTATTCAGGAACATGAAGCTGGTGGGACAATTCAACAACAGCTTCATAATCACTAAGTTAAACTTCCCAGGAGTTAACTCGGAGTTTAACTACTCTATATATATCATAGACCAGCACGCAGCGGACGAAAAGGCAAAGTGAGTATTTATGATAGGCACACATCCGATGAACATGGGTTAATATGTGCATAGAAATTGACAGTCAATAAACACGTTGTAGGTTTGAAAACTTAAACAAGTCAGTGAAGATAAATAAGCAAAGATTAATAAACCCGAAGTTGATAGAACTATCGCCGTTTCTAACACAGGTAATTGGACATCAAACTAATGTGAATTAAGGTGGCGGAACAGCACTTGGATTTGCTGATTCTGAACGGATTTGACACAACAATCAGCAAGGAAACTGAGCTGGTGATGTACAATGACCCTGAAATTAAAATGTCAGTCGGATCCCAAGACCACATGGCAAAGGGAATATACGTGCACACGTATCCGCAGGTACTAGGGAGAGTACTGGAGGAAGATGACCTGATCGACTTCATAAACCAACTGTCGAGCACAGAGGAAGTCGAGAAGGCGAACTCGAACGAGTATATTTGGGGAACGGGCTCGATTCCCAGACCACAGAAGGTGTGGAATATATTGGCATCGAGGTGGGAAAACAGCCAGAAATAATGGATTCTTAGGGCGTGTAAGTCGTCAATAAGACTGGGGGATCCACTGTCAAATGTGCAAATGAAAACCGTCATTAGGAACCTGTCGCTGCTAATACACCCGTGGAACTGCCCACACGGAAGGCCTTCCATAAAATGCCTGATCTCACATAATCAGTTGGACAGCCTACTCAACAGAAACAAGTAGTTTGAATATAAATTTAATTTAATGTATAAAATAAAATTATTGTGTAATATATTGTATGTTCCCTCACACATTAAGAGGTTTTACGGAAAGTAGCACAAAAAAGCATTTGAAACAGACAATAACAGAATAAATGTAAAAAGATGAGTATGGAAGGTCATGTTCAGGAATCGAATAAAATTTGGCTCTTTAACTTTAGGCAAACAATAAATTCGTTGTGCAACCCACTCGAATTCGCCAAAAGCGCAATACAATACGACCCATATCCTACAAACACACTCAAATGTAGGTCTATTGAGCACAAGGAGGATGATATATCGCAAAAGGCCACGAGCGATGACTACAAATGTGAAAATTTTAGGATTCTTGACGTAGCGTCAGTGTATAGCCTGGGAAACGAAGCATTCATAACATGTTCTGACGTTAAGATTAATTTGTATAAAATCTACGTGTATCTGACAGAGGCAATAAGTAGATTGAAGTCGATGGAGGAGAGCGACTGGGACGATAAGCGTGGAGAATGCCTATCCTCTTTGAATTTTCTGCTAAGGAGATTCAACGGATATATTAGAATATGTATGAAGCTGTCGGAAGAAGTGAAGCAAGTGCCGCTGAAGCCCAGTAAAAACGATAATACATACGAGCCAAGAGTGAAGCAGTATAACAAATTTAGAGAAATAACGTCTAAATTTAAAGTGGACCAATCTGAGTTAAACAAGCTGTTTGAAGGGGACCCGGATCAATTAGAATATAGAGGATCCAATCAATACTCGAGAGGAAGCTTGACATTGCTGTGGTCGTTTTACAGAGAAGCGAACTGTTCAGAAATATTCGCACTGCTGTGCTACACACTGTTCACGGGGAATCCAGAAGCATACAAAGCGTTGCTGGAAAACCATGAACAGTGCATCAGGTCGCACCTGAAAAGGAACTGGAAGGTGCTGCTGAGCTACATACCAATATCATTCGAGTTCAAGGAGTACCAGTACGTCTTCAAGTCGGTGTTGTTTGAAAACAGCGACGACCAAGTCGGAGTAGAAGTTGGTTACGCGGAGGAGAATTTGATGCTAAGCTTCGTCGACTGGTGCATCTGGAGAATATACCTTATCGTGAAGTACACGAACTCGTCGTACTTCCTGTTCATCAGGTTCATAAAGAGCATGAACAGGCTCCTGGGAAGCGTCGACAGGACCCCAAGAATGGAAAGTAAGCTGCAGCTGCTTAACTTCCTTAAGTTCATCATTAAGCAGTATTTTATATACAAGTCGCTCAACTCGAGCGTGAGCTACGGCGAAAACAAGAACATAGGAGTCAAGGAGGTGGCGGCCGCGGAGGGAGGCGAGAGGATGACCTTTTTCGAGTACCTGGACCTGAAGGCGAGCAAGAAGCTGAGCCTCTTCTGCGAGTTCGAAGTCTCGCAGTCGAACCAGGAGTGCGAGTGCGACGAGGAGTACAAAGATAAGCACAAGGTGTACAGGTTCTGCCTACACTGTAAGACTAGCAACCTGTCGAACAAGCTGCGGTCGTTCTTCGTGCTTATCAGCCCAGCAACAGAGTCGCTAAACACGACGCGAACGAGCAACACGCCGAACACAACGAGGTCGCAGTCGCCAATAAGATTGACGAGTTCAGCCCGAGTAGTTAGTTCACCAATCGTAGCGAATATGGCCAGTACACTGGACAGAGCTGGGGGAGGAAACGGGGATGAGGAGGTGCATGGCGACTGTGACGCAAGCAGAGATGAATTTGAAAACGAATACGTGCCGCTAAACGAAGATTTCGCAGATTTCTACTCTTCGCTGCTGAGTTCATACAATAGTGGGTTGAGCGACTACTTGAGTGGCATATCGGAGTCGTTCATGAAGCAGTTGAACACGAGGTCCTTCGAGATACTGTACTCGCTGTCGTCAGTGCTGTTGGAGACAGGCTTCAGAAACAAGCTCTTCAGCATATTCGTGCAAATCGTCTACAGTGGGACCTGCGAATACAACTTCCTGGAAAACTACTTCCTGATCAGGTCGACGTTCAACATTGTAACGTCGTACCCAGGCTTCAACAGCCCTGAGGAAGCCTTTGACGCCAGAAACACGCTCTTCAGGCTGCTGAGGCACTTTAGCGCGGACGAGGAAGTGTGCAACAGCGCCTACTCGGGGTACAAGAAGTTCGTGTCCAACATGGCAAGGAGCAGTAAACGCCCACGTGATGTTACGGGTACTGGTAGTGCTTACAGTAGCACTGATGACACTGCTCCCACCAACTATGGTGCTACCAAAAGCAACAACTACAGTGGTGCCGTTAACATCTATGGCAGTGCTAGTGAGGGGGAGCTGGTACTAAGCGTAGAAACGCTGGTAAGTTGCATCAACTGCCAGTTGGACTTTGTGGAAGTGCTGCTGAACATACTGGCGCTGATCAACGCGGAGGGCTCGAGTGGGCTGATGGTGACGCCGAGGGACCTGATGCTGTCTCTGGTGAGCGAGGAGCATCTGATTGTGCTGCTTCAGAAGATACTGCTCTTCATAATGGACCTGGCTCTGGACCCCCTTGAGTTCTCAAACTGTATGTTTGAACTGATTAACCTGTCGAACTACATATCGAGCGCGGATTCGGACAGCATCAGCAGCATGTTCTTCTACACAATAGCCTCGAAGGGTAACCTGAACTACCTGAATCAGCAGTTGCAACTGTGGTACAGAAACACGGAAACGTTAAAGGGAACTGGAAGCAGAGAAGAGCGATTCGTTAACAACAGCCTCGACTGCGTCTTTAACGTGGTGTACAGAATGGACCTGTCGTGCAACATAAACGTGTTCCACCTGCTCGTGAGTCACTGCAAGTTCGTGCCGGAGAACAGGAAGTTCTACAGCACGCAGTGCTACTTTGAGACGATGACAATATACTCAGTGATAGACCTGTACGTTAACCACGTTAACTCGAACACAAATGTAAGAGAGTACCTGAGAATGGGAGAAGCGAAGGAAAGTTCAGACAAGTTGAACATGCTGGAGGTGCTCTCGAGGGTGTACAAGAGCATACTGCTGTTCGAATGCTACAACCTGACGGGAAGGAAGAAGCACCAGCAGCTGGAGTATGAGTTTTACGACTCGACGAGCCTAATAGACAGGGCGTTAGGAACGCTGCTGTCAGTGCTTAATGAGCAAGGTAAAGAAGCAGAACGAGTAGATTTGGCAAAAATGGCAAAAGTTGAAGAAGTAGATTTGGCAAAAACAGCAACAGTTGAAGAAGTAAAGGAGGCGTGTGAAGGCGAAGTGGTGAAAACAGAAGGAGGTAGCCGTGTAATACAAGTGTTGGTTGACAACCAAGTGGTGAATATGCCGTGTCACCGCAAACGAAGAGCCGCATCAGGTGATGGTAAAAAAGGGGACGAGGTGCTGTTGTTGGTGTTTAAGTGTATACTGGAGCACATGTTGTCCAATAAAATGTACACGAAGAAGCTGTTTGAAGACCTGAAGTTGGTGATAGGGCATCTGTGCCCGAAGGACATGAGCAGCACACTCATGAGTCTGGTGAACATCCTGTCGGACATAACGGAGGACACTAACTTGGAAGAAAAACAGTACCTGGAACTGGAAGGAAACAAAACAGCACTGACAGGTCTGTGTGTAAATTTGCTGGTAATCTTGTACTTGGGGATATCGAACCTGCAGATGGTGTCGAACATGATAGAGCTGTGCGTGTCGGCACACCTGTCAAAGTCGATGACGTTTATATACAATCACCTGATGAGGACGGGCACGGCAGAAGAGGGCGATGAAAGAGAAGAAGAGAATATGGATTTCATGGAAGACCTGTACTTTCAGCTACAAAGCGACATGGGACAACGCTCGGTAGACGGGGACGTAGCAGACGCAACCAGTTACCTGGAATACGAAACTAGCAGATACGCAGAGGAGCACATGGCAAACTTGGAAGTAAACGAGCTGTTTGACTACAGCAATGCGCAGGAATTACCACAGGAAGAAGTGTACGACGACGCGTACTTTAGAAAAAGCGTGCTCACGATGTTAGACGTTAACAGAAGTGAAAAGACGGGAATGAGACAGTCGATAGGGAAACTTGCTAACAAGCTGGGAACAAACGTAGCAACGGGCTTCATAACGGCAGCAATCGAGAAGGCGGAGGGCGAGTTCCTGAACATAGCGAAGAAGACGAACAAGCTCGACCTGCTGAAGGATAAGCTGTTCTACCATAAGAAGCAGGTCGGGCCTGAGAGGAGCCTCTTCCCGCCGATAATGAACTACTTCGAGGGCACGGCGCTTCATCCCGTGAGTCTGTACGACCTGGAGGGCGACAACGAGCTGCTGCAGTACCGGAACCTGGGGGATATCACAGTGTCGAGGCTGGTGCCGGTGGACGCGGAGACGGCGTGCATGATGCTCATGGAAAGCTGCTCGTACGTGTGCAACGGCGAGTTCCTGAGGCAGATGCAGGACGTGTTCAACAAAAACGAGCTGAGGCACGCGTGGAGGTTCCTCGAAAAGCTCGAGCCGTACCTGGTGAACACGGGCTGGCCTGAGGCGGTGGTGGCGAAGACGCGGAGCGTGCGGCTCTTCCTGGGGCTCTTCAGAGACTTCCCGGAAGGCGTAACAATCTCGGCGCCCTCCTTCATCTACAACAGAGAGTACAGACTGAACCTGTTCAAAACAATACCGTCGCACGTGGCGGTGAACCTGGAGCTGGTGAAGGAGATATACAGGCACCTGGCGCTCTTTTACGCGAGTGAGGCACGCGACGGACGTAGGCTGAAGCCGGAAGTGGAGGGGTCAGCAGACGACATACAGGAGTATTTGTTCGGACCAATAAATGCCGACGCTTTACAGGGCGAATTAGACCATGGTAACACCGGGCTAGTTGGCGGATTAGTCCCTGGTGGCACTGGGTTAGGAGGTGATGTGTTACCGGGTGATGGGTTAACGAGTGACCTGAGCCGTGGTAGGCCCGGTGAGCAGTTCGACGAGATGGACGAGTACGTGGAGGTGCTGTTCAGCGTGTACACTGAAATCTTCTTCGACGACTTCAACATACAGGCGTTTTTGAAGCTGGAGCCGCTCTTTCTGCTCAACCGGGAGAAGTACCAGCGCTTCCTGCAGACGCTCTACCACAGCCTGACCTCGGCGAACGCGCTCGGCACGCCGTCGAGCCAGGCCTCGCACGGGCCCAAAGGCTTCCCGAGCTACACCTCGATCTCGTCGCTGTCGTCGGTCAGCGACGGGGGCGAGAGGCTGGAGGTGAACAACAGCAGGCTGATCATGGTGCGGAGGTGCATCTGCAACTTCCTGGCCGTCTACCCGGAGCTGAAGGAGCGCTTCGGCGGCCTCTACGGCGCGGCCTCGCCCGAGGTCGTCAAGTTCCTGGAGACGGTCTTCCGCCACGCCCCCGAGGTCGACCTGAGCGCAGTGGACAGCTTTGACCTCTTCAAGCAGCGGCTCATGGCGGCGCTGACCTTCGACAACTTCTTCTTCGTCGCGGACAGCGTCCAGGCGCTCGACCCGGCCTTCGCGGCTGCGATTTACCGCAGGCTCGAGCGCGGGCTGCGTCCTCACTCCGACGAGCTGGTCGACTGCACGCGTCTCCTGTTTGAGCACGACCTGTCGAACACGACGTTTTAGCCCCCCTTCGCCGCACTGCGCGCATTGAAACCAGTGCTCTCCGCTAACTTGTACCATATCTATACGTGTTACGTGTTTTCTATCAGAGTCGATATGCAGTGCCAATACCACATTTGTATGGAGAGCAGTTTACACTAAGACCAACACCAACGTGTACTAACATATCATACTATTACACACCGACATACTATTAGACTACCCGTAGACAATCATACACTCACTGCCACACCAGCATACTATTTCAAACACATGGCTAAACAGACTATTTCACACACATACCTAAACATACTATTTCACACACATACCTAAACATACTATTTCACACACATACCTAAACATACTATTACACACACATGGAGAAACATACTATTACACACATAAAAAACAGACTAATAACTATATCCGACGCGAGTGGACGCGGGCAACCTTATGACAAAATATTATATATAATTTACAGTAACAAAGGACAAAAACATCTCGGGCACGATGGCGCACCGCGCCTCGCAGGGGCCGCGCGCGCAGGCCGCGCTAAGTGATCCTCATCACGCCGGTGTGCCGCGGCCGGTAGGTCGTGCTCGGGTGCTCGGCCAAAATGCTCAGCCCGGGCTTGTCCCAGTCGAGGTGGTCGTCGTTCGACTTCCACACGCGCGTGTTCCCGCCAGTCAGCTGGTAGAAGGACCAGCGGTCCCACTCGCGCTTGGGCAGGTCCAGCGTGTTCCGAATGTGCGTCTTCACCTGCAGGAAGCTCCAGGAGGGCGCGACGAGGACCTGGAAGGGGTGCCCGAAGGCCACCTTCTCCGGCGTCTGGTGGTAGACGGTGAGGGGGCAGAGCTTGCTCTGCGCTATGAGGTCGTGCTGCTCGGGCGTCCAGTTGGGCACGAAGCGCAGCGGCGCCGAGAAGAGGTTCCTGAACTTGGCGGTGCTGTACTGCGGGAGCTCGCTGATCCGCCAGCTCAGGTCTACCACGGTGTACGAGTGCGCGAGCACGTCGACGAGCACGAGCGAGGGCCACTCGTCGTCCTCCTCGATGGCGAGCTGCGAGCGCGAGTGGCTCGTCCTCTTCTGGTAGTTGAACAGGTTCTGCGAGCTCGCCCTCTTCTGCGAGGAGTAGGGCGAGTTGAGGAAGTCGTAGTAGTTCTGCGATACGAGGTTGCAGAGCTGCCTGACGGTCGAGTTCAGCGGGACCTTGCACATGAGGCTCGCGACCACCTGCACCTTTTCGTTGAACACCTGCGCGACCACGTTCAGGCTCTCCTGGTTGCTCTTGTAGTTCCACTGGTAGTACGGCTCGAAGAGGACGCCCAGGTACACCACGTTCTCTTCCGCGTTCTCGTGGCGCCCCTCGTGGCTCGTGCGGAACTCCAGCCTCCTAAAGTTGTAGCGCGTCGAGTGCGAGCCTGAGCCGTCCGAGTCCATGTCATCGTCATCCATCGCGCTCTCGTGCCCGTACCTGTAGTCCGCGTTCGCGTAGCGCGTGTACGTGCTGTTGTGGTTCCTCACTGGCGTCTTGTGCACGTTGAAGAGCTCCATCAGCGACTGCTGCGCGTATCCCAGCGAGTGGTCCTTGTGGCAGAAGTCGTCGAGCGAGAGCAGGTGCGAGGTCTGCGCCTCGAGCGTGTGCGGCACTCCGCTGAAGACCAGCACGTGGGACGGGTCCACTCCCAGTGCCCAGCTCACGTACCTCAGCACGTGTTTGCAGGGTGTCCTCAGGTCCACTGTCATCTCCAGCTTATCTATGAGCCCTTCTTCCCTCTGCCTTTCCGTTCTCGCCGTCGTCATTGTGCTGTTTGCTCCTCCGTTTCCTACTGGCGTTGCTGCGTTATTTGCTCCAATATTTGCTGCTTTGTTTGCTCCGCCACTTTTTCCGCTGTTTGCGCCTGCGCCATCTCCTTCTCCTTGCTGCAACTCTCCTGAGCGACTCCCTTCTCTTTCCGTTCCTTCTCCTGGGTTCGCGTTAACCGGCCCGTTGATGCAGTTTTTCCACGTGGCGAGTGCCTCCAGAGGGTCGTACAGCTTGAAGACCACCTTGACGTTACTCATTCTCGAGTGCACGAAGCTCGGGTAGTCGTATATGCTCGGCGTGTACAGTTTGTGCAGCTCCACCTTCTCTTCTCTCTGCGCCAGCCACTTGCTCCTCAGGTCTCTGTACTGCTTCAGTGAGTCGTCCTGTTCCAGGTTATACGTTTCCAGGTACTTGTCCGTCGAGCATAGCACGAAGTTGTTGAATCCGTCCAGGTTTACTGCTGGCGTCGTCGGCTCAAAGTCCTCCTTCAGTGTCGTCTTTCTTTCCACCAGCTCTATCTCCCTCCTCATTTCGTCCGTCGGCCTAAAGTTGAAGACCAGCACGTCTCCGTTTTTCACTTGTTCTTCCATCTTCCTGTTCGGACTCAGGTTCGTGAAGCTGTTGTTAAGCTCCACGTACCAGTAGAGGTGCAGCGACTCCTTCTTCATCAGCATTTCGATCTTGTTGTCCATGTCCAGCGCCAGCTCCTCCTCGTCGTCCAGCAGTATCTGCCTTCCGTCCGAGGTGCCTTCTGAGTCGTCTTCCTCCTCCTCCTGCTTCACCTCCGACCTCATAGATACTGGCGACTGTGTCTGCGTGCTTCCTCCGTTGCTTTGGTACAGTGCTGTGAATGCTTTCGTCAGGTTTTTCAGGTCCCTCATTCTGTACTTTGTCACCAGGTTGCTCGACATCATTTCCATGAGTGGCTGCAGCACCATTGGCAGCAGCTGCGATGCGTTTCTCTCAGGGTTAAGGTACGAGAGGTTTATGCACTTCAGGTTACTGGTTGCTTCCCTCGAGAAGATGTCGTAGTACTTGATGAACACCATCAGCTGCTGCGTGTGCGTTGCGTGTGGGTTAAGCAGACTTGCTGTGAACACTCCGCTCGTCGGCGTGAATATTCCTCCGCTTCCGTTGCTCGTAGGGCTGAATGCCTCCAGGTTTGCCTTGGGCGTGATTTTTAGCCTGCTTGCGATTCCTTTTCCTTCCTCCTTCTCTTTCGCCATTTCCTCCAGCTCCGTCATGTTCTTCGCTGGCGTTGCTTGCAGCAGGTACACTGTCGGGTCATAGTGCTGGTAGTACTCGCTTCTCACCAGGTTTACCAACTGACTCAGCGTCTGTATTGGCTCCTTGTGCATCGCTCTGATGTCATTCAGTGGCACGAACCTGTTAAACTGTTCGTGGAAGCCCAGCACGTAGAAATTCTGGTCTACGTTTTCCTCGTTTCTCTTCATCTTCCTCAGGTAGCTCGCCTTCGTCACCTTTCCGTTTTTCATGCTGTTCGACCCTTCTTCTGATTCACTCGTCTCCAGCTCCGCGTTAACGTACTTCAGCAGTTCCGTCAGGTTCGTGCTTTTATCTTGTGTGAGCACGAACTTGTTCGGCCACGTGCTGTAGTGCTGGTTTAGCAGCGTGTTTCCTTTGAAGTCTCCTGCTGTGTATATCTTAAGCTTTATGTAGCGGTTAAGTCTTTCTCTGATTCTCGTCCTCATGCTGCTCAGCAGGCTCTGCGTTCTGCAGCGTCGCAGCATCTGGTACTTCTCTCTCGCCATGTCCACGTCTCCCAGGATCTCTTCCTTCTTACTCTTCAGCACGTACATCAGGATGTACGCGTTATATACTTTGTTTTTCCTGAACCTGTTAATGCTGTTATACATTCCGTGGCTGTTCATGTTCGTCGTCAGGTAATTGTAACACTCCTGCTCCTCTCCTCCGAAGTTATCGTCGATAACTGCGTACTCCGACGCCTTCGTCACTGTTTCGTCGTCGAACCTGTACCAGTTGCTGCTGCTTTTCGTGAACGCGTAGTAGTGTCCGCTGTTGATTGAGCCGTGGTGCACTGCCACTGCCTGCAGCTCGTACTCGTACTCCTCTCCCTTCTGGCTTCCCTTGCTTCCTCTTGACTCTGGCTCCTCCTTTGCTGTCGCTGTCGACTCTGACGACTGCTGTATGTATTTCGACAGGTTTATTTCCTTGTAGAACTCGAAGCGCGTGTTAAGCTTCACTGTGTCCATCGTCTGCAGGTCAAACGTGAACCTTTTAAGCAGGAATATCACCACTGGTGGGAAGTTAAGGAATCTTATTCCTTTGTTCGCTCTCTGCTTTCCGTACCCCTTCGCTTCGTACATGTTCTCTCCTGCCAGCAGCTCTGGCGCCGTCAACCTGTCCAGCGACTCGTAGATGTTACTGCATCCCTGCACGTCCAGCTGTATGTCTTCGAAGGTCTCCTTTCTGCACGACTTGTAGTCTATGTCTATGCACTCGATGTACGTTTCCATTTCTCCTTCGAATATGTTCTTCACGCTTCCCTCCACGCTCGTGCCCTTCATCTGCTCCTCCATTTTGTCCAGCAGCAGCTTCAGCAGCTCGTGGCTGTCCTGCTGTGTGAACAGGTCTGCTAGCTTCCATCCAAACGACCTCACCAGCTCCTTGCAGCCTGGTGGGTCCTCCGAGTACTTAAGCATGTAGAACAGGTTTTGCAGCGCCAGTCCTACGCACGGCACCTTCGTCTCCTCTTCTTCTTCGTCCAACAGCAGGTTACAGTAGTCACCCTCTTCCAGGTTATCCAGGAAGTCTCCCAGTGCTCCTTCTGCTGGCAGTTCATTTTCATCGAATTGTGTGACATATTTCTGCTCTTCACCGTTTCTGTATGTCGTCGAGCTCGACTCCGGGTACGGCGTGTCCACGTCCATCGAATTGTCCGCGTCATAGTAGTTCAGGTTCGTGTTTGTCTTTGCCAGCTTCTGTATTATTTGGTACGACTTTTCTCCCATTACGTCCTTCAGATCAAATGCCAGGCTGTACACTGCCTTTCTAAATTTTGTGATGCTGTACAGGCTCTGCAGCAGTGCGTTCATGTAGCAGGTTGCTCCGTGGTTCTGCAGGCCCACGAACCCTGTTGCTTCTCTGCAGCTGTACGGTGATTCCTTCACTGACCTGTCTGCTTCTGCTCCCACTGGGTACACTCCTGCTCTTATCACCAAATCTCCCTTCGTGTTCAGGAACCCGTTTTCCATGATCTGTGCCAGCGACATTATTCCCTGCCATCCTCTATCTGTTTCCGTTTTCGAGAAGTTAAACGAGTCTCTCTTGAACACTGACGAGTGCGGCTCGTTCGGGTTAATGATGATGATACAGAATCTTGTGCCGTAGCATATCCAATTTTCTGGCCAATCTTCCTTTCCCATTGACTCCACGTATGCGCTAATTTTAAAATGGCTTAGCGTCGGTCCTGGTTCTGCGTGTGGGCACACTGGGAAAAACATGATTCTGAACTTGAAATTCGGTATTTCCTTCCAGTCCGAGTATATTGTCGACGCGAATGCCTCCTTTATTTTGTTTGGCTGTTCTCCCCTTTCCAACGCTTTAGATATTGGAAATATCACTTCATCGTCGAAGTTTTTCAGGATCAACTCTATCTCGTTGGGGAGAACTGGTGGAATTAGCTGTTCCGAAGAATCCAGAGGAACTATCATTTTACCTTATCTTGTATATTAAGCGATTATTCGATGTTTAAAAGTCCTTATTTGACTTGTTGTGGTAGTTACCATAATATGCTCAGAATATATATTGAAAGTTATTATATGTGTGTTAAAATTCCAATATATACCTTGAAACGACAAACTATATTTGATCTTTTATTGAAATTACTCACAATTTCGCACGATATGTTAATTCAATGCTAATGTTAATGATGCTGTATGTTGTTTATGTAAACTTAGTTGCTGAAGTTGATTAGTGTGGAATAAAATACACCGCGTTCTATAGTTAACAATTACATAGATATATATATACATAAACCTAACCTTAATACACTAACGTAAATTTAAATAGATTCAACCCCATCGAACACCTACTTTGACTATTAATGTGACGCAGTTATAAATTTCCGAAAACTTACTCTAACACGCTCATTTTACTTTTGAAAATGAGAATATCATCAAGTGTGTAAGATGAATTTTTGTTTCATCTATTCATTTGTCGCTTCTTATAATCTTTTGAGTAATAGTTCAAATTTACCTTTGTTGTCTAGAAAACATAGCAACCGAAACACATTTGACGATAAAATGTTTAAAGGTAATTGATTATATATGGAATCTTATGAAATTATCTCGTTTTATACAAATGTGTAGGCGTTTCTCCTTTTAGGATTAATCGCAGAACCACCGTTGAGATAAAAATAGATGACACTCTGGGCAACAGGTAACTATTTAGCACATACTATTATTGAATACTATGAGTCGCTTAAGATCTAATATTTACACAGGAGCAAATCTGAAATAGTAAGTAAGATTAACAGAGTATTGAAGAATACAAATGCCCACAAAGTGCTCAGTAACAGGCCGTTGCGCCACTACCCAAAACACCACTATAAAAGGCTCATCAAACAGAAGAAGGGGTTCCAGCTTAGTGATGCACGAAGGAAGGCAATCATAGACAAACACACTCAGATCGACCCCAAGGACGACATAGGATTCCTAAGGGACGAGCACCTGGACAAGATACTTGAAGCCGTTGACTCGTTTGACCAGTGGAGTGAAAAGTGTGAGCAGAGGAATCCGGTTTCAGTCGATTCTGATGAGAGCGCAAATATATAGGCCATCAGTTTCACCTCCTACGGGAACGAATCGGACAGCTGCTGGTGAATCGGCGTTTCTGCAACGAGTATCTGATTCACTAGGCCTGTAAAAGGCATCGTCACTGCAACGTTCCCTCAATAAGGCAGTACAGGGAATGGAAGGCCAAGACTCTGGTCGCTCCTCAGAGTTAAACGAGCAACACGGACAGCTGTTTACCGGAAGGGGATAGAACTTGATGTTGTCAAGTCGACTCACCACCTCAGAAACCAACAGCTCGTTCTGCTCTTTGTCCAGGGAGCATGTACTATACACGACGAGCCCGCCTGGCCTCACTAATTTGATTGCCTGCTGGAGCAACTCCCTCTGGTTATATACGATCTTCGAGGCGTACTCCCGGGTCCACTTGCTCTCAAGCGAGTCGATCCCCCAGTACTTGATCGTGCGGATCACAGACCGCAGGGAGCCCTCGTGAGTGCACTCTACGTCCAAAATCACCCTGTCGAACCTCCCGAGCATGGGCTCGCCGCCGAGTTCGCAGAACTCCTGGGACCTGCAGCTGTGGAGAGTGACGTTGATCTTGTCTGAGTCGTAGTCCTCCTTCCTCAACATGGACCTGCACACGTCAAGGCGCCGCTTGACGGAGTCCAGTCCCACAACCTTCCACTTACAAGGGCCCTTGAGTTTGCTCAAACAGCTCACGGTGGCCAACAGCTTCCCTCCAGGTGCACAGCACATATCCAGAATCCACGCTTGGTCGTTGCCACAAAGTCTATTAAGCCTCAGAGCGTCCACCACGGCAGCACTGGAGGCGTCTATTCCATAGCAGGCCTTTTCGACGTTGGAATGGCTCCTAAAAACATCGACATCCCTCAGCCATTTGACTGACACATGTTCAGTAGAGTAGTTTCTATCAACTATCCTGTAATAGCGACATTTTTTATTAGCCAAAACCCTGTTAAGTTCATCTCTATAGAGATCGACATCAACTTCTATGTTTTTTAACCAGGATTCCAACTTAGATGAAAGTGAAATCGAGTCATCATTGAACTGGGTGCTTTTGTTATTTTTAATAGTCTTCTTGGAAGAAGGCATATCTATTTTACAAATAAAATACAAATGAAGCAAACAGGTGAACAGAACATGATGATGTGCGATAGAGAACTAATGATTTTACATATATCCAACTGTATAGTGCCATCATAAAAAACGGGTATAATTTTCCAATTTTAACAATTCATATTCATATTTCAACATAAACATATTAGTATTAATTTAATGGACAGAAAATTCTCATCCAACAAGGATGACGTCCATATATCGCAAGAAAGCAAGGATAAGTCCGTTTCCGAACTATTATCATCGTATTATAGCATTTCTGATACTAAACAGCAAAACACAGATTCCTCCAGTGATTTCACATCATCGAAAGCAGTGAATCCCACGTCTGTCATAGATAAGGATTTTTTGTCTCACACATTTGATGTTGATTACCACCTTGATAACATACTTAAGAATAATTCAATATCGGATACAATATCCTTTCTCAGAAAGCTGGAAAGGGAGACAAGGCAGTTGACAGCAGGAAAACAGCTGTTGATATACGATAACTACGAGTGTTTATTCTCGGCGCTGGACACAATCCAGGGAATAAACAAGGACCTGGATGGCGTGGAGACGAACCTGAGGAATCTGAACGCGTCGCAAATAAAGGCGGCCTCGAAAGACATAACGTCCAAGTACGGAATACGAGACAAGTTCCTGCAAATATCGCAAATGTCGAAGGCAGCAAACGTGTTTAAGTTCCTGGCGAGCCTCTGCAACACGATAGGGTCGTTCAGCAGCTCGAACACGCTGTTTTGCTCAAACGAGGACGAGAGCTCAAACGTGTTAAAATTCTCAAGGAAGGAAGTACTATATTTCTGTTCGAGGGTGTACTACGTGTTCAAGTACTTTGACGCAAATTACACGTTTCTGTTTTCGAGCTACTACGGGATTTTGACAGACCTGATTTCTAGGAATACGAGGTCGCTGTTGTCGGAAGATGAGCCCCTGGACCCCGAAGACTCGGTTGAGTTGTGCAAGTCTCTGAGAGAGCTATCGTTTGATGAAAGGCAGCTGTTGGAGTTGTATTTCTATAACCTATCGTCGCTGCTGGAGAGTAAGATGAAAAACTTGTTCATGAACTACACAAACGACGACTTTTCATTCTCGACGCTGTGTAAGGAGGTCTTTGCCTCGCTGTTGTGGGTAGTGTACGAGTCAGTGTCGAATGAAAAGTTTGTGGCGTTCTTAAGTTCGCTGAAAGGCTCGAAAAAGAGGCACAAGTTCTGCTTCTACTGTAACGACGAGTTTGAGGTGGACTTTAAGAAGGATCAGTCTGACCTGTTCAACTCATTTAACCTGGAGTCAACAAAAGAGTGCAGGTGCTCAGGTGAGAGTTTGGCAAGCCAGTTTGTGCTGTACTACTCGCAAGCGTCGTTTTACATAATCGCGTATCTGATAAGCAGCTACAAACACACGCTGGTGACGAAGGAAGCATACGAGGGGCTGACGGGGCTGTTCGGAAGGCTGTACACACTGGACGTGAGGAACGGAAACCAGGCGCTGTTCGCTGAGCAGACGCATAACTGGCTGATGTACGTGTGCGTGCTATACTTACAGCACCTGTTCTTTAAACTATACGACTCAGTGATCTATAAGTCAGTGTCGCTGCTGAACGGGACATTCAACTCGGATTTGAACGCATACATACTGTCGTCGTTCGAAAAGCTAGTCCAGGAGCTGCAGTGCTTTAAAGACCTGGTAAGGGAGGTGAGTAGCTCACTGAAGAATAATTTTGAACAAGTGTTCAACGCTCTGTTGGCGATTTACACGTGCGGAATCAAGTACATATACCATCTGATATTCGTGAACATAAACAGCATCTCTTACAGAACTGGGGAGGTGGACTACCTGGACTCGCTGTCCAACATGGTCTCTTTGAGGTCGTGCACAGAGAAGACCAGGGAGCACATGGCCGAGGACTTCGTTAAGCAGACGGCACAGAGGTTGGCAGGGGAGGACAAAGGGTCCCAGGTGGACGACGGGAGGACCATGTTCTCGCTGCTGGAGTTCATGGACAGGAATGTCAAGTCGCAGCTGAAGAAGTTTAAGTTTGACGGGAGTCACCACAGGACGTACACGAAAAACCTGCTCTCCTTCCTCATTAAGTTTGAGTCGGTCTTCGGGGGAGTGGGAGGAGTGTTGGAAAAGAATTGCAGCGAGGCCTACAAGATGTTCAAACAAGGAAGCCGGTGTGCGCACCTGAGGGCGCCTGAAAGTGGCCACCACGAGGAGTTGAAGTCGAAGATGAGGAGGCACGTTTTAAGTAACACCAACCACGCGAAGTTCCAGACAATATTTGACGAATTCATGGGGAATGAGCAGGTGCCAGTATTAAACGTGATACTACTGGCGCACGAATACGCTATATTGAGCAGGAGGCACTTTCCGATGAAGTTAAGTGAAGAGGGCGTAGATCACACGGCAGTTCTCGATGGTAAAAAGGTAGTCACGAGTACCAAGGGCACAGGTGCCAGTGAGGAAACAGTGTACAAAACACACTTTGAAACGTTTAACGTTAGCATAGAGGAGTTGGCGAACGAACTGGTGGCCCAGATAATGTTAGCCTACATTGACAAGTCGCTGAAGATAGTGAGATACGTGCTGGATAACCTGGAGAGTGGAGTGGATGTGATCGACGAGTCGGTAAAGGACTTCACACTACTGCTGTCGGACGTGCTGCAGGACGTTAATCTGCTGAACATGGCGCAAGTGAGCGCCGAGGTGGCCTCGGAAAACAAAAACCTGGACAAGATGCTTAATTCGGCACTAAACTCATCGGACACGTCGCCGCTGGTCAACGTGTACAACTACAGATTCAACACATCTAGAGACATGTGCCTAAAGCTGTTCACAATGCACATAGTGCAGGCGCTCTCCCAGTACAAGGCTAGCTACAACGTGGACGAAAGCCACCTCACCAGGTTCTACGACGGACTGAAGCAGCAAATACTTATCATTTTTAAAAAGAACCTGGACCTGTTCATAATGCAGTCAGTGTGGGAAAGAGTTATGACCATACAATAATATCATCCTTTTGTATACACATACATATGTACCAATACATGTATATCAAGGTATATGTATATACATACTGTTGACAAACACATGTCGCATTGTGTATACAATATATGTACATATGTATACATATACGCACAAATAGAGATATATAAAACGTGCACATAAATAAACACATATACATAGTGCATCAGATTGAGGTTTAGACAAAAGTTAACTTGATAATCTTATGCAAGCTGTTTACCATACGAAGGCCAGATAAATTTTAGGAAATTATCATGAATCGAATTTTCCTCCCTAATAGAACCTATCTCCTTCTTTAAAATGTTAGTCCAGACGGGGCCAGCGCTTTCAACTTGAACGTTAGACCGAAGAGAGTCCTGATAATACAAATGGGCTGAACTGGAGTGACTTGAAATGGTGTTACTGTGGGTGGCAGAAGATGACTTGTCTAGTTTAGATGAAAGGTGGTCAAGAGCATCGTCAAAATAGGATAGAAAATCGGTGCAATTTAAAGAAAAAACCACATCAGTCAACTTGATTGGAATGTTTAAATCCATATTCCCTATTTTGTCCTCCAAAATTGAAATGAAGACTTCCAAGGCAAACAGGTCCACCCTCAGGTCAACCAGAAAACCAACTCCATAAACTGACGATAAACTTATTTTGGATAAGTAATCGAACAGTTCGCCCATCTTACTGCTCGAGGTACTAATGGGTATTTTAATTATGTTTTCCAAAGAAGCAGACGACCGCGTTTTAATCCACACAGTGTCATAGGTACCCTTGGTGTTGGAAATTAAAAACACCTTATTAGAAAACAAAAACAACTCGTTTAAAATTACACCTAGAGATTCATGTTCGCCTCCAAAACACTCGTTTTCATTACCGCCATCGATACTCTGATTCCGAATATCTTGATAATTTTGATAATTTACGTCATTTACAGCCGCATCCACATCATCACCATTATCAGTCATGATTTTGCGGTCATCATTACCGCCATTCAAGTTAACAAACTTTAAAAAAACCTTAAAACTAAAACCATCCGGTGATATTGAGCTTAAACGCTCAGGTTTAGCAGACCAAGGTCTGCTTTCATTGCCTTTTAATCTACTAGTTTCCAAGTTCAGTCCATTTAGGAGACTGCTACTGGTTTGCGATAAGTTGGCATACTTTTTTGGGGCCAAGGAGTCAATTAACTCCACGAAATCCTTGTTAAAAGTGACTTTAACACCCTTTATATTCTTATCATACTTTGAGTCGGCATTGAAATTTTCACAAAATTCAGGATGAACCTCATCATTTTTTTGACCAAAATCTTTTGAGGCGCCTGATTTCGTATTATTACTGTCCTCAACTGAATGAGTACAATTACTATGAACATGAACAACCTGTTTATCAGGTACAGAGTTATCATTCTTAGGTCTCGGAGGTGGCAACACTTTCTTTTTACTTAATGGTACCTTTTTAACGCTACTAACTTCAGATACCGAGTCTACGTACGAGGATGAAGTTGTGTAATCATCCAACTGCAACTCGCTCAACAATTTAGTATCCTTCAAACAGGCCTCAATATCCAATTTTTTATTAGAAATAAGCCCATTTAGATTATTTAATAAATCGTTACTTGAATCTTGATTTTTGTCAGAACCGAAACCTTTATTTTCTGCAGACTCCGTTTGAGCTACGATATCAGAATTTGGAATTGGAACCAGGTGGGTACGTTTTACGTAAAGGTCAAAAAATAAAAGTCCGCTGTCCAAGTTGAGTGAGTTGTTGTTTTTATCACCCAGAATGCCTACAGACAGTCGTTTACCGAACAGGTCAACTGAAGACAGATACTTATTTCCGTATCCCATGTACAGCAATTTCGATTTTTTAACGATTGATACTCCTATCGACAATAGGAATCTATCAGTATCAATCACCGAACCGAAATGCTTATTATATTGATCAACGGGTTTAATAGATTCTACACTAGTTGCTTTACCAAATCGCAGCACTTCCGTATGGTTGGTCAAAAAAGATATATATCCTTTGTCATTCCTCTTATACTTGACAAACAGAGGCCTGGTTATTACTTCCGAGCACAAGGTCCAGTAGTCTTTATGTTTGCTGGATCCGGACAATAATTTTAGGGAGAATACTACACAACAGGATGAACTCTTACACAAAGTTGTGTTATTAGCAATATCTGTACTACGCTTATCACACTTAATTAACGATTTATACACATTTCCCAGAGTTTCATTTAAATTTAGCGAATTATTATGATCTCTTTCATAAAACGATATGGCACTCAAGTTTACTTTTAAAAAACCATCATTACTGGAGACTTCTTTGGTATTTTTTATATTTTTGTCCATATGTGTAAAATTCCATGACTAAACATTGTCTAACTAATTCCTGGGAGAATATTGGACCAAATATTGTGCAATATAGAGCACATGAATTAATTATTAAAATTAACCAATAATATAAATCTTATGTACTTAATACATAGAAATATTTGTGAATCAAATATTCAGTCATGGAATAGCATACACAATGATAAAGTATGGAAGGATAAATTATGCCTTCCTATGTCGTCGTAATCATTACATATCTTTAAAAGGATTAACGCTTAAAAATACAATTAATAAAACATAAAATATTGACATATATAGTCGAACCCCAATACGCGTATTGATTGCTAAAAATATTTGGGAATTTGAACCCAATTTACGGCAACGGAAATAAAAAACAAGTTAAATGGTATTTAACAACGCCTAATTAACATGGAATATAATTAACATCCATTCTAGGCAGGGCATCCGTCATTTACCACGTACATCAAAACAATCCCCAATTTCAGTTTAAATAGTTAGAATTTATGGCAAACAGCATACACACCTAATATATGAAAATGTATAATACATATAATGATTTATTTTCACATAATTATCCCCCATATCATTTACACCTCTAGCTCATCTTGCTCTTCCTTATAGTTAGAATCCTTAATTTTTGTTGTAATATATGTACATACATTAAATAACAGTTAACTTGTATTTGACTCATGTAAAATATAGTCTTATCCAAATTTCTAATCTACGTACCAGTATTCATGAGTAACATTTGTGATTCCACTCCCTTTGTACCTCTTTACAAAAAAACCTACTTCATCCACAAAACCATAATCAGAAATGATATGGATTCGCTGAAGCATATCCTTTCAGATGGAAGGAGGGATACGATCAACGACTTAGATTACTCTGGAAGGACGCCGTTCCACGTGGCTCTTCAACAAGCAAACCCGAAGGCGTTGTACCTGCTGTTGTACTACCCGTTGTTGCACCCATCTAAAATGTTCGCAACAATGGACTGGACAGATTTGTTGGACTCGTTGTCACTCGAACAGAATGTGCCAAGCACATCAGATAATAACACGCTCCATCATATAAAAAAGGATCCACCAACCCTGGAGCAAGTAAGCGACAACAGGCATAATAGATCAACCAGATCGGGGTCGTCAGACCCACTTGATGTGAATAGCCTATCCTCAGTAGGGAGAGCGTTGGTGAATCACTGGGAGAAGAACCCGGGAGATTATCTACACTCGTGCCTATCGCTGGATGAAAGAAGCCAAATGAACGGATGTGGAGTGAAGGAAGTAGAAAACCTGTACGAGCAGCATTATAAGTTCCTGGCAGGAGAGCCGCATAACCTGGAAAATGCAGCCAAAGCATACACAAAAAAGTACCTGAGGTTGTATTACCCATCGTACTTTAAAGCAATATCGAGAGAATGTTCAATGACGACGAGGTCAGACTCGTCAAATTCAATGACGTCGGTGGATTTGTTGATTGAGATGCAACCTGAAGCGTCAGGAGAAAAGGTAGAACAGAGTCATTCAGAAGAAAGTGGAACGACGCAGGGAGAAAGTAATACGAATCACACCTCGGATAACGGGTGTAACAAGGAAAGGAGCTGCATGGATAAGCTGATATCGATGATGGCAATGCAGACGGTGGAGAAGCTGAAGAAGGGAAGGATAGAGCTGGGAACAGTGGACCCAGTAGCAACCTTCGATAAAACGTCGCCACTGCACCTGCTATTCTCAAACGTGTACATCGCAACGTACAGGCCGAACATGCTTAAGTGTTTTAGAATACTAATCTACTACTTCAACAAGTCGAAGGAGTTCAGTAGAATGTACAGGACGCTGGACTACACAATGTACTTCAACGCACAGTCGATCAACAAGTGCCTGGACCTGTACCGCACGCAGAGAAGTAAGCGCAACAGACCGAAGAATGAACAGAAGGAAGTGCCTTCTAAGAGGTCGAAGGAGTCGGAGGGGCAACTGACGCACCAGATGCTGACGAGGGAGCTGATCATAGATGCAATGGAGGAGGACGTGGAGACTTTGAGAGAAGACTCAGAGAAGGAGATCCCGATTTCCATGAGGAATAGGACAGTCGCAGGAAAATACCCAGGTATTATGCTAGGAAGTGAATGTGTGTGTATGTATTAATGCGCAGCTAGAATGAGATAAGGTGACAGAGAATAATAATATGCAGACGCAAGGGCCATTAACTTCCCAAATAACACGATGTGCATTGACGCGACGGAGCTGGCGCAGAGGAAAGAAAGAAGGAACTACGCACTGCTTAACTCGAGTCAGTCGCAAACGTCGGAGCTGGAGTCGTGCAACTACACGCTGGTGGAACCGGGCGACAGAAGGCAGTTCGCACTGCACGACATGATCCTTAACTCAGTGACCTGGGCGAAGCCGCACGTGTCCTGGGAGACCTTCGTGAAGAGGCCGGATTTCAGCAGAAGCACGATACTGCACAGAGTGTGTAACCTGAAGGACCACAACATGATCAGGCTGGTGCTGAGCTGCGGCTTCTCGCCAATCGTAGTTAACGAGGCAGGAGACATGCCAGTGCACATGTCGGTGGACGCGAATGACCCCTACGGCTTCCTGACGATACTGCACAGCACTCTGAAGGAGCTCTTCTACTCGAGGTTTAACCCGCGCAACTACGACATCGAGGTCTTCTTCGAGGAGGTGGCCTCGACGAAGGAGGGAGGAGCCACGGGGTCTGAGGGAGGAGAGGAGGGCACGAGCAATAAGCTGTCGAACGAGTTCTACAACATGTACATGGGCCACCTGTGCCACAACTTCTTCAAAATGAGGGAGAACGTCAACGAGAGTTTCTACAGGACGATCGACCACACGAAGTTCACGGCGCTCTCAGCAATGATGGACCGAGATAAGCTGCAGTTACTACTCGACGAGTTCCTGCTGCTCTTCGAGCAGCTGACCTACCGCTGCATCAAGGCGTGGGCATGGGAGTGCCTGATCGCACTGCTCTCCTACAACTCAGTGATCACCTACCACCTGGTCTCGAACCCGTGCTTCATGCACAGGTTCCTCAACTTCGCGAACATGAACAACAACTGCGACGAATTCCTCAACATCGTGGAGTTCGTGCTCACGAACGCGCTCTTCGACACGGTGAACACGAGGGAGGCGTCACCGGTGCGGCAGGAAAAAACGCAGCCCCCGACGCAGGTGAAAGGTAGGAGTGAGTTCATAGTTATGCACGTGGCGCCACTGCCGCTAATTGAGGCAGATACGTGATGCATTAGCATATTTAAGACAACGGAAATCATGAATTTTTAGCGGTCAAAAGGGATCCCTTTAAAGGCTGCGGAATACCGCACCTGCGACTGCGCTCGTTCGGACTGCGGCAGTGTTTAAAGCCGTTGAGAGGATCAGGCGGGCCAATATTCATGGAGGACGACACGCTGGCGAGACTCATCAGAAACTACAAGGGTAGGTAGCCACGCATTAAAGGACGAGTTTAGGGTCGACGAGCTGCACCGAAGGAGCGCCGAAGACCTGGGTCATCACGCACCCGACCTGCCTGCACCACCTGGCGACGCCGGAGCCGACGGACGCGCCGAACAAGCGCCACAGGCTTATCGTGACGTACCCGGAGAACCCGACGAGGCTCGAGGTTATCATAAGCAACGACAACGGGATCCTGAGGAGCGACACGCTCGAAAACGTGAAGCTGGTGCACTCGCCACCACCAGCATCGCTGGCAGACATCCTGAGGGTGCACGACTGGGGCTACATAGACAAGCTGCTGGAGCAGGTCCAGGTGGCGCAGAAGCGGTGGGCGACGAACCCGTACTGGCCAGTGCTGGCGGACGGAGACACGCCGGTGACGCCGCACTCGTGGTCGGCGGCGCTCTACGCGGCGGGGTCAGGTAAGAGTGAAAGTCCTTAACGACCGTTCAGTGATCAGCGCAGTGGACGCGGTCTGCACGAACATGTGCAAGAACGCCTTCTGTGCAGTGAGGCCGCCGGGCCACCATCTGGGCACCTGGGGAGGAGCACAGTCGAGTAACTTTGAGGACGAGGATTTCGCGTAAGTGACCATATACGACGGTAGATAAGTATACACACTTATTTACTAAATCGTCGTAGATACTTTATATTACATAACCTTTTAAATTTAGGGTAAACCGTTATATAACCAGTACAAACTATTTATATAACTTTCACACACGGCTGATATAACTTTCACACACCATTAATATATAGAGCCGGGTCGCAAGGGTTTTGTCTGGTAAACAACGTGGCAATCGGAGCAGCGTACGCAAAGTACATCTACGCAAACAAGGGTATACGGAGAATAGCAATCGTCGACTTCGACGTGCACCACGGAAACGGAACGGAGCAGGTGGTAAGGAACATAGGCCCGAAGAACGTTAAGATATCCTCTAACTCCTCGGATTCGAGCGACGCGTCGCAACCGCGAACAGAGTCAGTGGTAAGTACTGGCGGCATACGACCTGTTAATGATGTTGTAGCAGAAAAAATGGTTCGGATGGAGAGATGAAAACGACAGAGACGACGTGCTGTTCGCGTCAATACACGCGTACGACGGGATCTTCTACCCGGGTACAGGACAGCAGTGCACACTGTACCAGAAGGAGAACAGCGCTAACGTGATAAACGTGGCAGTGCCGCAGGGCACGTCGTCAGCAGAGTTCAGAGCACTCTTTGAAACGAAAATATGCCCCTACGTGTACCACTTTAACCCGGATCTGATATTCATATCAGCTGGGTTCGACGGACACTACAGAGACTCAGTGAGCTACGGCTTCACGAGGTACACGGAAAAGGACTTCAACTACGTCACGGAGAGACTGGTGACGATCGCAAACAGCGTGTGCGAAGGAAGAGTGGTGAGCGTGCTGGAGGGAGGCTACAACACGAAGCTCAACACGCTCTCGCCGTTCGCAAGGTCAGTGCTGGAGCACGTGACGGCGCTGTGCAACACGAGGAAGGACACGATGTACCCGTACATGTTCGGAGAAAACTCGATCAACTACCTGCTGTCCTCAGTGATTAAAACGACGTCGAAGACGGAGGAGAGCGCGAGCTCAGAGGCGAAGCACAACGAGGAGATGCTGTCAAACCTGAACTACAAATTGAACACCCTGACGTCAAGTGGAGAGAAGGCGGCGAGCGCACAGCCGCCGCCAGCAGAGCAGCCGAAGAGCACGGCGGCGCGCAAGAAGAACGGGGACGCAGTGTTCAACGCGTACAGGATAAGGACGAAGACGGAAATGCTTATCGCGAAGGTGTACTCGATGCAGCTGAGCTGCTGCAAGCAGGCGCGTCTGCTGAAGCTGGACAAGACGCAGATGTGCTGCAAGTCGGTGGTTGAGCTGTGCGGCAACCAGTTCCTGTCCTTCTACTCGAGGTACTTCTACTCGCTCTTCGCAGCCTCAAACAGCACGACGACACTGCCGAGCGTCCTCGGAAGGAGCGCGAGCAGCGTAGCTGGAAGCCCAAGCGGCAATTACAGCGAGCACGCAAACAGTAGCAGCAGCAGCAGCAGCCCAGAAGCAGCCAGGAACACTGTAAAAGTAGAGTCAGATTTAGGAAGAAAACATTGTGTAAACAAGGATAGTGGAGATATCACGACCAGCATGAGTAAGGGCGAACGCATATCAGAAAAGGCTAGAGAAACCACTGGTGGCAACAACGCCACTAGTACAAACCGTAACAGTAATGGGAACACTAGTAGTAACAACCATGACCAGTACACTAGTAGTAACAACCATGACCAGTACACTACTAGTACGAACAGTAACCAGTACACTACTAGTACGAACAGTAACCATTACAACTCCAACGGTAACGAGAACGCCAGTAGCAACGATCAACATTATGCTCAAGGGCAAAAGGAGGATAACAGGCCACAATCAGGGCAGAAAATAGAACAACAAAGCAGAGACCCTTTGAATATCACCACCAGCAGCGTTAGCGACAGCAGCACAGGCGGTTTCAGCAGTCTTTTCGACCTTGGCAGTTACAGTAGTAGCAGCAGCAGCAGCAGTTCCAACGCTTACGCCAACAACACCAATGCCTACGGAAATAACATTGCAAGTACTAGTAGTAATATTAACAACAGTAGCACCAAAAACTGCAACGGTAACGGTAACAACAGTAACACTATTGCCAATAGTAACAGTAACCACGGCGATAGTGGCAATATTGGCAATATTGGCAATAGAAACAGTATCAATAGCGTTGGTATTACCCCTAACTCCTCTATCTCCTCATCTAACTCAGCAGGTAACTCATCAAGTAACACAGCAGGTAACACAGCAATTAATACAGCAGACGACGGTTCAGCTGCACAGAAGAACACCTTACCCAGTAACCCGTTTAACAGCCCCTATGAAAACCAGAACTCGGAAGAGGACATAGAGAACATCGTGACAAGTCTGAAGGTGATGAGGGACGTCAACGAGTCAAACAACCTGACGACCAGCAACCCGTGGCTGGCATCGGTGAAGCTCAGAGCGCTGGAGAAGAGCTACCAGGTGGCGCTGAAGCTGGAAGCGTTCTACGCGAAGTTCGGACACCTGTTCAACAAAACCTGCGACATACACCACTAACTTTTAATAGAAATAATTTTTGATAACAATCGGATTACGCGAGTATTAGTAAACATAGTGCATCTGCAATACTAAATCCGCTACACAAGTATGAGTCTATACAGAACACTAGTGTTACTAATCACAGATAAGTATCAATAAATATGCTACATGAGCGCCAGTCAAACGTACAAGAGCACTGGTAGCCATTCTGTATAATTGCAAGCTAATGTAAAGGAACACAAAAATACAATGCAGTGTACAGTTTTAATTACATTAGGTCTCGTGTGTGACAACCTGGTTTTGAAAAATGTGATTAAAAAGACCCTTCTTGCCGCTGGGAAGAAAGTTGTAGAAGAGGTAGGTGTATATCGCAAAGTCAAACGTCAGGTCCAGGAAAAGGTTCAGGTGCTGGTCCCAAATGATCACCTGGTCGAAGGTGGGCTGGAGGCAGACGAACCTGAAGATGGAGAAGATGGCGGGCTTGAACATGTACACGAAGAAGACGAGCCTGAACCTGGTGAACATCTTCATGTGGTTGTAGGCCACGCCGGCCTGCGGAGTGAGCGACTCGTCGGCGATCCTCGTGTTGATGATGACGATGTTGAAGTTGGCCGCGACCAGAATGCACACGCAGGCGATGGCGTGCACGAGGTAGCGCGAAATGTCAAAGCCGCTCACGGCGACCTCGATGAAGCCCATGAGGATGCACACGCCGCAGATGGACATTATCAGCTGCTTCTCCACGACGCTGAGGCGGTCGCGCAGCACCTTCCAGCCGAGCGACATGAGCACCATGATGGTGAGGATGTAGATCTCGTGCAGCCTCTTCAGCATGTGGCTGATGCCCCAAAAGAAGCGCGGCACCATGCCCTCGACGGTCATGAACTGGAGCATCACGATGTCCATGACGAGGAAGGTGGTGTAGAGCAGGTAGTTGAGCGAGACCAGGTAGCTCAGCTTCTGCACGCCGGTGGCGACGCAGAAGTACGTGTACGTGACCGAGGCGAAGAAGGCGACCAGGAACGCGAACCACCAGAACCTGAGCACCGCCGAGTGGTAGCGCATCTCGATCGGCAGGTTCGGGTGCGCCTTGTTCTCGTACTTCACGTAGCCCTCCAGCTTCAGCTTACGCTGGTCCGGGTTGAAGAGCATGAGCACGTAGCGGTCAGTCTGGTCCGCCACGTACTCGAAGCTCACCACGTCGCCCACGCGCGTGACGGGCACTCTGAACTTCGAGATGACGTTGGTATAGTACACGAAGCCGCGCTTGTTCCTCGAGGGCTGTACTGTGTCGTAGGGCCCTGTGGCCAGGTACAGCTGCCACTGGCTCTGCGAGATGAGCACCAGGAACATGTTGTCGAGGCTGTTGTCCTCGGGCGGGTCCGCCTTCTTCGGGACCTCCGGCTTCTCCATGCCGTCCTTGTCGAACAGCGAGCGATACAGGTGCAGGTAGCTGTAGTGGTTTCTCAGCCTGCTCCCCTTCGGCTTCCGCACCCTCACTGAGAATAGCGGGTACCTCCTCTTTGACTTTGCCGTTTGAATCTCCGGATTCGTTTCGGTCTTTTCTGGGTCGGATTCCTTGACCGTCGGCACGTCCGGCACCACCAGACTGTCGTCCAGGTCCTCCACAGATGCGATTTTAAGATATCCGTACATGCGCCCTAAAAATTAGTAAGCGTTAGTGCGAAAACTATCTTGAATCTCAGACCTACCTCCCTTTTCTAGTGAGTAGTAGTAGCCCGGCACCAGCAACTCATCTGACCCCGAGGATAGCACTGGGAAGTCACATAGGAATGTCCAAATATCATTAGCGTTGTGTTCGACTCTCGAGAAGTCGTTTGTATACATGTATATGCTCTGCGTGAGCATAAATATTGGCAGCAGCAGCCAATTTATAAAATTCATCTTTGCTCTCATCAAACCATATTCACAGTATACTTTTATATATCACTATCAGTTAGAATAAACATTAAAACAAAAATAAACTCTAAAATATCTCTATTAATCCATAATTGTTTCAACACAACATTTTGGTACCCATGTATTACTCATAACCATATTAGCTCAAATTTACAATGTGACTGGTGATAACGATATGTTTATTTCATTTAACAGTTCTGAGACCACTTTCATCACATTTTCGTTGTCGCATTTGACCTAAAGTATCTCGTTACTTCTTCTCGCTTACTTCTCTCTTTCCCAAGTCGACTACCAGTTCGTATGTGACCTTTTCATTTTCCGGGTCCTTCACATCAAAGTGTAATGTTTTACTAGATTCAGATTCCTGCTTTACCTCCGTCGGATTCCCGAACTTTTGTACCAGTTGTATTTCCGACACATTTACGAATATTTCCTTCTGGTTTATCATTTTATTTATTTCCGCCTGTTTCATTACTCTTTTAACGTCCGATATCATCTCTATTGCCATCAGGTTAATGCTATCTGCTATCAAATCTGATACTGGTCCCGCCTACATTTATTAAATTTACCTCCACGTTTACTGCTACTACTAATGTTACTGCTACTACTAATGTTACTGCTACTACTAATGTTATTACTAATACTACTAATTCTTCCTCTATTAATACTACTAATACTACTATTTCCAACCATCGTATTAAACTTACTTTCCATTTCAGCGTCAGCTTCCCCTCGTTTACTTCTACTTGGACTTGATTTAAGACTGACAACTCATGCTTCGACACGTTCTTCACTTCACTGTACACTGATTCTAGTGCCTTTTTCATTTGTTCTAAACTGTGAGGGAACTTAAGAGTCATTTTCTGGTTGAGGGAACTTATGCTCAGCTTACTGAACTGGTCCAGTTCCGTGGAATACATCATCTTCATGTCCGAGTCCTTTACCAACACCGTCGATACCGTATCACCTGAGCTGATCTTCGTCTTCTTATCGTTTACCACTCCGTTCAAGTCCGACGCCAGTGATCCCACTGCGTCCACGAATCTATTCTGTGTGAAATTCAGTGTCACTTCTTGCAGAACTTCGGGCATAAACACCGTCAACTGCGGTATATCCTCCTACATTATACATTTATTGTGCTCCTATTAAAAGCCGATACTACTTCCCCTTAAAGGTATAAACACTCACATAACAAACCGTAAAACACTTAATACAACAAGTACACCGTTATACACTCAACTCTAGTCTATTTTAGTCTATTTCACTATACTGTATTCTACTTTAATATACTATAATCTACTATATTTTAGTACTTACTATCAACTTATCCCTCATTCTCTTCATTTCTCCTCGTTCTCCGTGCACCAGTATTACGTTTGGCACTGATAGTTTTTTTATGAACTCCTTCGTTTGATTATAGTCTGCGTGTGCGCTGAATGATATTTGCTCCACGCTGCACCTAGGCTAAAAAAAATTGAGTCTGTTCAGTTCCTACCTTTATCACCTTCGTTCCTAGGTTTATCAGTTCAGGGTCCTTTTTCAACTCGTCTGCCAGTGTTCCCTTCACTGTGTACCCTGTCAGGACCACTCCGTTGCGATTATCTGGCGATATTAACTCAAAAACCTCCAATGATGGCCCTCCTTGCAGCATTCCTGGCGACGTCATGATGATGCATGGTCCTACATTCCTTTAAGCCTCTTAAACTCACCTTCTCTTAGCAGGTAGTTCCTTATCTGCCTCACTGATCTTGCGTACTTTACAAACTTGAAGTTGAATGGGTTATGTCCGTTGTATATGCTCTGAACAGCGTTTTAACTCATAGTTATCTACCTCTTTTATGTAGTCTCCGCACAGTCCCACAAACGTCTCGTACACCTTCAGCGACTTCGACGCCAGGGGCGAAATGTAGAAGATCGGCACATTCTGCAGCTGTCTGTTGTTCGCCCAGTACTCGTCCAGGATCAGCAGTATTTCCTGCGACCTTCCCAGTGCGAACACTGGGAGCAGGCACTTTCCCTCCCTCATTATTATGTCCAGGACCACGTGCATAAACCTCGACTCTCTCTGCCCGCGCTCCTCGTGCACTCTGATCCCGTACGTGCTCTCGCTGATAAGCAGGTGCACGTTGATCAGCGGTATTTCTGCGCTCGGCAGGTGCTTGTCCTTCTCCACTGAGTAGTCTCCTGTGTACAGGATCCTCACTCCGTCGATCTCCACCAGGAACATACACGCTCCTAGCACGTGGCCTGCTCTGTAACATGACACCTTTATGTTATTCACTGTCAGCTCCTCGTGAAAGTCGATAGTCTCAATTTTATCTAGCGCAAACTCCACGTCGTCGAACGTGTACAATCCTGATCCGCACACCAATTCATCCATTTCCGTATCTTCGTTTTGTCCTTCGTCGTTCAGTGCGTCAGGCTGATCGAATATCTTCTTAACGCTGTGCAGCTGCTCCATTCTTGCGTAGTCCGTCCACAACAGGTGGCAGATCGCCTTCGTTGCCGACGTCATAAATATTCTTCCTCTGAACTTCGTCTTCGACAGCAGGTACGGTATAGCTCCGCAGTGGTCCAAATGGAAATGTGTTACTAAACACACTTCGACCTTCGTGATGTCCACCGCTTCGAACACTGGCAACGCTCCCACTCCGGAAAGGGCCGGGTGGAGGCCACAGTCGAACATAACGCACGAGTTTCCTCTTTCTGCGTACACGCACGACCTTCCAACCTCGCAGCCGGCTCCCAAAACTGTAATCCTGGTAGGATACTCAGCATCACCGAAAACGTAAGATGTCATTATTTAAAACCCAAGAATAGAATTTACATTAAAATGATGCTCATATTAAATATTATACTAAAAATCGGTTTTTATGAGTGAATAGAATCAAATCTTTTTTTGAAATATTTATAATAAGTGACAAATTTTATCAAATATAATTATACAAATTTTCAAAATTAAAATTATAACAAAATAACCAAAATTGCAATCTATAAAGTTACAATAATATAGTTAAAAGATTTCAAATCAAATAGAATCTTGCACATATTCATGTCCCCATTCACAATTAATTACATTACTTACTTATATAACTTTTTACTATTCAAACACCTGTTTTAAAAATGGCAACAAATACAGATGCTATGCTCACGAGAATAGATACTGAAATTAAGGAAAACAAGTTTTACGAATCGATGCAACACATTTTAACATTCGTGAAAAGGTTAGTTTTTCATAAACTTTATTTTTATCGACACACAATTAACAAATCACTTTAGAAATGCTTTGAGGAAAAAATATAACGAATCTCTTGAGACATTATACAAATATGCTCTTGTTTACTTAGGTATGATTACATACAATTTTATATTCTTTAGAAAACAATCAATACGTATTATCTGGAGAGTTAATGGACGAATATGTTAAAGTTGCCGAATCCGGTTCAGTAGCCCTTACACCTCAGATGGTTACAAATTTTGTTTCAGTTTTTGAAACACCCTGGAAGACATCTCCACACTCTTCCGATTTTAATAAAAGCAAGGAATACCAATCTACAATGTCTCTATTTACAAAATTTATGAACAGAGCCATCTTATACAGTAAATCTGTTGAATTCCCAAATGGCAATCCAGAATTACACAAATCGCTCGGATCATTCTATAAACAAGATAAACAGTATATTAAAGCACAGGCCAACTTGGTGTATTCCCAGGATGTAGAGTTACTGTTTGAATCGATCAAAGAATGGAAAGAGGAGGAAAATAGGTTGGATGGTGATTATTACTACTTGAGAGCAGTTTTGATGCTTTTAGCATCTAGAGACGTCTTAAACGCAAAGTGTTTTGTATATATGCTAGATTGCAACTTGGAAGATCCAAAGGTATTTTTTAATATATATTTGTAAACTAACACACTAATATAGACTCCGGTTCAAATAAGAGTTGCACACCTATTAAGTGAGTCATGTGACCCTCCTGACCCGAACAAGTTTCAAGATATATGTGAAAAATACAGTGAATTGTTTAACGCGGACAAGGAGTATTCGAGCTTATTGAAATCGGTAAAACACAACTATTTTAGAGATACCTTCAATCCAGGAATGAATAACCAGCCTGGAGTTGAAAACGCACTTTCAGGTTTCCTCAGAGCTTTTATGTAATTTATACTGTAAAGAAATACACACTATTCTATCCCTAGTCCCCAACATTAATGTTGTGTATAAAATTAAACAGTTGTCTCAAAAACAACATTTTAACAAACAGACAGGCTTTACGAAATATTTAAAAATTAATAGTTAATATTTAATTGTACTGGGTTTTTTAATTTAAAAACAAACTAGCTATTACAATAGAAGGTTTATTGAATTTGAAAATTTTACAGTCAATTAGGATTCTAATCGTTCAAATATAATTATTTAAACACGAAAAATAACATTTTAATATAAATCTTGAAAATGTTTAATCTAAAAACCGTAAAGGCACTTTTGAAGAGACCCGATTTGCACAAAGGCAAATTGGTAGGCGGATTCTCAATCCTACTGTTCGCGCTGCCGACGACGTCTATGCTCGTCTTGCCATCGTTTACAAGGCTACTAGGCTTCGGCTCAATGGCCTCAATGATGACGGGGGTGGTCACGGCAGTAGTATTAGTACTGGGACTAACTCTGACATATGCATGGGTGGCCTACAAGTCAGACGAAAGTGGCGAGTCTCCCGCAAATTTCATACTGACTAAGTCCACCAAGTCAGATTAGAGCAAAAAATTAAGGCCCAAAAGTAATATGGTCATATTAGTAAATATATATGATCAGTATACAATCATTTTTGAGGTCATATATAACATAATAACGAATATAATGATTTATATAAATAGATCTATTATATACGGGGAATATCGATAAAAAGGTTAGTCGACGTTGTATGGTATGACAAAGTAGAAGTTTACAAAACTGAATAAGATTCCTAGAAAGAAAATAATATTTTATGAGACACTTCAGACCAAAAATAATTAAAAATTATTTAAATATATTTAATAAAAAAATTATTTTAAATTAAATTATTAATAGTTGCCACTACATTTGAGTCAGTACAGAGTTAGCAGAACATTTTATATAGTTTAATCAACCCCCAATCTAAATTTATTATATGCCATTTAATAAATTTAGAAATGAAGGGATCTAATTCTAATAATTGATTTTAATTATATCTCAAATGATATATTGTACCATATTTATAGTAAAAGATAACTTTAATTCATTTAATCGTGATATAAATCAGAAAAAATAGATTGAAAAAATTGAAAATAAAATTTTAAAGCACATTCCTTTGGAATATTTAACTAAGTTTTAATATATTTCTCGTTTTTTCAAATTCTGTAAACTCTAGTTTTATTATTTAAATTCGAGACGCAATTTTGCAATCTAAACTTGATTTATTTAAATGAAAACAAGTTCTCAAAGCTTTGCATATAACTTGGAGCCTGTACCTGAAAAATTATACAGAAGGGTGTTTAGAACAATGTCGACAACAGATTCATACGGGTCGTTCTCCAATTTACTTTTACCAATTTATTCAGATTATAATAAATGGCTAAAATCGTTTTATTCAAGTAAAATAAACGATTTTTTAGATTTTAAGTCTACATCTCACAGTAAGTTTACAGTACATTATAGATACACATTTGTTTAACAGTGGAACTAACACAAATTTGCAGTCTTGACTCCACAATCAGAGGACATAGTGGACGCAGATGACATAATATTTGAGCCGTGTTTGCTGGATTGCCACACGGAGGAAGGGTTCGTTACTGCGGCAACACACCTGATCCTGCACATGATAAGAACGAAGCAGGCAAGGTCGCCGACGAGCGTAGTGACAATAGGCCTGTCAGGAGGCTCAAGCCCAATGGAGATATACAGGTTCCTAGGTGGTCTTAGGGACCTGGACATAGACTTCAACAGGATAATCCTGTTCATGGTGGACGAGAGGTACGTGGAGTCGGACGATGAAATGTCAAACGTGAGGCTGATAAGGAACACGCTGCTTAAGGGATGGCCAATTCCGGAGTCAAACCTGATATTCCCAGACACGTCACTGCCACTGGAAGAGTGCGTGAGGAAGTACGAGGAGGACCTGGAGAAGGTGTTCGGAGTGGTGAACGTTAACAGAATCCAGAACTTGTTTTACAGAGAGGGCCTGGACAACGACCAGGGCTTCGGCGTGGACAGCTCGTACTTCGTGAGTCAAGAGCCGGCGAGCCTGGAGTCGCTGAAGGACGCACTGGACTCGAACATGTTCAAGCCGATGTACCCAGTGGTGCCGGACCTGGTGACACTGGGCATAGGAGAGGACTTCCACATAGCGGGCCTCTTCCCAGAGTACCTCTCGACGCTGGACTCGTCGTACGTGACGGACTCAGTGCACAGAGTCATGGCGACGTACACGGAGACGAACGTGGTGAGAGAAAGAATCACATGCTCCCTGCCATTCCTCTCGTGCGCGAAGAGTAAGCTCTTCTTCCTGAAGGGCGAGCGCAAGAAGAAGATATGGAACACGATGCTGCAGTACAGGCACTACGACCCGATAAGGTTCCCAGCGACGCAGATATTCACGAAACCAGGCTGCATAGCAGTGCTGGACTCGTCGACGATAAGGAAGGTGCGCCTGAAGATACCGATGGAGCAGAGCGACTACCTGACGTTTCTGCTGTTCGGGAGCGGCGGGGACCTCGCGAGGAAGAAGATATACCCGGCGCTCTTCCACCTTTTCTACCTGGGCTTCCTGCCGAACAGGTTCCACATCCTGGCAATATCGAGGACGGACCTGGACTTCGACGACTTCTTCTCCACGATTTCGAACGACATCTTCGACTCGATCACCACGAACATATTCATGAGGAACCCGGCGGCGAGGTTTGACTTCCCGACGGTGATATCGGAGTTCAAGAACAAGTGCAGCAGAATGTAGGTTTACACGGGTGTATTAGTTACCATAGTTACTAAGTGTTGCTTTAAAGCGCTATAATACAGCAACTGTGTTTAATGGCATTGGACATATTGATCTCAAATAATGAAATAAGTCGCAATGATTTACTGTCAACAATAAAACTATTTGCTAGCATTAAACCTAATGATAACCGCTAACTGATAACTAACAATTGATGTTTAGGACTCTGCAATACGACGGGGACAACTTGTTGGAGAAGTTCTCGGAAAGGCTGCACTCGATAGAGTCGGGCTCACAGACGTCACACAGAATGGTGTACCTGGCGACGCCGTCGGAGGCGTACCAGAACATCCTGAAGATCGTGACGTCCTGCTGCAAGCCGAAGAACGGATGGTTCAGAGTGATGCTGGAAAAGCCCTTCGGAAGAGACCTGGACTCGTGCATCGAAATAGATAAGTTCCTGAGCAAGCACGTGAGCCCGGATGAGACATTCCTGGTGGACCACTACCTGGGGAAGCCGATGATCAGCTGCATCATCTCCTCGAAGCTCTCAATAAGGTACGGGCCGCTCTTCAACAACAACTACGTGAAGAGCGTGCACATCACGCTGAAGGAGGAGATCGGCTCCATGGGAAGAAGCTACTTCGAGTCGTACGGAATCATAAGAGACATGATACAGAACCACGGAATGCAGCTGCTATCACTTATCGCAATGAAGGCGCATCACAGAAAGTCGATATCACAGGACAAGTACGATGTGCTCAAGTCAATCAAGACGGCGGAGCTGAAGGACGTAGTAATAGGACAGTACACAGCCTCCGAGGCAGGATGCGCGTACCGCGAGGAGAACAACGTGGCGCCGGACTCGCTCTGCCCAACCTACTGCACCATGGTATTCTGGATCGACAACGACGACTGGCGAGGAGTGCCCTTCGTGGTGACCTCGGGCAAGGGGCTGGACGAAAAGTCGGTGGAACTGAGGCTCAACCTCAAGAACAACCTGCCGGAGGAGATCTGCAGGGACTTCGTGCCCTCGCAGCTCGTCTACAGAATACACCCGCGGCCCTCGGTATTCTGGGTGAAGGACCTGAAGGAGATCAACGTGGGCGAGGTGCGCGACGGCATGACCTCGGACCTGGAGAGCGACAACGGCATGAAGCCGGCGCAGCGCATCCTGGTCGACGTCGAGTCCTCGGCGGCAAAGAGGTCGATCGAGGGCGCCTACGAGCTGCTCTTCTACTACGCATTCTCGAACAAGCGCGAGATCTTCCCGACGATCCACCAGGTGAACGAGGCGTGGCGCGTGCTCACGCCGGTGCTGAACGAGATAACGGAGAAGAAGCTGGTGCCCTTTTTCTACCCGCGTGGCTCCGCGGGTCCGAAGGAGGCTGAGTCGCTGCTGTCCCTGCTCTGATGTGCCCTTACCCTCACTCCGCATGTTGCAAAAGTGCATACCGACACACGCGGGCATTTATGCAAGCGGGCGCAGCCGACACACCCTAATATGCTGATAAATACACATGACTACACGCGTATGAGTACACAATCGCATTATTGATAGTTTAGCGTTATTCCGTCCTTCATTTCCTCCGGGGTGAACAGGTGAGTGTTGTAGATCTTGCGCATCTTCAACTTGAACCTAGGGAAGATATGATATATACGTTTTTAATATGAACTGCAACAATAAACAATAACTAGAACAATGACAACAGTAACTACAACACTAAACAGTAATAACAGCTATAATAACAGCAACAATATCTTGAGACCGTACCCCTTGGATTCCTTCTTCTTCCGCTTCTCACTAAAATAATTTATAAGTGGGTCTGGTGAACACTTACGGCTGAGTCGGCTGAAAGTTGATCACGGCCTGACTGATGTTGTAGTCACGAAGCAGGTCCTCGTTAGGCGGAACGGTTACCTACAAAGGCGTGAGATGAGCTGCACTCACCGAGTCCCAGAGCGACTTTATGTCGTGGTCCAGCTTGTAGCGCTCCTGCTCGAAGTGCTCCTTGCCCAGGGGGAAGAGCACGAGGCCGTCGACGTTGTTGTAGCACTCCTGGCACTTCGAGGAGCTGTAGAGGCTGCACTGGTTCTGCGTGCCGGCGTACCTGCACTTCTTCTTGCCTACGCACTCGGTTTAGGCGGCAAACGTACCCTTGGCGTGCGACAGGTTCGAGCGAATTGCGCGGATTTTGCGATGTTTCAGCAGCTCGTTGATCCACGTGACCATCGAGGCGCTGTTGGTCAGCAGCTCCAGGTTAACTCTGAGCCCGCTGGAGCCCACGTTGTTCACGACGTAGGCCAGCAGCGTCTCCTGGCTGACCACCGACTCGAACCTGTTCTTGTACAGCAGCCTCTTCGTGGTCGTGTTGAAGTCGATCATCTTGTTGTTCTCCAGGAGCTCAAAGAGCTCCTTGTTCGTGGATATGTTCACTCCCTAAAGCCGAATCAGAGATGGGCTGGACTTACGTCAAATCCAATGTTGCGGAGCGCCTTCTCGAGCTCGAGCGTGTGCAACGGCCTCCTGTGCTTTGCCAAAATCCTAATTATTTCGTGGACGACGTATCTGATGGGCGCCTCCTTGCCTTTGTGCGTGATTGTTACCAACTTTTGGTCCGAACTCGCGTTCCGTCCCGCCTGTGAGTGAGAGGACGAGTTATAGGCGCTATTGACCACGACACTGGAGGAAGATATGTAACTCATGCTTGATAAATATGTATATGAAGAAAAGAGTAAATTACGATTAAAAATCACAGTAGGAACTGTAATAGAAATAGTAGAGTAGGGTCGGACTGATGCTAGAGTTTTTATAAAAGTGAATTTCATTTCCCGCTCCCATTAGACCAAATTTAGGCATTAACCTATTTTTTATATCGTAAAGAAGCTGATTCTCACTTCTTATCATGCCGCTATTGAGCTTATACTTATTCATAATCCTTGTGTAATAGTCTTCGACACTCGACGCGGATTCTTCGCCAGATCTCAGATATCTGCTCCCATTCTCCTCACAAACCACTGATATCTTCTCCTCATCATACTTTATTAACTCTTTATATCTATTTAAAGCATCCATATACTTTTGTACCAGATGCGTGTCACACTCGTTCCTTTCCAGTGATTCCAGGATCTTCCAAACACATTTTTGCAAAATTCCATATATTTTACTCGACATTTCACCTGAAACGCCTTCTATCGATCCATTAAAGCCCTCATCTTTACTCTGAACCAACTTACTCAGCCATGACACATAGACAACATTGTTTATTATATCCACAAGCGACTTTTCCTCAAAATCAGTCTTATCAAGAAACCCCTTTTCATCTATTATACAAATTAGTCTACAAAGGGTCGATATAATGGTTCCAAGCCTTGTGGTTTGATGCAAGTCATTGGCACTTGAAGACGAGTTTGATGTGTTCCCGTTCTACAAATATTGCTACAAGCTCTAACATACCTTAAAAGCTGGATCCTTCAAATACTTACAGAAGCTAATTCTACACATATGGTCGACAAGCTTACAACATAGTCTATATTCTACACACTCTTCCTTAGCATAATATTCAGCAATAAGTGAAACGAACCCCTCCGAACTACAATTATATATTATTCCGAAAATATTGTATCAAACTTACCAGAGCAGTTCCTCTAATCTAGATACAATCGTTCCAGACCTATCACGCATCATCGTCACTCTCATCGAGTCAACTATTTTAGTAACTGAATTCAAAAACCGCGATACATTAACATTTGAACCTTCCCTTCTATAGTCGCTTCTAACTACTTCAACCAATCTTGGAATAGGCACTTCTAATACCGACTTATACAGGGAAAAGGGCATATAATTAAGTCTAGAAAACGAGCTAATAACACTTGCTATATAGTCCACTACACACGGTTGACTTGTAACAATGCTGTTTTCCTTGTGTGTGTAGCTCCACAGATTATTGTCCGTAAAATACCTAATTATTCCGTCAACCTTGTTACTCAAACCCATTATCTTCCCAAATTCCTTCATCGTCTTGTGTTTAAATCTGTATTTTTGATGATATGGTTTTAGTAACACTTTATTGTCCACATACATTAAACTATTATTTCCAACCAACGATTCACCAGACACCAATTTACTAACTACACTCTCAAGCCCTTTATTCAGTTCCCAACCCTTATTATCAGCATTAAACTTAACATATGGTGATAGGAAACATCGTTTCAATATTTTAACTTGATTTATGTAGAAAGTTGATGGCTGAACTATCCTCGATCCCGAGTACTTCATTTTATACTTGATTCTTCTAATCGAGGAGTTAACGTTCCCGTCATGTTTCCTTTCGTAGTATACGTTGGACAGGCACTTACTGAATTCAAACTCCGGTCCCCTTTTATTCTTTTCAAGTTGCTGCTTCATCGACCTTCTGTTATTCAGCCTTCTCAGTGCTGGATGCTCTCCATTAAAATATGTTGAGTAAAAGTTACTAAAGTACTGCGATAACGACTGCACACTTATAATATCCGTCGACTCTGGCACGTATTTCAACTCGCCCTCCTTATCTTTACTCTCCCTTACTGCTGGCAATGATCTCCTAAGCTTCCTCAGAACAGACCTTCGTGGCCTCTCTGCCATTTCTCCTTCAGATCCATTTGTGGCTTGAATAAAACTATCAGTGGTAAATATAGGTTTACTATCAGTTGCTAAATACTTCTGTTTCCCTCGTTTAAAGACAAAATCTGCCAGATTAATTCCACTATCCACATTGTCAACGATATTAATAACGCTTCCCCTCACACTATCACCAACAGCGTTGTCATCGAAACCGTTATTGTCCGATTCAATGAGCTTCTTAATTTCAGATACTCCATCGTTTGAAGTTGCAGATACAGCGTTAATTGAACTGATGTGGTTATATTTTACTTTAGATATCAAATTAGACAGTGATGCGATAATGCTGAACTTAGAGTACAAATCTTTGCTCGATGAGTCTATTAAAAACACATTTTACTAGACATAAATACCTGCTACATATCTGGAAACTGCGATTATTAGTGGCTTGTGCTTATACGAAAGCGACGCAAAGTGATTCAAACATGATGCCAACTATGCATATTTTGTCTCTTAACCGCGTACCTGGGAGGACGAATAATTGTGTATATTACCAGAAATACAAAGTCCTATTTTATTTAAACATTCTGTATCTCGGTAGTAGAACTTGGACAGAAGCCTAAATGCACACACATGACTAATCTTTAAACTTACGCTAAGGCCTCAACCGTGAATTCTGGTGTTATCGAACCCCTGCATTCATTTAAAAAGTACTTTAACACCTATAAAATCATTATTTGACCACTGCATACTCTTGCAAACGGCGTCGGCAGATCCCTGATCTTCGAACACAGCAGCGAATTGTTAAGCATCCTCACGTGTGACATGTCGGAACCACTCAACTCCCTTTCGAAATTCAGACAGATTAAGTCAAAAACATCTCTGAACACACAATCAAGCAAATCAACTTACTCGTCCGAGTCGTCTACTACCAGTTGCGTCTGACTAAAAGTGGACAGGTGGTTGTAGGACATAAGTCCCATGTGCTTCACACAGTGCTCGTACAACCGTAGATACTTTTTAACGTACTTTTCCGATATCCAGAGATCCGAGTGAACCTACAGGTGCGTGTCAATACTCGCATAAATACCAAGAATTGCAAAAATCTCAAGTGGTCTCCCACGCTCTTTAGGTGACGCACATCTTCAATCTCTTTGAAGAAGGCGTCCAAATATCTTACATTCGGTATGTACCTAAATTTGACATATTTTTTGCCGTCCAACCTCAAAATATAACACGCTTTTAAAAATATACTCAGTTCCCTCAGTTTAACCTTCTTCAGCTTACACAGCCAGTATAATGATTCCGATATTCCGTGCATCAAAAGTATATTCCTATACTTATGCAGAGCCAGTATTTCACAGATATCCGCCAACTCATGGGACCTATTCACATTTAAAGGGGCAAAACTAACTTAAGAAGCGACAAAATAGCCAGTGTTTTGTTGGAGAGCTCCAACATAAACTTCACATCATCGTATCCTCTAGGCTTAGTTCTAAGAACCTGGTAAGCCTTCAAAACCGTTGAGGAAGATTTATCAACTAATGAAGAATCCAAACGGAGAACTAATAATAATCATTTATTGATGAATAGATTTTTTTTAAAAATACCATTTTTATTAATCTGAACATCAGTTGAGGTAGACTGGGAACGTGTTTGAACAGTAGACGAACAACAATTTTTTTTATTTAAATACACACTGACTGCATTAATATCATTTAAACATTTTTGACGGTTTATTTTCAAAATTCTAATAGAAATCATTTATTTAACATTTGAAACACAATATCGCAATTCCAAATAATAAATCAACTTAAATCTGATAAATTATATTACCTCTTTACTAAGGATAAAAATATTAATATCAAATATCGTCATTAAGTAAATATTAGTAATTTTATCATAATACATATTCGACATCACTCACACTACAATATCGTTACGATTCATTATATAAGTTCCTAATTTTGTAAGATATCTCTTTAATTTTCCATATATGACTTTTTATTTTAACAAATGCTAGTTTAATCATACACATCGAAGTTTATCATGACTCTTCCCTACTGTTGCCACATCGGTAGTCAGATCGACGTAGAATTTAACTCACCTTCCGGTTTACCTAAGTGGGTCTTAAACTCATTTAGGCACCCGAAGGTTCCTGCCGATAACTTGACTTATAAAGACGTATTAGGTAATTTTTTTCAAAAATTATAGCACATATTTTAGTGAATCAAAAAAATAAGGCCGATTTAAAGATTCTTTATAGAATATGCAGTACATTTCTTGAGAGATATGGAGTAACCATGGTATTACAACTAAATTTTAATCTTGTTATAGAAAGATTTAATGAATTTGGAGGATAAGGGCGGGAAACAGGAGTTGGCGATTTCCGACGTGAAGGTCGATAAAGACCAGAGGAGCCAAGATTCAGCGAGTTCCAACAGTTCGTCGGACACGAGGACGAACTTCGACTTGGGCCTAGAAGACGAGGCATCGAGCTCTGACCACCGGGAAATCATTAAGTTTCAGCTGTCTTCCATGATCAACAAGTCCATGATATACTACCTCACGCTGCACAACACGGACTCCAGGTGTCCCGGCCTCTTGAACTCGTCCAAGAAGCCGCTTTCAATCAATTCAAGCTCAAAGTACGAGATCGTGACGGGGCTGATAGACTGCATAATGAACCTGATTTCAGCAAAGAGGAAGGGCAAGGAGGCGGTGGTGATCACGAACGAGTACTCGGGCATCTTCACGCCCGACGAAATCATGATAACGAGGTCGAGCATAACGTTCCGCGAGGACCTAAAGAAGCACAAAATACCGTTCACGACAATCTATGACGAAATAAGGTCGTTTCAGAAGGAGATGCCCAAGGTCAAGAAGCCTAAGGTAGACTACTCTGACATAATACACTCATACCTGAAGAACGACTACGGAGCTACGAAGAAGAGACAAAGGGCGTTCCAATCGGCAGAACAGAGCGACCTCAAATACATAAACAGGAATGACCCGAAGGCGTATTTTTTTAACTCGATGAACCTGCCGAAGTCGGACGACTACGACGTTAGCGTGATGAGGGTCTCGGGGAAGGACAATTGCACGAAGCTGCTGAACGTGCTCTACAAGTCGAACATCGACAGCCTCCTGGGAAAAAACGCGGAAAAGCCGTGCACGGTGAGGATGCTGCTCTCGAACTTCGCGACGCAGTTCTCGAAGATGAACCACGCGCGCTTCGACTACTCGAACAATAAGGGAGTCTGCAAGATGTCTATCATGGGCCTGCTCACGCCGGCGGCGATGTTGAGCACGTTCAGCGTGCTGAAGATGCTGGAGAGCGTCCGAATATCGCAAAACACAACGGCGAGCGTGAAGTACAACGTCTCCTTTGACGAGGAGATGTACGAGCGGCCGCTGCGGATATCCCAAAGTAAGATCTACAAGCACTTCATGGACAACTACTCCTCGATCAGAAGGAACTACAAGGCCACGTACATCGCGCTGAAGAAGCTGGTGCCGTTCAAAAAGTTCATAGTCAGCGAAAGTAACCTGTCAATAGCGCCAATGCCCGGGGCCTCCGGCAGCAGAAAGCTGGCCCTGAAGAACGAAGAGAAGCTGGCCTTGGACAACAAACCGGCGTTCTCAAAGGGCACGGACTTGGCGCTGATCGCGAAGAAGCCGGAGTCAGAAGTGGCGGTGGTGAAGGACACGCTGTACTTCAGCCTCTCGAAGACGAGGCAGGTCCTTTCGACCATCGAAGGCAACAATATCGCATTGACCCAGTCCACGCTGTCCTTCCTGAACGACTCGTTCAAGAATGTGACTGGCGTCCGCCTGAGGGACCTGACCTACGGAGACGGATCCAAGTGCTACGTGGACCTGTATCCGAATCAAGTTAAAACCAACAGAGCGGCAGTTGAAGAAGTGCCCGAACTCAATAGTCAGAGTAAGTCGACTGTGACCAATGGTGCTGAGAACACGGCGGCGACCGAGGATTTCACGACTTCGGTGCTCTCCTACGTCATGCCGAACAACTTTTCGAACGGGATCTGGGTTCTTTCATACCTCCTGCACAGTTCAGGCCAATCGCAGCTGTTTGATAAGAAGTCGCTGGAGAACATCACGAAGCATGACGTTTTTAAGACTAATTCCAACGAGTGTTTACTTGAATCGCCACGAGAGACCGGAGAAATCGACCTGTTTCAATCTGTGAACTTTCCACTTGCTCAGCAGTCATACATCGCACCCCTGGTGGCCCACATTAACTTCAACAAACAATTCGCACTCGTGTTTAAAGTTACGTACTCGAGTTATGTTAAAGGTGAGCATCTTGCTCCCAGTCCCACTTTAGTAGTGAATAATGCGTCAAAGCTACAGGCATCGCCTCCGCCACCTGAACGCGAGTTGAACTTAACCAAGGGCTGGAACAACTACTTCAAGCAGAAATCTCTGCAGTCACAGTCGACGGTTGCGACCCAGGAAAATGATGAACTCGGGGCACCCCAAAAGCGCAAACATGAAGTTGATGAAGAAACTCCTAAGTACCAAGACACAATAAATACGACGGGGAGCAACAAAAACCACGTTGGAAACAACAGAAAGGCCCCCAACGGCAGTCAAAAAAGCACCGCATACTCAAAAAAGGACAACATACCAAATCCTCTAAACAACAGCAACCATAAAGGACCAAACCCTCTCAACAACAGCAACCATAAAGAACCAAATTCCCCAAATAAAACTACCACCAACGGAACGACCCCTGATAACATTCCCAATAACATCGGTAACACTGACGACTTCATTTTATTAAATAGCATAGTGGGCATGCCAAACGTGAGCAGGATCCTGTCCATAAAGGGAAGCAAGTTGAACTCCATTGTCAGAATAGAAAGTGAAATAAAGAGTGATTTTGGGACTATAAACACGAGCTTGAGGAGTTTCGGAAGATCGCAGATATGCACCTTTGACTTTGAAACCACGACCATGGAGGACATGTTTAATGGAACAGATAATATCCTGAGGCAGTTTGAAGAAATAATCAACAGGACGAAGGAGGAAAGGCCACGCGACCTGACCCACTACGTGCTGCTGTTCATGTTCAGCAATGAGCCTTCGGTGCAGGAGTGCGTAAACCTGAAAATGCTGAAAAACGTGCTCAACTCTAACCAGATTAAGTTCAGTCCGAAGATAGCGGCGCTCAACAACCTCGACTTCAAGCACCTGAACAAAACGAACGTGAACAAGTTCATAAAGTCGTTCACATCGAGCGGGTTCGCGTCAGGGTCTAAAAAACTCGAAAAGGATGCGGTCTCGTACTCACTGCTGTCCTCGGACATGAGCATGGGCGAGATGAGGGCATCTCTGAACCTGGTAAGTAGCTAGAAAGTAAAGAGTGTTCAGGTGAGTCGGGACACTAAGTTACAGATGATCGGAGTGCCGCTGCTGGACGGAGGCATAGAGCGCTTTGACCGGAGCTGCATGAAGGTCGTGAAGGTGCTCAACACCCTGAGGTCGGAGTTCAAAATCGGCCTCGAATTCGTGAACCTGAGCTGGATATTCGATGCGTACTTCGACGGAATGCTGAACTTTAAAGCGATTCCAGAACAGTACGTGCTGCCGCACCTGAAGGGGATCCCAAACAAGTACTCGCTCCAGGACTTCTCAATCCAGCACTTCAGGGAGGACAGCTCCTCCCAGTACAGGCAGGACATGGACGAGCTCAGCGAGTTCAGCGGCACGCAGGCCAAGTCGTCCCAGGAGTCGAGCCTCGAGCTGCTGTCACAGCTGACGACCAACGGAACGGCCGCGGAAGCAGCCCCAGCCGGCGCACTCGTGCCACTTGAAGGCTCACAGTGCGACGGCGCAAGTCCACTCAGCTTTAAGGAGGCCTACTCCCAGGCGAAGCAGCTTTGGGGCTGGAGCGTGTACGTACTGAAGGAGGCAGAGCTGCAGATATCCGAGCAGGACTGTGCGCTTTACCGAAAGCACTGCGGAATCCGGGTGAAGCCGGTCGAGTCGCTGGACGAGGTCGCCTCGGACGTGGAGAGGAGCGTGCTCGAGGCGCTCTCCAGGTTCGAAATCAGTGCGAGCGACGTCGAGGAGCACTTTGCACGCGACAGGATCCTCGTGAACGCGGTCGTGGTATCATCCGAAGGCTCGGCGCCGGCGGTCAGCGACGCGCGCTCGGCCCCCGTTGCGTCGCCTCAGGTAGGCGGCAAGAAGGTCTGCTTCGGAGCCTACGAGGGGGTCCCGGTGATCAACTACAGGTGGATTCTCGGCATCCTGGCCTCCAAGCGCCCAAATCGCAATTAATTTACATATTTACACAAGTACATCAGTGAAAATACCACCCCGTTCTCCAAGTGTGTCAAGTATCACAAGTCGGCGCACACTGCATGTCAAATAAGAATTTAAAAAGTATAAATTAAATACACACCGGTAAACCTTAAAACACATAAACGTCAAGGGGACTGAACGCCACAGCCCTGCCTACTAAATCAAATAAGATAACGCGAAATACAAAAATGGACAGAAATACAAATAAAAATAATACAAAAGAAGAGAGGTGTCAGATGATGGGTAAGTTTACTGATTTAATAAGTATGAATAGACGAGATTCCAGTTCACTATACACAGCACGGGTACGTTTCCATTCCAGAGGAGCAAATGAACGTAAGCTATATCAACCCATAGAATAACTGAACAGAGTCCGATTCCGCTGTACCCGAGCAACCAGTACATCATTCAGAGCGTTGGCCACGAGCCAATGACTGCACACTACATGGATGGAATGGAGCCGGCGTACATCTGCAACTACCCGGCATACGAGGCTGGAGTGCCCATCAACACGTCGATCCAGCAGTACAAACAGTCACCTTTCCACTCTATTGCGTCGTACGAGATGTCGAGGCCGGAATCCAAAGCAATGTGCAACGCAGCCACCGAACAGAGAGACGCTAGCAGGCTCCAAAAGGGCAAAAAGAGCCCCGGAAAGACCACACATCGTCAGAAAAGGAACTTCCTATGCTGTTAAACCCCAAATATTCGTTAGAGCTGTTAGTATAATGTAATGAACACCATAAATACACAGTCGCAGATACCTTTATTATTTACCTTATAAATAGACAACATGACAATACATTCATATGAAAAACACTTATTATTCAGCGTGCGTTTTAAATGAGGACGACGAATCCCAATGTGTAGTGCAGGCGCTGAATTTGATCGGAACCATTTTAACCAGCAGTTACTGCAAGGAAGACTCTAAGGCATTGCTGATTTGCACAAGGTCGGCGTGGAGCAAGGCCATAGAGTCAGCCGGCATTGACATAGCTTTCTCCTTTTACTCGAATAAATGCAATGGAGCTACTCAGAATTCGAGTCTTTCGCAAATCTACTCTACAGAGTTTGTGTATAATTTACTTAAGCACTGTTTTGGTAAAAAATTGACCAAGGTGAACGCAAACAACCCGAGTTCGGAAGGGAAATCTCAGGACCCTCAGGATTCAGCCAGCGCAGACTGCGCATCTGACCCGGGTCTGTTTAGTGACCAAGACGAGGAAGAATCACACATTCCAAGTGCGAAGCCAGACTCGGGTGCCAATGGACACAAGGATGGCGACAGCGCCAGTCTCTGTGTTAATTCCATGAAGAGACTGCTCATTAGATTCGTTGACGACTTACCCAGTAGAAAAATAGTTGATGGAAGCTCGAAGAGGTGGGCGCCTGAGGACGAAGGGAACAGCTGCTTCTGGAACTATATTCAGGCCGCCAACGAAATAGCTATCCATGGGGGCGCCGTGGACTACGTGGTCGTGGCATCGCTTTCCGAATTCGTAATGAGGTCAGTTCCCAACTACTTGAGGGAGGGCCCCGACGAGGGCGCACACCCCTTCACCTCTTCGCCGACCAAACAGGGGAAAATCAGGTACTACCAGCCGAAGACAGTATCAATGTACACAATGGCCCTGGCCATAACCATAAACGCAGTGAACTCGCGAGTAAAGGGACTAAAGCACATTAGTGGACGCGGTTCTAGACTTCTGCCTAGGTTTGCTCTCGTTGAGTCTCTGCCTCCACAGGAGGAGGACGCAACCAAGTTCATCAAGTTCATATCGGCCAGGTTCGGATCCACCCACCTGGTTAAATAGCGCCTCGTTCCTCTGAACAGTGTCGATGCTCCCTAATCGAACTCAATTCCGAAGGACCGCCATTGGCATTGGTACTGTTGTGATTCTCCACAGTGCTACCGGTGGACACAGCACTGGGACTAAGTACCTTCTGCTTTGCAATCCCTGAGTAGAAGGCCGAGCACTTGTAAATCGGAATCTTCCGCCGCATTGAGTGTGCGAGCACCAGGGCGTTTTCCAATCCGCGCCCCGTCCTCTTAAGGTCCTTAAACTTAGTACGAGTTGCACTAGCAGGTTTAATTGTACGACCGACAGTACCAACGCTGTGTGCACTTGAAAAACCGCCCATGCGGTTACTTAGTGCCCTTTTGTAGTCCTCGAATAGTGAGTGACTGTACTTGTCGCTAATTTGCATCAGAGCCACGGTCGAGGCCATTTCAAACGCCTTGTGCTGAACCTTTGTAACTCAGTGTAAACTTACATCAATGGGCGAGTTTATGGATCTGGACAGCCTTTCCGAGCCCTGGGTCCTCATCCAATCCAGTTTCTTCCTCGTCTTACAGAGAAGTATCTGTAAATAATATGTTTTCGAACTAATATTCAATACTTATCAGTGCTATTGCTACTAACACTTCTATTAGCGTTATTAGGGGAATATATCGGTAGACATGTTGTGTCAGATTAGAATACAAAGGGTCGGCGTGGAACCAATAACTAGATGTGTAAATAACAGCCACTCGTATTTACCTTCAAAAACAGTATCAGCCTGCTCTCTGGAATGCCGTTTGCGTCCACCCTTATCAGTGGATTCACAGTTGAGTGTGAGTAGTCGCCATCGTCCACTGATACGGGCCTGTCCACAAACCTCGTCCTGTCCTGATTAGAGTTGGCTGTGTAGTACATGTTTGACTCGTCTGCCACCGGTGCGTTTGACATAAACCTCTGATTAAATTCCATGTATTTGGCCACTGGCAGCCCCTCAAAGTACGGGTTTTTATAGACAACTCCGAGGTCCCCCTTGTCATTGATTTCGACCAGGTTCAGCGACTTTATTAAGTCGACTTTCTCCCTCGGAATGCCCTCTGGGAACAGTGACGGCAGCAGCGTCTGAGCGTTATGCATCTTCGCAGCGTCCTTTATAGTATCTGCCTCAATCTCCATCAGTACGTGGTTGTTGACCTCGTCACCTGACACGAATCCATAGTCCAAAAAACACACGTTGTTATCAAAGTCGCCGTAGTTGATTAAAATCTCATCTCCGGGGCCAATGCCACTGGTACTTGATAAAACAAATGATGGCTTCTCACTAGACATGCTCACTGAGATCTGTGAGTTCGCCTTCGATCCACCGTGGTTGCACAAGTCAATAAGTGGAACTATATATGCTCTGCCACACCTCTTGCTACCGTTACCGTCACCAACAACTTTACTGTCAACAATACTATCTTCTGGTTTACATTGTATGCCGGGTGCTGAATCTGCCATGTATGACGCTTCCATAACGTCCGTTTCACGCTCCCCTGGCCTTAAGGCATGCGATACTATTGTACAAAAGAATTTACTAATTGAGCTAGTGTCCACAATCGAATTCAATGACGAAATTAACGATTCCACTGGCCTTTTCATTATGTTATCAGCTGATTGGCTATTCAAAATGTAGTCATTGAAAAAGTCTACACACCGTCTTTTCTCCTCATGATCCGGGTCAAGGCCAGAACGGCCATCAGCCATACTAGTCTTACCAAGTATATAGGACAATTCACCAGCGCCGACTGAAAATATACTATTTGAAAACATACTATGCTTCATTTCCCTTTCGTTTAGCTCCAGTTCCATTTTTTCTAACACGTCTTCCACATTGGTCTTCAAATCCACCTTTGCTGTGTAGTATAACCCATCCGATCTATCCTCCATCATTGAACGTGACTGTGCTATGTGTTCCAACCTTTCTCTGATCACGTTTACTGGGTCACTAAACAGTCCCATCATGTCCTTCAACACCATCTTCCTCTGCGATATCTTATACTCAAGTATCCTTTCCTGGATCTGCTCCACTGCTTCTCTGTCAAACATCATGGGATTGTGGCTAACATCCTTGTTATACAAGTGGTGTAGCCACAACGTCCTAACCTTCTCGCCATCCGGCTCTTCATAGTCCCTACCATCCTTCATATACTTAATTACTGAGGATACTACTTTCAAATAGTATTCTGACGCGAGTGCAAATGTCAGCAAGAACAACTCCTTTTCTCTGCCATTTATAGTGTGATATTTCATGTAAGGATTATCTAAAACTTTGATGAGCACGTTATCCACCGATAGTATATGGTCAGCCAACACCAGTGACCTGAGCACCAACAGTCTTTTATAGTTAATGTACTCATCCAGACGAGTTTCAAACGATTCAGCCTCTACTTCTTTCCCATTTGCAGACAAATTGTCAAAAAATGTGGAAATGCTTTGACTTTTTGCCAACACACCTGTCGATAATTCCTGAAGCCTCTTAATGTGCAAGACATTTTCATGTTTCATAGTCATGGAACCAGCATCCGTCAGTTTAATACCTTCCAATAATGAGGCAACACACGAGTCTACTGAATAACACATGTCTAAGGGTACCCTAATTAACTCAACTCCCTTATCAATATTGGATCTACACATCACCGCCAACTCATCTTCGTCATCTCCTTGGAATCTCAAGAAATATTCACCGCTTAAGTCCGAATAGTCGTTTTTATGGACTCTAGAATCGATTTCTCTAGACAGTTCATATGTTTGAACTATGGAATCTCTGTTATAATCCAGCCTAGGTATACTTCCAAACTCAATGGAGCTATTGATGTGACCTAGTTGTGAAAACAAATGCTTTATTCTCTCTACAATATAATCTTTTTTGTATACTGTACATTTTTGATGAAATCCATGATTTCTTTCGGTGAAATTAGAATATAGTGTGTAATCTCTAATTTTGTTGCTAAAATCATAGGAAGACGTGTATTCACACAAACTTATACTACTTTTGTTATATTTATTAACAAAGCTATAATTTTTAAAACAAACTGCTATATTTAGTGAAAATTTGCTTACATTTATCACCAATCCTAAACTGACGATTTGAACAAGCAAATGGATCCTTCTCACAATCATATATCGTACATAGATCGTATACTACTGTTCAAATGACTGTAATTCATATAACATTACGCCGCATACATTTTACTATACATTTTAGTGGTGTGTTTCAAGGACTACTCTGTAGCGAAGTATCACACACTTCGTCATGTCAATCCTCCGGCTCTTACAAATAAACTCAACAGTATGGTTCTTAGGCAGAATTGCGTTCTTAATCATGAAGACGACGTTGTGACCGGAATCTAGCGACAATTCCTGCACCAAATACTTCATCAAGTGGGATACATATATCGTTTTGGGAACGCATATGTATTTTTTCGGATAACTTTTCCGGGGTTCCTGGGACTTGAACCTAAACTGGTCTAAGTGAGTTTTTATGTTCTTAAACGCTTCCTTCAGCTCAGTATCCGACTCGTGGACCAGTGCCAAGCAGAGTACGTTATCCAACAACGCCCCTATATTTTCGTGATGCTTCACAACTTGTTTCAAGAACTCGTTTGTGGAGTCCACTAGTTCGCTCTTGAGTCTGGGCTTTTCTTCAGACTTTGTGGCGTGGTCAGCGCTTTCAAGTAACGTGGACCATTCCTTCGTTCCCAGGAATTTGTCCAGCTCGATCTTCTCATTTCGTTCCTTTTCAATAAACTCCGGGAATATCTTGTCCACCAGGCCCTGGATGTTATGGTCGTACTCCGTGCCTTCTGCTATGTCCTTCTGAATGACTGTGAAGCAAATTGGACACACCAGACCGTCTGAATAAAAATGTGTTATGGTTCGACCTACTCTCAATTGTTGATAGTACTAGGCAGCTTTTGCAGAACGTGTGCATACACCCTTTGATTGTGTGTGCGTTATAGAACAGTCCTTTGCAGAGCGAACATGACAAAATATCTATCAGGATGGACAATTTGAACTTAACGTCCAGTCCTTCCTGCGTTTCAATTAGCACCGGCTCGCTCTTTGCTTTGACTGGATGCACGCTATTTAAATCTGTTTGGCTATTTTTGCTCTTTATTATGGGAAGTTTGTTGTAACACGATCTCATCACTGACAGTCTTCTGAAAAACTCGTTCTTGGACAATGTGTTAGGTGCATAGTTTTTATTTGCTTTCGACTTAGCTATTGGAGTCACACAGGGTTTTTCTTCTTCTTTTGGAACCAATTCTGGTTTTTTACTTTTGGACAAAGACAAATTGACGAAGTGTCTAATGTAACTCCTGTGCCTTCTGAACAGCCTCGAGTACCGGTGCTTGATTTTGTGACGCAATTTCTGTCTACACTTGTCTTTTAATACCTTAAATTTCAGGCCATTTAAACTTGATCTTGGCATATTTTCAGGTGCATCAAGAATAGACCTATGTGTACGATCCCTTTCTTTCAATTCATCGTACACACCTCCGGCCTGTGTGTGTTGATCAGATGAACCTGAAAGTGTGTTATCACCCATATCAATGAGATGTGTGTATGACGCCTCTTTAACATATTAGTATATGACCATAAAGAGTTTGATACCAACACATTTGCTCAATTCGCGTCTCAAGTGACAATATAAATTAATACTTTATTCAACCAATTTAAGAGCAAGGATATAACAATGTACAAAGGCTATATTTCATAGCCAAACAACAATACTACATTTATGAAATTTCTGTATACATCGAAACAACACTTGAAATAGTTGTTACAACATTAAAAACTTTATAATATCTGTTAAATCGTGATTTTATATTAGATTCCACACCATAAACACTAAAATGGACGTGGCATTAAATCATTAATAATCAAGTTAGATTTTTTATTTAGTTATATTTTTATTTTTACAATATATTTTCTTTCAATTTAAACAAATTAAAATGAGTTCAAACTTTTTAATGAAGAAGATAACCAATTTGGGGTACGATAACACGTGTGATTATTTATCGACCTTTAATGAGTTTGTATTTAAGCTTGAAGAAGATTACATAAATTTGTACTCATTAAAAAAGAGGGATAAGTTTAAAAACACAAAAGCGGGTGAGTGGTTAAAGTCGTTCAAAACCGTAAGTACATTGTTATATCCAACACGTGTTTAGTATTGCTATGACTTAAACCTGGACATTCCAGATGACTATTTTAATCGCAATCAACTGAGTGATGAACAAAAAGAGGAACTCTTGAACAAGTTACTGAATGTGTCACTTTCCAAAAAGTACGAGAGGATGTTTGGCGGTAAGCGACCATTTAAACACATACATATTTAGATAACAAATCTTTGGATGTTTCAAGTGACTATAATTCAAACATTCCAAATTACAACGAAGATTACAAATTCCAAGTTGATAAACTCAACCTTTTTCTCGAAAGGCTTAACCTTCCACTTCTCAACAGTGACAGCAAACCATCGGAACTCAAGTCTGCCTTAGATTTGTATTTAAAGTTCAATAATCATCACAAATCAGCCACACACATCGAACACACATCAAGTTCAACAGTCGTGAACGGCTCGCTGACCAGTTCCGACGATACAGAATCTCTTGAAAACATCGGCACCAAACAATTCAGATCCATGTACAGTAAGTTTAAATCTTCAAACAATATTGTCAGCTGATGACCTGTGTAAATTACAGTCTGAGCTATTATGGCTAACAAAAGAGTTTTCAAAACTACCTAGCAAAAATAAAACAACTTAAAACATCTTTAAGATTTTAATTTAATTGGAAGATTCACTTAACAATTTTTATGTGTGTGATTCCATACCTCCCTATATTTCAACAACTAGGTGTATACGATTGTGATGATTGGAAGTTTTGTCACTTATAACCTGTAAATTATCATAAATGTTCTCAATTTCGCTTTAATCGTAACATCTGTAAAATAAAATGTCAAACGATTCGATGAGTGCAACATCTGACTTTGACGAGTTATTTAAGGTTAACTCAGTCGAATACATCAAAAGATCAGATGATAAATCGGATTCCGAAATAGAAAACATTTTCAAAAGGCTCGCTGAGGTTAGTTTTACATTCCATACTGTTTTACAGCTCGACAATAACAATGTTAAGAAGGACGGGTGCAAATACTTGATAAAGATCCTCGAAAACATTTTACTCGACCCATCTAACCTCAAAACCAGGCGAATTAGAATATCGAACGACGTGTTCACCAAGTATATCTCAAACAACGGGGTTCTCCTGAAGCTATTCGTGTCGTTTGGGTTCGTCGTTGTCAAGGAGTTTTACGTTCTCCAGGTCGTGGAGTTCCATAAACTCGTTAACGCATACAAACAACTCATATTCATGCTGGATGAAAGTTTCGGACTAAAACACCGCTCCATGGAATCGCACTTCTTCGACCCTTTCAAGTCGTACAAGCACAACGCAAACGTCTACGCGTAAGCCGTTATTATCTGGCATTGATGTTTTAGGAACTCTGAGTCATTTGAGCTCGTTTCTAAAGATTTGACGAAAATAGGAATTGATGAAGTGTATAAAGATATATCGGTACGATACCAACATACTTGTGTATTCGTGTGTGTATATTAAAGTGTATAATTAACTGTATACCAGTCCATAAATATGTATACACATACCTACATAACTCTCCATAAAAATACTGCAAACACAAACACAAATACGCGATTAGGAGAGGCAGGATATTGCCTCAACTCTGGACGACTGGAACCCTTCTATCAAGCAGGAGCTGTCGCCAGTGAGACCGAGCAAGATCGCCGCAGATTCTAATGATTCATTCAGTCCATCCACAGCCTCACTCATCAAGGTACGTTCATTGCCAGCAAACTTGATAACATTCATACTCTGTTATTATTTACACGAGGTTTAACGACAATTGTAGATGTACAACATCGGCAAGAATGAAAATTTTGAGTCGAAGTCAAAAAAGGAGCTTGAAACACTCAAGACTAAGTCCGAGCACGCCAAGAGGTGCCCAGTCGTCGAACTTAAGATTAGGCTCCCCAAGTCTACGACGCTGTTGATTCACGTGCCGGTCAAGTCGCCTGTTAGAACAGTGCGGTCCAACATTCAGAAAATACTCCTGGACGACGTGTCGCTCGAGGACTGGCACCTGGTCGAATTTCCCATTCGGAGAAGAATCAATGACGACAGAACACTTCTTGAGGAGGGCATCATGTTCAAGTCCGTGCTCCATTTTACATTCAAAGGTACTTTTTTATCATTACACGTTGGTTTTACGCCATTTAATCCCACTTTCATCTGTAACCATTCACACACTCTTGTTCAGAGGTTCAGCGGAACAATTATCAGGTGGTAAAGAGCGAGTTTTTGGAGAAATACAAGCCTCGAGACTAATAATTGACTTTTAATGTGCCTTGTATTGGCCATTCACCCATTCACCAAACACTAGGCACCTGACTCTAATTGTAGATTCAACAACACACCAACTTTATAGCTAAACAATGCTGACATGAAACCACTAATATTTTACATCACATTATTCATCGGCATTCAAATCCACAGCTTCCCCAGCAATTTCAGATCTTTACTTGTTAAACTGCTTCAAGTACATGTCAAATATCTCATCGCTGGTTGTGGCGTCTTCGGGCTTCTTGTCCTCCCTGACTCTCAAGAACCTTGGAAATCTTAATCCAATTCCCTATACTTCGGGTTAATACTATTGTACTAGTACACTAAACACATAAATATACACTTGACACACATCTGCATACCAATACACATCTGAATACATGTACAGATATCTGCATACCAATACACAAAAAACATGTACACATATCTTCGTGCATACGTATACACACACTAATAAACACATATGCATTTACCTTTTCATTTGTGGTCAATCTGTTTGCGGCTGTATATACTGGCGATATTGACAAATCTGCACATTTACACTCCCACACCTTCTCAGGAGAAAACCACACGTCAGGCACCTAAACCACAGCGTTCACAATTCTCATAAAATACCATTTTGTCGGAGACCTCGTAATTCGACGGCTTTGAATTTACTACGTTATTTTGCAGCGAGTCGTGCAACTCCTTCAAGGTTTGATCGTTAAACCCCGTTCCCGTCTTACACACCCCCTGGTATATCTCCTGTATCGGATCATAGACTGCGAGCAGGAATGAGCCATACACATTGGTTCTTTTGCCCTAAAATAACACGTGTTAGTTATACCACTGCTTTAATATACTGTTGCAACAACTGCAGCATATACGTATATGAGCAACACGAATCTAGTTTGTGGCATACCTTTCCGTAAAAGGCTCCCATTGGCACCAGATCCACCGAGTCTGACATCCCACTGATATAGTCCTTTTTGAACTTAAGCCACTTGTTCGACCTCGCTTGGGGCTCATATGTCGCCTTGTCATCCAGCGTCTTAATCATCAGGCCCTCGCACGACTCTGAAATAGCTTAACAACATCTCAACTCACCTTGCACTGCCATCTTCAGGAAGTCGTCTATATCGTCCAGCGAATCGACGTTTTTGTACTTTGCGAAACTCAGCAGCCCTGTTTGAGGCTTCATCGAGCTGTGAAGAAGGTCCCTTCTCTTCGAGAGTGGCAATGTAACCAGCGACTCTCCGTTCAAGTACAAAATATCAAACGGGAATAGACACACCTTCACCGATATGTTCTACAGAAAAGTTAACACTGCCACTCTTCTAGTACTGGAAATACTACACTGGCAATAAGAACATACATTTACGTCGACGTCCTTTCTCTTTCTTGTTGATAGGCACTGGAAGGAGAGTATTTTATTCTCGTTGTCCATCGGTACCACTTCACAATCTATTATACACTCCTTTAAATCATCCGTTATACACTTAGCAAAATTAGCGACTACGTCAGGGTACTTTGGGCACAAGTTCTCCATATTCCTGCTGAAGAGCCTAAATCGCAATTGTATCCCATTATCAACTAAACACACACATGACTATCACAATAAACCATGTAAACATACAACTAAATGCATAACTACAATGAATAACAACACTTTTGTGTGTGCTTACTTTATCGTTCTGTCTCTCAGTAGGTGCAACTGCACTCTCTCTCCGTCGTACTTATATTCGCATGTGAATAGCACATTCTCTCCTCCGACTGACTGCACAATCTCGTCTGTCGTGTTCACTGGCTTCGCCAACATTGGCCTTACTGGGATCCCGGGTGTTATTTTACAGTGCTCCAGTAACTGCGTGCTGTCGTCGCCCTTCAACAGGTGACCCACGACCTTATCTATGTTAGGCACCAGTGTTATTGCCGTTCTAACTGCGAATTCCATTTCCTCCAGGGTGTCGTTCAGCTCCACCGACTTATTTGTCCTCACGTCTCCCACAGGCTCCGACCCTTCAGATCCTACCTTTGTCAAGTAGAACGCGTCTGCGACACACTAAACATTATTCCACGATGCTATACTCGTACCTGGAATATTGTATTTATTCCAATCCCTATTCTAAGCTTCTGCTGGAGGAACCTTATGATATACTTCGCTTCTTCCTTCTTTGCTGTTATCAGCAGCTTTTTAATCTACATCATCACGCTCTATTTCACTCCAAACTTACTATGTCCTTCTTGTGATTACTCGAATTCTTCCCGGTGATCGATGAAATTGTTCTAAACTGCTTTAAAATGCCCGAAATTGTATTATCTGGCAGCTTAACCAGAAGCTGCGATGTGCAACTGCTCAAACCGGCCACTATTCCCAGATCCTCGTGCTTTTTCAACACTAAAGTTGCCATTACTTTACAAAAATCCTACTTGATTTTATGTTCTGTTCCGATTTACTGTACGCCTCCGACATCGACTTCAATATCAAATGATCTCCAACTCCGATTTCAATATTTTCATAATCAGGGTATATTCTGCAAGTTATGTTAATTCTTATTTATTTCTTTTTTCTCAAGTACCAATCAATTCTGACATCCGTGTTCTCTAACTAATGCGTGGTTACCTGTTCAACAGTATATAAATTGACGGGATAACGTCCGACGGATTGTGGTATATCAGTACTCTGAAAAAGTTCGACAACAGCGTCAACACCGATTTTCTACTCCCCTTTCCGGTACAGAATATATCGTCCGACTTTTGCAAGACGCCACTGAGAAACGAGAACCTACGCAGCTGATATCAGCTTATTTACCTTACAGTATTGAGTCGTTCGCCTTTCCGCACATTGTGGGCGGAAAGTAAGGTTTAATGTCAAACAGCGCTGGGTCAAACCTTGGCGACGTGATGTCGTCGTTGCTATCTTTCTTTGCGACGTGAATGTTAAACAGTGATCCCACTGATGGCTCATCATCTCCGACTCTCCTTACACTCGACTTGGGAAACACCTTCTTTTCCTCCGCTTTAAACTCTTGTTGGACCTCCGAATATGGCCTTTTAACTTTAGTTTCTTCCACTATTTCAACATCTATTGTTTACATATTAATTACGTTTTAAAATACCGCTGGAATCCGAAAACATGTTATTTTCATCATTCAGCCCATCGGTTGGCATTGTTACTAAAAATCCATATATTTCAATCCAACGTACATGTTGACTGGTTTGATGCAAGTTTCAGTGGAGAACTCTTAAGTTTCTTTGTGGATTCTTCATGTGTGTGGGATGTATTTACATTATTTTTTGTAAAATACGACCTATATTATTAAATTAACTACACAATAATTTTAAACATACAAAATATTTTTTGAATTGTTCATTTTATTCCTAGAATTGTGTAAAAATGATGAAGAAGATTTCAACGTTAAATCATAAACAATAATATTGAATAATATTTGTAATAAAACTGGATTCATCAATATCCATATTAAATTTCAAAAGCTCATCATTCTAAAAGATCAAAACACATAATTTCATGATTTTAAAGGCGATAATTTTTTGTAATTAACTCTTTTTCATACACCCTACCATCTCAACTTACACAAGCATTGACAGAGGCATAGAGGTTATATTTAACGTATAAATTTACAAGAAATTAATTTAGACTCTGTGCTTAATTTTTATTACTCTCGTTATGTATATCGCTATCGATAACACGATTAAAAAAACAGTCGTAATAACATAGAAGGCGTATCGATTATTTTCCAGCCCGTTGACTACGTTCATTCCGTAAAGGCCTACAAGGTCGGTTAATATACACATTTAAGCCTTCCATACCTGATAGGCAGGCTCCTAGGCCGAAAGCAACTCCTACAATGCCACACATCATCTCAAGCCTCATCATTTCATTCCTGGTGATTGAGAGCTCCAGGTTAATGTACCGTTCAAGGTGAATGAGTGAGTTATCGAGAGTCTTTGTTCGTTTGGACAACTAAAGGTGTGTTTATACACTTGCGGCTGCTAACCTGCTCAACTTCCTGATCAATGTACTCTAGTAGGAATTGGAGGTCGTGGTTGACCTGGCGGTAAGACTAAGAGGTGCTATGAGGGGAGGTAACGTACCAGGGTACTCCTCGACTGGTCGCCCGAGTAGTGTATTAGGTGGTTTGAGAACTCAAGAATCTTAATGTTTTCCTCAGAGTCCAGTATTTCGTTGATCAGCTCCTCGAAGCCAGTCGATATTTCGAGAAGGTTTGAAACGGGGTGCTTCAACTCGTGCAGGATGATGGATATGTCCTTAAACTTCTTATTGTTGTAGACCTTGTCCTCCAGTATTTTATATTTGTTCTCGAAGGAAATTAAATCTGTAGCGTCGTTAGCGTGGTCTCACTAATTTTTGAACTAGTAACTTTCTAGCAGATGAGCGAACAAGCAGCTAAACACCAGCATAGCTGCTTATGCCTAAGATAATTACATACAAAAAACGTACCTGATTCTAAATGCGATATTGACGTTATAAAGCAGCACTCCAAAACACAGATTTCAAATGGGAGCCTCAGGTTGTAGGTGATGGTGCCGTCGTCGAGTCCCGAGAGGGTGGAGGGGTACCTTTTCGGGTGAGTGGGAGTGTCGTAGCGGGGGCTCGGCCTGTCATCCAAGCCCATCTTCGCGTAGAGCTCCGTTATCCTGCAGATGTCCTTGATGAAGCCGTCCATCTTCATGTTCTCGTTCACGACCACCAGGATTGCGTTCCTCAGAATCAGGCACGAAATTGGGAAGAGGCGCACCAAAATACACTCAAACCTCGTATCTATGCTATACACGTATTCTATGTCGGTCAACATCATCTTGCAGTCGCGGTAGGTTATCGCACCTGAGAAGTTGTGGTTCTTCGTCTCGTAGCCCGCGCGGACCCTGTTGAGGAGGTCCGTACAGCTGAACTCGTTCATCTTAAACTGGCCTCCGCTGATCTCTATGACCATGTGCTTCCCCTGGACTCTTGAAATCTTCGAAATGAGCTCGTAGTTCTTATTTATCAGCACATTAATGTCTGCGTTGTTGTAGTCGTGCATATGGTCCATATTTACAATCATTGTAAACAAGATTATTTATAATACAGTAAACAGCTAATATACATAATTTAAGATTATAATTAAAAGGAATCACCCAAAAAAATTACTAAATAAGTAATCACATTCTTAAACCTCAAATTAAATAAAAATATGAATACAACTGAGTAAAAACTTAAAACTAAATTAAACTGTTATATAATACATTTGATTTGAACAAATACTTCTCAATCCTCATCTTGAAAAAGATTGTGCACATAAGTATCAGGATTTTCAGAATGTTCAAAAGAGCTGCTCAAATCTCCAGTTCCGACCACCCTGTTCCTAAAATTGTTTTTTGTGATGTTTAGAAGGTCATCATAAGATTTATATTCAAATTTCGTAAAATCTTCGTCGGTGTTATGACTATTTACTTGTCCGGCTTTGGAATCATCAGGCTCAGTTTTGTTCAATTCATCTAATGCCATATTAGGGTTTCTATTTTCGCCCAAGTACACCTCGAACTTCTCCATTATGGGATCGTATACGTTCTCGTCCTCGTCACTTGATAACATGTTTGCTGTGTCATCGACTGCAGGTCTTTCATAAGTCTCCTTAGGCGATGCTTTGTTGTCCTGCTTTATTGGTTTTGGCTGCTCGAATACTGGTCCGTGTTTTTCCCTTTCACGAAGATCGTCAATCCATGCCGTGTACACATCTATCGGCTCATCCAGTGATGTTATCCTTGTTGAAAAGTCGACTCCGCATATTCTACACTTCAGAAATCCCACTGCCGACCTCATGTCTCTAAATAAAAATTAACAATGCTAAGAACTCACATTTTAATTGATACTGATTTATCATGTTGGCACTTGTTACAATGGAACTCCTTATCGATCTTGTTCCTGTTCTTAAGTACCAGAGATGACTTGGACTGTTTAATTTTTTTTGTCTTCCTTCTGCCCATTTGATAAAATGTTAAATTAAACAATTGTGTAATAAATTACAACTCACGAACATGTAACCACACAACAATGCCAACATTGTTGTTAATCAGCTCCAAACAATTTTATTACTTAATTTAATTATTTAGATTCACAATGGTTGAATCTTATTACTGTTTGTTACACATAGCAGTTTAATTTAAAAATTTTAATGTTTTTCTCGTTAAAATCGACGAATATCAAAGTTAACACATCATTTCAACTTAATATATTAACATAAAAAGACATACTGGTGAATATAATAAATCATATGACTATAGTACATTAGAGGCTTGCTTGTTATAAAGTCTTTTGTTCCTGGCGTGTCGCTTCACAAGAATCACACCGACGTTCGACAGAAGTGAAACTGCCATATAACCCTAATATATTTAGTAAGGAGGAAAACTTACACTTAGGACCCAGGAAATCTTGGAAAATGAGCGCGGATGGTGCACCCTCAGAGCGTAGTTGTACAAAGGAATGTTACACATTATGGCAGTTCCACAGAATATTAGAATGAAGCCGAGAGCGATGCCGACATTTTCGGGGGCGAAAGTCTCGTAGATGTAAAAGTAGACTACGGAGAGGTACATGGAGCCGCCGATTATGTATAACAGGCACCCGAACAACATGTAGTTGTACTTGCCGACAGTGAGCATCAGATACGAGGTAAGAAGCTAAAAAGGATATTGAATAAAGAAGTAACTTACGAAGATCTGCATCACGGACATGGTTTCAGCAGTGCCGTATCGGTCGGCGAAGTAGCCGACGAAAAGACCAGGGAAGAAGGTAAGCACCTGGACGTACTTGAAGACGGGAATCACAGTTTCACCGGTAGCCGTAGTAAACAACTCCCTCTGAGCCTTGTTCATGAATTCCACAGACGCAATGTTGAGTGAAGCTGCAATAATGAATAGAACTGTTTGAGGAGTGGACTGGGACTTGATAATGTTCCTGAAGACCTCAGGGGTCCTTTTTAACCCGGTGAGGAGAGTGTGCGATTTTAATAAACGCCTTTGAATGAAGGTTTCAGACTGGGTCTTGCTAGTGCTGATGGAAGTTGAGTTACTCCCGGTCTGACCGCCAATGATGGTGGCGCTTTGACTGTCAGTAGGGCCGTTATAGGCGCTGGTGGCAGTTTCGGTGGTGATTTCGGCGGATTCCATACCGTCGTCGATGCGAGTTGCTTTACAGTTTTCGTTGTCACAACTGCCGAGACGATTTTTAATCCTAGTGAAACATCTCAAACTATTGATATGGTCGACGGCAGCCTTACCAGTGCCGTGTTTTTTAAAGAAATCCCAGGGCACAATGAACATGCCGATGACGAAGGATCCGAAGTAGGCAACTAAGCCGAACGTAATGGCGACCAGGTAAAAGTGCTCCCGCTTCACGCGTGGAGACAGGTAAATATACGACAAGATGGTCGGCATTAAAAACGACAAAGTCCTAATCGAGCCCAAAATAGAAAGAATCAGAGACTTATCCTCAGGGAAATAGAGTGATACTGAGGCACAAATTAAAAATTAGAACATTTACCTGTCGTGACTGGTAGATAAGTGGCCTCTGAAGATAGTCCTATGATCACCATGATGATCCTGAGGAGAGGCCCGTTCCTGGGAAACAGACCCATAACAAACCAGCAGAGGAAGTTGACCATGTGGCCAAACAAGAAAGTCATCTTGTGGCCGAAAAACTTCAATAGGGCTCCGCTGAACAGTGAAAACATAATGTTCACGGAGAACGCAATGGTGTAAAGCTGATTCATAGCACACTTCCTGGCCGAGCAGTCTAAAAATGAATAGACTGGCACCTTAAACTCACCTATGACGCGATGTGTCCTGATGGTGGTGATCTCAGATGTTGCGATGTCGCAGAGCTCCTCAAAGGAGCCAGCCTTGTAGAGCACCTCCTGGAACCCGGTCCATCCCATGGAAACATTCCCTATATGCATAAAATATATAAAGACGCGTGAGCTAACCAGTCAGTAGTACTATGTACGAGTATATTAGGAATCTGGTCAAGGGGTGGATGTAAGGAGGGGAGAAGTCATGGGAATCCCTTATTTTCAGGGCCCATTTCTTAGTAGAACCGGCATTTTCCTTTTTTTCAAATTCGTTCATAATGCGTCCATTTTATAAGGTCTATAGCTACATTTTCTTAATGTATATTTGCGCCCGCTCAACTGTCAAAGTGTAACACAAACACAATAATTCATTTCAGCATAAGTAAACACATCGGTATCAAATGGATCCATTTAGCTCAATTTATCCACAGACAACAGGAATGTTTTAATATTTGTGTTTATCGATTTAATATTAGTTATTTTTTCAACGGTAAAAATTCAGCCATCGCGTACAGTAACTCCCACGGATCTATTAAATTTAATCGCTAGACTTCAGAAAAAATAGATTCAACTGTAAATCCATGTTTCATCAAAATTTGAGGAAGCCAATCCAGAATTATATACACATACAATCACAGACGTAATCAAATTACATATACATTTAGGTCATTCTTCCTTCTTGTGAATTAGGTAAATGTTGATTCCTGAAAGTAAAAACGCGAAACTCGTTAGGACCTGAGAAGAAATGAGTTAGTCTAGTTGACGTACGATCAGAATGGAAAGCGGGACCATGAACCTCTGCGAAAGAGGCAACCCAGTCTGCTTTGTGGCCATGTCGTAAAGTGGAATGTTCACCAGGCTGAGGATGCCCGAAGAGAGCATAACGATTCCAGAGAGGGTTCCGAAGCAGTGAGAGGGGAACCTCTTGGAAACCTGAGAGTAAAGACCTGATATGCACGACGAGAAGGTCAGGAAGTAGAAAAATACAGCTATCAACTTCATGTAGAACTCGTCGGAGATGACAAAAACGAAAAACAAAACAGCCTACGCGTCGTTAACGTGTTAAGCGACTTACCAGTAGATACAAAATCGAGTTGACGATTGCCGGTCCAACCTTGTCAATGAGTAGTCCGAAGAGCGGCACCGGGATGAACGTCAAAAACTGAATGTACTTGAACACGTTGGCCGAGGTCCTTCCGACGCTGGTCTCCAGTATTTCCCTGTGTGACTTGTTGATGAATTCTAGGGACTGGAGGTATATCGAGGAGCACAAGAGAACGAGGAGGTACTCGTATAACTTCGAGGACCTGAGCAACCCCCTGAAGTTGCTCTTCAGGTATGCGAGGTTGCTCAAGAAAGTGTGCTCGGCCTTCTGCTTCTCAACCACCGTTGACAACTCAATGTTGCCGTCCTCCTTCTCTTCAGTCGGCAGCTTCTTGTGCACAAAAATGTACCCGAGGACGAAACAGAAGAGGTTTCCGAGAAACGCGTACCCGACTGTCGGAGCAGCAACTCCGTTGGGCCTGAAGAAGTCCAGAGAGAATATTGCCGACAGTATAATCGGGACAATGTATGAAACCGATATGGCGGAGCCGGTGATACAAATGATCAGTGAGCGATGTTTTTTAAAGAAATATGAAACTGCAAATCGTTTAGTTACTCAGAAAGCTAGTTAGTTAACTACGAGTCTACAGGCATATACAGCCATGCACATAAACCATCCACTCAATACGCAGTGCATAACCTGTGAGTGCCTACATACCTGTGATTAGTGGCATCACGAGCCCTTCGGCAGTGGCGCCCATGAGAAAGAAGAAAAACTTGAGGACCCCCGGGTTCCTCGGGAATATTCCAATGAACAGCCACGCTATGAAATTGCAGAATTGGCATATCATGTATGCGTATTTCGGCCCTAGGTGGTCGAGCATGAACCCGTTGAAGATCGTGAATGACAGGTGTGCCGAATACGCGAGCGTGAACAGGTTGTTGATTCCGCTCTTCCTCATTCCGCAGTCTGCACATGATTATTCTTTCCTGAGCGTACCTATGTAGTCATTGTTGCCGATTGTCACGTATGAGATGTTTGGCTGGTTGGTACAAAGGTCTGCGAACGCGCCCGCCTTGTACAATATCGACTGTACTCCGTTCCATCCCCAGTAGATGGTTCCTGAGATTCGCGTAACAAGCTGCGCAAACTCACCTCCGACTATAATCATAACGCAGTATAACGCAAGTCTGACCCATGGGTTCAGAGAATCTTCAATTCTTCCTCTTTTTCGCGGCTCGAGGTTCTCAGTAGTAATGTTTGGTGGCGACTTACTAATGAAACTCATAATCCGTTATATTTACTAAATATTAACAACATTGAGATGCAAACCTAATTGTTTGACTAATTACCGAGCGTATGGTACATAAATTGTAAAATTATATTATTACAAACAGTTGTATGTTCGGCACAACCATTATGTGGTATCCCATAGTTTACAAAAACTTTGCATATTTTTTTACCGGTTTATTTATGTTTACGTTTACATTTCCTCTATGCTTTTTTCATCCTTCGGCAAAACTACCTTTTTTCTGCTGAACATATAGAGGGAGGAGCTGCTGATTATACACAGTATCATGTAGCCCTAAAAGCGATTATTTTTTATTCCCGACTTACCATTAGTATGTATGCTATCCTCCTGAAGTTGAGTGGATATAGGTTTTCCCACTTCTTCGATCCCAGGTCGTACAGCGCTATGTTTGTTAGGTTCGTGAGGCCTGCAATCAGGAACGTGAATCCTACCAGTATTCCGAACGACTTCCTCGGAAACCTCTGGTTGATGTAACAGTACGTGCTCGAGATACACAGTGACACTGCGAAGAAGAAGAATACACAGGCGATGACCTTCATTGGGAATGCGTCGAACGACACACAAAAGTAGTACATAAAGCACTAAAGATTCCATTATTTGTTATATTTTTAAGGTTTAACTGCCAAATCGTAATTAATTGGATATTATTTTCCTCAGTGTTTGCTATTAATTCCTCTAATTGCTACGGCTACTAACTACCTAACTCTACCAATACTATTACCAATATCACGCAATCTAGCTGTGCTAATGAATGTGGCTATTCTCCTTACTAACTAGCGGCTATGCTGACTCATGCCAACACTATATCTATCTAAACTTACGCAGCTGTGCAGTATCAGCAGTACCAGGCCTGCTCCGAACAGGTCAATCAGCTTTCCGAACACCGGCGCCGGCACGAACGAGAGCACGTTGATGTACCTGTATACGTGGACTGCGCTTCTCTTATCTGACGTGACGAGCATCTCCCTGTGTGACTGGTTTACGAAGCCGATGGACGTGAGGAAGAGTGCGCAGCACACGACGACTCCGATGTACTCGAAGAGCTGCGGGTGCCTCAGGCCCTTCTTTATCTTCGACTTCAGGCCCTTCAGTTTGCTCAGAAGTTTTCTCTGGGGCTTCGCTTCGCTGTTCAGCGCCTCGAAGTTCACAGTTTCTCCATTCGGTTCTTCAGAGGCCTTTTTCGCCTCCTCGCTGTTGTCGAACCTCTTGTCCACGATCAGCAGCCCTATGATGAAACAGCCTATGTGCGCTATGCTTGCGTATCCGAGGCACACCATGTAAAGCGACTCTGGTTTAAACGCCTCCATCTGGTACACCAGGGACATGAGCGTAGGAACCAGGAACGAGAGTGACCTTGCCGATCCCATGAACGAAATAACGAAGGATCTCTTGTTTTCGAACTTGTACGAGACTGAAGTAAAGTCATTAACTCTCCACCTCACCTGAAAGAAGTGGCATGTACAGCGACTCCGCGCTCAGGCCAATGACGAAGAAACAGATTCTCAGTGCCCAGTACGACTTCGGGAAAAATCCGATGATGATCCAAATGATGAAGTTGACGACCTGCCCTCCCAGGTAGCAATACTTGGGGCCCACGTAGTCTACCAGGTACCCTGTGAAGATCGACGTGATGAAGTGGGACGAGTAGGCGATCGTGTACAGGTTGTTGATGCCGCTCTTCCTTTCTCCGCAGTCTGAATCGCAATGTTAAGCTCTCCTTCTTACCTATGTACTTCTTTCCTGCTATTTCCATGAAGGTGCTGTCCGCCTGGTTATTGCACATCTCCTCAAAGGATCCAGCCTTGTAAAGCAATTCTTGAATCCCGTTCCACCCCCAGTACGTACATCCTGAATTTAGTTAAGTTTAGCAGGATATCATTAAAACTAACCTGTCGCAAAGATCATGAACAGATACGCGACTAGTTTTTGCCATGGTTTTATTGGTATTAAACTTGAACTTTTGCGTTCTACTGCGTTGTTTTTTTCTCTCATATTATCATATCTGCGTTTGTGAAATAAAAAGTATACTACGTTTGTTTAAATCTACGATAAGTACGGAATCTTATTATACAGAAGTGGTCGAGAACACGTAACGGTTTAGACACATTTATGATTTGACAATTTAGAATCAATACAAATGTGTTCAGGATATTTTACAAAAAAAATACGAATAAAATTAAGGTGGTTATCTCATAAATCAACAAATCGCTATCTACATGTAGGGTATAAAGGAGATTGCATAAATAAGCAGCAAGGAAATTTTTTAAAATTTATGAATAGGGAGTATAGAATTATTAAATTATACACATAAATGGAAAATTATATTAAAAGGTTTAAATCTAGAATAAAATTAGTCACATTATATGTGTGTATACTAAGGATTCCATAGATTTTATTGCCATAAAGGAGCCTCTGTGTATATATCGGCCTGATTTTGAATAGAAACAGACTCCTAGTTTGTAAAAAATAAATTATGAATCCATAATTACCGAATTCATTTCTATCAATTCAGTTAATAAGTATTTATTTTATTATATTCAATACACAATTTAAACTTAAATATATTATCATATTCGTACTACTAATCAAATGAATTTATAATGAAAAAAATTATATTACAACCAATTCAATTAAGCTTGTAACACTATAATTCTATGCCGTGTTCACTTTGATTATTCGTATTTTATCTATATCTCTTAATTTATTTATAAAATATGTTTTGGATGTTATTAAACATATTTTAATTATTTCTTCATCATTTAATATGAATTTTAATACAACACACTTTATATACCGATATGTAACATTATGAGTGAAATATATAATATAATTCAAGAAATAGTTGTTAATAACTCTGATTTTACTAAATATGTTGATTTTGTGGTTGGTTTGTTTATATTTATTAGTTTCCTTTTAGAAGGTTCCATGTCGACCCCTAGTTAACTTACCAGGGCTGACCTTTCTATCTCCAAAAGCTCTGGACGAGCTTAAACACGCTAATAGAGCAGATGAAGTTCGTTTCAACACATGTTACTGATTTCTCTTTAGTTGCTCCCCGAGGATGAGGTAGATTTGTACCTGTTCTACGCCAAGCACCTACACAAGACCGGGTTGGTCAAGATTGAGTTCCCTGAGTTTTATAAATCAGCCAGAGCACTTTTGGCTGAATCCACAGCGACTGCCATCGGCACACTCTGCCCCTTCTACTTCGAATTGGGGTATGAGCTATGCTCAATGTAAGTTTAGAAGATGTGTACATGTGCAAACGTGTTTTCAGAATCCCCGAGACCGAATGGCCAGTTGAAAATCTACTAACACTCTTGAAGGAAGCTGAGTGTAAGCGGCGTTCGTTTTTGATGAAGCGCTCAAACACGGTTGATGACACATTTTTAATAGGACTCACTCACGAGGAGAAAAAGCGTTAGTTATTAGAGTTTATGTTATATATACTTGTGTATATTACGTTATGTTTACACAGTCATCGTTGACTAGCACAATGTAACTTTTAGTCCTAAACGTCCTTACGAATTCAAACACGAATGTACTCACGACGAATTCAGAGTTTCAGAATGCTTCTGAGTTTTATGGATTCGATGATTAACACACATGGGCATTTTACTACATTAAATCTTAAAGTTTAAATCCATAATACATGGATGTGTATACAAATATTTAGTGTTGCTTTAGTTTACAATGGCATTATTTTCCAAGGTAACAGTTGTACAAGTTGTGATTGTCCTCAATTTCGGATGTTTTATTTACTACGTGTTTAAAGGAACTACTTTACAGGTGAGTTGTTTATAGAATGTTGTTTAACCATTTCTTAGCGGTTTACAATAATTTACAATCTAAACTTGTATTATGTGTGTTTCAATTGATTGGGAATTCTTTATCTTAAGGTGCTCGGGCGTGGTTGTGGCAGATATGTATATTAATGCGAAACTCATAATTGAACAGAAGGCCATATAGCCCTAAGAATAAAATGTGTTTTACAAAAACGTACCATTAGTCCTAGGGTCACGGGCCTGAAGTTGAAAGGCCTAAGGTGAGACAGCTTCAGCACTGCAAAGTCATAGAGTGGGTTGTTGGTAAAGGATAGAACGCCTATGAGTCCCAATATTATTCCCAACTGGGCCCCGAAGTACTTTTTGGTGAACCTGATATTGAGGTAACAGTATATCGAAGACAAGCACAGTGACGCGGCTACTACGTAGAAGAAGCAGGCGATGAGCTTAGTGTAGTACGAGTTAAAGCTCACGAGCATATAAAAAAGGAACCCCTAAAAGCAATAATTATGGATAGCCGACGTACCGATATATTGAGGATCGCCATCACCACTGCTGGACCAAACCTGTCCATGACCAAGCCTAGGAATGGCGCCGGGACGAACGTGAGTATGTTGAAGTATTTGTATATGTCCACAACGGTCTCTCCTATGGAGTTTTCGAATATTTCACGCTGGGATTTGTTTATAAATCCGATTCCAGTCATGAACAAGGATGCGCTCAAGGTGACAATTATGAACTCTAACAGCTGCTTGTGCTTAAAAGCTGCCACTAATGATGACGACATAATTTTCAAGCCTCGCTTGAAACGGTTTTCACGCTTGGGCTCCTCTTGGTCTGTCAACTCCATGCTGTCCAAGTCCTCCTCCTCAACATCATTGTTAATCATTAGGTCTACGTATTGGTCTGACGGTTCGGCTTGTTTGGGCGATGTGAACTTCCATTGGAGCAGATACCCTCCTGCTATGCCACATAGTACATTTCCGCAAATCCCGTACATTATTCCAATGAAATATAGCGAGTTCGGTGTAAAGGTTTTAGACCTGAATATGAAACCCAAAACCGTGGGAACGACGAATGATATCGATCTCATTGATCCCAGTATGGATATGACGAAAGAGCGGTTTTTCGGAAAATAGTGCGAAACTAAAAACAGATTAGACAAACATTTATTTACTTTAGTATACATAGATATGCAATTGCGTCGATGTGTATCCGTCAAAACGTACCAGTAAGTAGGGGAGTGAATATTGTTTCAGCGGTAGCTCCTATCATGAAGAAGGAAGCAGCCAAGGCCGTTTCATTCTTAGGCATGGTACAGATGAGCATCCATGACAAAAGGTTTATTGCCTGAGACCCTATGAACACAATTTTTGGTCCTAAAACGTCCAACAATATCCCTCCGATTATGAAAAAAGCAAAGTGTGTAGTGAAGGTGAGGGTGTAAAGGTTGTTGATGTTACTCTTCCTGAGTCCACAGTCTAAAGCATTAATTTAAGGGAAGCTTCTTACCTATATACGGAAGGTCGCCTATATACGTGAATACTGCGTCCGCCTGCCCTTCACATAGCTCTTCAAAAGACCCAGCCTTGTACAACATCTCCTGGATTCCATTCCAACCCCAGTACACACAACCTTAAAATAAATTATCATTAAATAAAAAGTACCTGTGAGAACAGTCATCGTAGCATAAGCTATGAGCCTTAAGTATGAATTTACATATGGCCCGTTGAACTTTTTAACGTCTTCCGTCTCCAATTTGAACTTTTTGAAAAAGTTCTTAACTTTTCCAGATTTCTTATCTGTATCCATTTTTGTATGATTATTTATGTCTATTGTTATTGATTTGTAAATTATTATCTGAATATAAACACACTAGTGTTTTTACGTCTTTGCTGTACTTACTTTGCATCTTGCCATTTGGTGTACGCCATCATCTTCAGATCTTGAAAATTTGATACAAACCATTATTTAACACGCGAAAGCATATATATAATCATATTAAGTAGTAATTTTCAAATATCTTTTCTATTCTTGAACATAATCTCAAATACGTATTACACACAAGCACATAACATTTACTTGTCTATACACACTATTAAATATCATATAAACACAATAAATAAGATTAAATCCATGTATTTGAATTTTTTATAAGTTAAATTTGTGTGATTCCTTGCATAAAATAGATCATATATTCGATGTATACATAATACCACCATAAAGGCATATATCGATACATTAACAATATAAATATATAACTTTCTTCAATAATATGATTATATATGAACAATGCCATCCATAGCTAGAAAGAGATTGGCTAAGGAGAGATTAGAATGGCGACGGGACCATCCCGTTGGATTTTCGGCAAAATATGCCCTGCTCCCTGACGGAAGCGGCTATGATATGATGAAGTGGATATGCAAAATCCCGGGAAAGAAGGTATTTGTGATTTAACATAAAATAAACCGTATTTACAGTCACTGTCATCTTACTTAGGGGTCAATTTGGGAGGAGGGAGAATACCAACTTACAATGGAGTTTACGGAGGACTATCCGAGCAAGCCACCCAAGTGTAGGTTCACCACAGTCTTGTTCCACCCGAACATATACCCCTCCGGCACCGTGTGTTTATCGATTTTAAACGAGGACGAGGAATGGAAGCCGTCTATAACAATTAAACAAATATTGCTAGGAATACAGGTAGGACTACAGTAGTGGACGCTAAACACGCTTTCAAAGGCATCGAACGCACATATTTATTTTATCTGGCTCACACTGATCCATTACACGCTAATGGTAGTGTAACACTGTTTTAGGACCTCCTCGACAACCCGAATCCGCTATCGCCTGCCCAGGCAGACCCATATCTGCTATTTCTGAACAACAGACCCGAGTACATAAACCGAGTACGCAAACAGGCGGCCGAGCTGCGGCCCGTGGACTAGTACATTAAACTTTAATTTCTGTGACTCTTAGATATTATGTGCCTACTAGTGAAGAAGCTCATGACGAGGTCGACGATAAAGAGCGCGCGCATCTTGCAGCTCGTGAACAGAATGAGGTAAATGCTGTTCCAGAAAAAGAAGGGCAGGAGGCCGCCGTTCAGGTTGACGAAGGGGCTGTTCATGACCACGCGGTAGCCGCCGAGAGATGCGAGCGTGCCCTTCCAGTGCTCGCCGAACCCCGCCTTGGCGATGCCGCCGCCCAGCAGGGAGCCGTTGTTGAACATCTTCGCCAGGTATATTGCCTCCTGTTTGGCATTCTGGGCAGTGGGAAAGGGCGGCGTGTACGTGTTGTCGATGTGCTTCAGGATTTCCAGGAACGTTTCCCTCGTTTCTCCTCCAGCGCCGCCCCCGCCCGCCTCGCGCTCGGACTTGGCCATTATCTCCGCCACCGCGCTCTTGAACTTTTCCTCCTTGAACTTCCACTTGGTTCTCCTCACCTGCGGGAAGTCCCTCGCCAGCTTCGGCCTGTTCTTCAGGAGCGCCTCGAGGGTGGGACTGCCGGTCGCGTTCAGCACCGCCTCCAGGTTGTCCGACAGCCTCGTCGGCGCCAGCCTGCAGCAGTCGCCCAGGCAGAACACGTTGTCCGTGCCCTGGAGCCTCAGATACTGGTCGACCAGCAGAGCTCGTGAGTTTTCGGGCATGTTGAGCTTTTTCTGGAGCTTCGACACCAGCTCCGTCTCCTTCAGCCCGCTCGCCCAGAGCACGAGTCCGCACCCGATCTCCTCGGTCTGGCCCGTGGCCAGCTCCTTGAGCACGCACGAGTGCTCCTTCACCTCACAGACCACCTTTCCGAAGCACATGTTCACGTTGTTTCTGTCAAACACCCTGGACACGTACTCCGAGGACTCTGCCCTGAGCGTCGGGAGCAGCCTTTTGCCCCCCTCCACAATCGACACCTTTACGAACTGACGCAGCTCCGGGTACACCTTCGACAGATAGTCGTTCATCAGCACCGATAGCTCTCCCGCGGACTCCACTCCCGTCGGCCCTCCGCCCACGACCACGAAGTGCAGGAGACGCCTCCTCTCCTCGTCTGACACAAAGGGCATGCTGGCAGCGCTGAAATTGTCCAGAACCCTCTGAAACACCTTCTCAGCGTGCTCCACCTCCTTTAGGAAGAACGCATACTTCTCCACTCCTCTGATTCCGAAGGAGTTTGTTTTTGAGCCGACTCCGATGACGAGGTAGTCGTAATTGATCGAGAACAGTGTGTTTGCGCCATCCACGGGCGCACAGGTGACTGAGTTTGACTTAGTGTCCACGTCGACGCAGTTTGCGTGCACAAACGTGGAGTTGTCCTTGAAGCGCTTTTTCATAAAGGTTAAAAAGGGCTCGCTGGCCGTGATCGTGTTAGCCATGCCGGACATGATTTTAGGAAGAAGGGGTGTGAAAGTGAAATAGTTTCTGGGCGATACTACAGTCAAGTCGAACCTAAAAGTGTGCATAATTAGAGTGTGTAAAATCAAACTTACTGTTTCGGGTTCAAGTGCTTCACGAAGAATATGGAGGACCATCCGGAACCCAGAACGACAACCCGAGGCCTAGAATGAGTGTTAGGCGTGGCAGAACTGTATCCTCTACTGTGATACTTGAAAACATTTATTCTTTGAGTGAAATTTATATTTTTAGATGTGGTTTGCCAACAATAATTAAAGAATAAACTCGATCTTAGCATCATATTAATTTATTTATTAAAATATGCGCTGACGAATAAAATTATATCTATATGTTATCAAAAATCAATATTAAGAGTTAAAATAACAACCGGTGATAAAAAATCGTTAAACTTTAAAAAAATTGTGGTAAACTAAACTACATTTACAAATCCACAGAGGGGATGCGTGAAATAAAAAGAACATACAAGTTTATTACATATTATTCATATTTGAATAATCACATGTGCTGATGAAGAGGCTGCCGATATACACGCAGCCTCATAATCCTGAGGTGGCAGCACACAGCATTCCGATTGGTATGCACATGTATTCGTAGTCGGCGTCAAGCTCATCAAAATACCCGCGTCGAAATCGGCTACTGGTTTAAATTCGCACACTGTTCCTCCATCTTCTTAATAATTTCCACGAGGAAGTGGAAGGTCCTTGCTGCGCTAAACACAGCGTCGTTCTTCTGGTTGAGCTCGTTGTAGTTATTCACGTTGTACTTGGACGCCTTCAGCGACCCGTAGAGGCCTGCCTTTCCGTTAGAATCCGGCGTTTGCAGCGTTTTCATCGGCGACTCCATCACGCCCCTCGGGTTCGACACGACGTAGACCGTGGGAGCCCTCTTGGGGAAGTAGAAGAGCGAGCTTGACTCGAAGGCGCGGTCCCAGAGCTGCTGCAGCAGCTGCGAGGGCAGATGGTTCGCCCAGACGTACGTGCTCAGCCACTTCTCAGTCTCCGCCTTCTGCACGAGCAGCTTCGCCATTTCAACTGCCAGCGATAAGCGGCCGATCACATTCTCGAACGGCTGCGGTGGTTCCTTGAGGTCTTTCGGCGCCCTCTGGTCGTCTTCCCTAAATATGCCGCACACCAGGGCGTGCCACAACGAGGGCCCCTTCATGCTCTGCAGATTTTGGTCCCTATAAAGGTCAACGAGGAAGGCGACCACGTCCACGTGTAAGCCGTATATGGCTAGGTGCAGTGGCGTTTCTCCCGTTTTCAGCGATAGCTGGAGGCTCGCGCGGCTGTTGACCAGGAGCTTGACCACTTCCAGGTGCCCATTGAGTGCCGCCAGGTGAAGGGCAGTCGCTCCTTCGTGCGTGAGGCTGTTGACTGGCGCGCCGTGCTTCAGCAGCACCTCTACCACCTCAGTCTTGCCCTTTGAGGATGCGTAGTGCAGCGGCGTCTGCGATCCTAGCATCTGATTTGTCGTCCTGTTGATCAGGATCCTCTGAAAGTCGGTGTCGGAGCTCAGAAACGCGTAGAAATCAGCTGGCGCTGCCCTCTGACTGATCAGATCCCTGTAATCCTTCAGAAGATTCCTGATCTTCTTGCCGTACGTCAACAGCAAGTTCACCATTGCCCTCTCGGTGTTCGCGTACATTGCGATCTCAGACTCTTTGTTCTCCATCGTCGGATACGGGCTGCTAATAAGCGCGATGAGCGGGTCAATCCCCAGTTCGTTGGCGCCGAAAACCGAGTACGCCAAATTTACCACATACGACCCTGCCCTCACTGCCTCCTGATTGAACTCTGCCTGCCTTCTTCCTCCGTTGGCACCTTTATTCGTTCCTCCACCTCCAAGAGCCTTTTCTGCCTCTTCGCTCTTGGCTTCACCAGATTTGCTTATAAAATCCAGGTGCTGTTTCGTGCGATCGTGGATTGAATTTAACATTGCGCTCAGGAAGTCCAGGTTAAAGTTGGACGCGATAATTCCCACTACCGAGAGTCCCGTGCCCAACTGGTGAATTCCATACGCCTGTATCGTCGTCAAAATGTCCAGCACGATGGCGTCGTACTCGCCGCTTTGAGCTGCGCAGAACGCCATCGAGGCTACGTCGTCCACTGAGTAGGTCTCCGACAACTGCTCAGACTTATCGTGCCCGATGTTATCCTTTGCCAGTTTTGCTGAAAACGACTTCGGAATCACTTTTGAGCCTGTGGCTGCCCTGAAGAGCACCGAGTACTTGCTCGGGACGTTGATCACGAACTCCTTCGACAGCGGGAACGTGTGAATGTTAAGTGAGAACGCCACGCTCCTGCACTTCTGCATCGCTGACTTCGCCTGGTACGAGTCCGTGCCTGATATTACCGTCCAGTTCCACACGCAGTTGTAAAGCGAGCTCATGATGAGCTGCTTCGTCTGGTTGTACTCGGCGCTCTTGAGCCGCGTGCAGCCCTTGACCCTGAGAACATAGTCCGCGAGCCTGTCGTAGAGGTACGCCTTCTCGTGGCAGACGATGGGCAGCATTCTCTCGGCCTGTATCAGCGCCTTCCGCAGGTACACCAGGGACTCGTGTATGTTCCCTCCCGGCTTATTCATTAGCATGCCCGCCAGCATCAGGTACGCGTTGTACATCAGGTAGTGCGCAGGATGCAGCACGCCCGCCCAGTTGCTCACGAACTCGAGCAGGCGGTTCTTGGACTGCAGAAACTCGCCCTCGAAGTAGAGTTTCTGCGCCTTAGAGAACAGGTGTTCCGCTTTGTTCTGCAAAAGGTCGAGCTCGTCAGCATCCGGATACGAGCATTGATCGCACTCCCACTGGTAGTTCACGTACTCCGATGCCGTCTGTGCAGAATCGCTACTAGGCCTGCAGCCGATACCAAAATTGGCATCCAGCATTTCCATCCCACAATCTGGCGTTTTTACATAGCCCTTCGTGTAACAGTACGAATTTATGCACTTTCTACACCTGATAGAGGTGAGGTCGTTGAACTTGGCGTTCGTGCTCAATTTTTCGTTCTGCTGCGCTGAAAACAGCGATCCCACTGACCAGAACCTCCTAGTCTGGATGAAGGGCGGCAGGTACTTGTCGAGGAACGTGCTTATCGTCAGTTCCGTGCCTGGCGCTATCTCATAAATCGATCTCACCGTGAGCTTCCCCTCGTCGAAGTGGGCCACGCAGTTCGGCGCGTGCGACTGCTTAAACTGCAGTATCTTAAACGTGAAGAGTGTGCCCCCAGTCACATCCTCGGACTCAGTCGAGTAGTTCAGATATGACGTGAAGGGAACGCTGGTTATCCAGACCACGGTGGTGATGTGGGCCAGCTCCCGCGTGGTCAGGTGCAGGCAGAAATCGAAGCCCAGAGTGTCCAGCAAGAACGAGGCGAACCTGTTCACCTCGTCCAACACCCGCGGGTGGTGCAGCCTGAGAAACGAGTAGTCGACGTAGTAGTTGAGCAGGGAGTCGAGCAGCTCCGTGGTGGCTCCGCGCTCTTCGTCGAGCTCGCAGACTCGACTCGTGCTGTCCATGTTGAGCCTGCACTTGATCAGGACTCTCGAGACCAGCAGCACGATCGCCGGGTTCAAATAATATTCAGAGAACTTTTGCAGCTTTATTAGGTGTTCGCACTCCATCGAGTGCACAGCTCCGTTTTTCAGAAAACACTCCTTCGAGCAGAAGAAGTAGTTGCACTCCCTCGGGTGCTTCGGGCATGCGACGAGCCTCCTGTCCTCGCGCGTGTTGTCGCAGGGCTTGTTTACCAGCGCCAGACAATGAAAACAGCAGTACACTCTCCCCTTGCACATGTTCGCGTCCGTTTGCCCCGTCGGCTTAATTGCCCAGGGCGCCACCGCCACCGGCGTCGTCTTGAACAGCAGAACTCCCGACTTCAAAGTGGTACTGCTAATCGACACAAACGTGTTCTTCTGGTTCAGGGTCCCGTAGGTGTGTGGAGCCAGCACTTGTGTGTGGTACATTTTAGACCTCCAGGACTTAAAATTGTACTCGTGCTCCCTCAAGAACAGCCTTTCCACCATGGAACTTGGCAGCGGTATAAGCTCTGACACCACATTCTCCTCGACCAAATTGAGCTTTTTGGTGGCCGATTTATACTCCTCCGAGTCCTTTTCCAGGAAGTACAGTCTCGATAAGAGGGCTGAGCGTGCTCTTCTCCACATGCCTCTGTTAACGAAGCACGAGGCGAACACATCGTACACCCTTTCATCGTTTGTATAGTTGCTAGCGTACTCTTCATATAAAATGTCTAACTTATCGTCCGGGAAATCGAGTTTATCCTCGAGCAGGCCTCGTGTATGGGCATCGATGAGAGTATACATGTCGAAGGGCACAGTATTGTCATTTTTGAGAGAAAAAACGAAATCTCTACAAACCGTTTCTACATCCATTGCAGTGTTTTGCTATTTGTGTGAAGAAGAAGGGGACGAAAGTGTAAATGTGTAGACAAGTGGTCACACATACTGCTGAATTAGTAAACCGGGGGAATATAGTACAATAAAGTGAATTTAATTAACTATTAAATTTTTTTAAAAATATAGTACACGTAATGGTAAATTTATATGAGAGAAATGACAATTTCTTCAGATTGTTGTGCCGCTCATAAATACATGTGCTATTGCTACGTACAATAAATTTTAGCAAAAATTAGGGGAGACTCTTCGTGTTACAAGGCACTTTATATTATGGACTGCGATAATTCCCGTATTTTCGACTCTATAATTGACCTGGTCTTCACGACGAGTGCTGCCTCGTACCTTTTCAGATTCGCGATTTCTTCCACCTCCTAAAAAAGCGCATATTTGCTCAGATGTGTGTTTTTAACATACCAGGATATCCTTGATCAAATCTTTCCATTTTGAGTGGTCGGACGTCGTATTGTCGTTCAGGTCCAGCACCGCCCTCACGAGCACTCTGGAGAGTGCGTTGTGGTTCAGCAGTCCGTGCTCCACCGCCTTCTTCGCGGCTCCCACGTACGTCTTAAAGAACAAAACTGGCACTGACTTGAGGTAGTAGTCGTTGGGCATGCCGTTCGCTAATCCGTCCGCGTTCGACACGCAGTGCATGAAGACCGCCCTTATCTTCCCCGGGAAATACTTGATCATCATCTCTCCCGCCTCGAGATCCCTGTCTCCCGTGTCCCCGATCCATATATAGCGTGCGTTTGCGTTTTCGTTCGACACGAACTTGAGGAGCTTCCTGAAGTTGACAAATTTCTTCTCTCCCCGCGCCTCGTTGAACACCCACTCTCTCAGAGTGGAGTAGAGGATTTTATTGTTGCAGTCGATCCCCCAGTTTAAGACTCCTCGGCGCTCCGCAACCTCTCTCAGCCGCATATTAAGCGCCGAATCCACCGTGATTGGCACCTGTGGAATTCTCGTTGTTAGTACCGATAGAAGTAGAGGCTTCTTGTTCCTACCCATTTTATGCATGGATAGCTCCAATATAAATTGAAATGAGCCTGGATACAGTTCTCCTCGGCCGTATTGTGTATCCACTCCTCCTAGGGGGACATTAAAGAGCTTATATCCTCCGCTGGACTTTACCGTATCGTCGATGTCGATAATCACCTGATGCTTTTATTCACTCTATGAACGTACCTGTGTCGGCCCCCAATCTATTGACTTGTCCAGAATGTCGACCACCCTGTGTGTTACTGGCCTTGTGTTAGTCTGAACATTGTTCTAAACATAATTATGGTCTAATGTGTTAACATACCAGCGCGATAGAGAGAGCGGTCTTTGGGTGATCAAACTGCGGTTGAGTGGATTGATTATCGTTAATCAATGAAGATTCAAGTTTAGAGGCTATCTCTTCAACCTGAGTATCTTGGACGCTCTCGGCTTTATATTCATTCTGAATAGATGTGTTTGTGGAATCTTGAACCAGTGGATGAATCGGAATCGGAGCAACATCTGAATGTGATTTTATATTATCATATTCATCCATAATTGCTTAGTTGAAATTTAAGAAAATAGATCTTATAATCATCATATAATGTGAGAAGAGTGTATATTAAAAAACAATCAAATAATTTACAGAGTGGATGCAATTAAAGCTATATTATTGAATCAAATGAATAAAAATTAAGTTTAATTTAAATCTGAAACACAAATTTATGTGCAATGTTAAAATACAAGTTGGTTATAATGAAAACACTAACTGTAGTATAAAAATATTGTGCATTTGGACTTCATATTATTTTATATTATTTATGATAAATTATTTATTTAAGAATCAAATGTAAATTTATCAATTAAATTTCATGATATAAAACATTAAATTATACAGATCATTTTATAAAGCCATGTAACATTTGATGATGTGTAATATAAATATTAAAACTAATACAAATTATTAGATAAATTTTATATCAGTTTACTGTTCTTAATTCGACAGTTTTGTTTATTTAAAGTTGATTTAAATATAGCTAACCAGTGGTTAATTTATTATCAATACAAAATTATTTATTGCTTGTAATATGTATTCTTTAAAATATTATAGATGACTCATAATTGACACATTAATCAATTTGATTATTAGAAATTATATTTAAGTTTTTTAAAAATTATGGAATCTTTTGTTTATGTGTGTAATGACAATATGTATATTATCGCCTTATGTTCTACATCATCTCACTTTAGAATATATATTACACAGTTATTATCGTTTATTTAATACACTTAATATCTGATTAAATTGACTATTTGATTGTCTATTAACCTACAACCCCAGTTGACATTAAATATACATAACATAATTATTCTGCTTATCTGAATTCTATTCACATTTGGAATCTACACATTGATTAGCACATCTGTCCACTTCCGTGAAGTGTGTTAGTCTGTAATAAATTTTCCTAAGAGTTTTCTTAAGTCAGGATTCTATAATGAAAAGGTGATTGAACGATATATAATACTTTTAAAAATCGGTTTATCAGCTCAAATTATTTTATTTTCGACACTGGAATCCGTTGTTTATTTATGGAATCTTACACATTGAGTCTTTAATCAGGAGTTGTGTATGATTCTAGTTTGTCGTAGCACTTTGTACTTTATCATTGTTTTAAGTACTCAACCGTATATATTTCAGTTTAGCTAGCTGCTTTGCAATAAAATGTCGGCAAATAGTAAGGACCAGAAGGGAGAGTATTTGTTCGACAATAACCTGTCAGACCTGGACACACTGCTGCCTCCGTCGTCATTCACGCAAAAAAAAGATGCACTAAAAAAGTACGTATCGCTGCCCAAATTCTCGGGGAAGCTGCTCGTGATGTTCCTGGGCTGGTATGGTCTTAACGCACTGTACGTGGTGGAAAACAAGGTTATCCTCAACGCAGTCCCGCTGCCGTGGACACTTAGCTCGCTGCAGCTGACAGTGGGCTGGCTGTTCGCAGCACTCTACTGGGGAACGGGGCTGAGAGAGAAGCCGTCGTTTAAGTCGAAGGGAGTCTTTTTCAAGGTATTTGTCCCTCAGGGGCTGTGCCACCTGTTCGTACACCTGGGAGCAGTGGTGTCGATGGGCATAGGAGCAGTGTCGTTCACACACATCATCAAGGCGCTGGAGCCGCTGGTGACTGCGGTCTTCTCGCTGATATTCCTGAGGGAGGTCTACAACGCGCTCGCATACGTCTCGCTGGTGCCGGTGGTGGTGGGAGTGGGCATGGCCTCGTACAAGGACGTGAGCTTCAGCTGGCCGGCCTTCTGGTTCGCAATGATGTCGAACGCAGGAAGCTCAGTGCGGGCGATCTTCGCGAAGATGACGATGAAGAACAAAAACGAGCTGGGCAAAAACCTGGACGCGAGTAACATATACATGGTCCTGACGCTGGTGGCCTCAGTGGGCTCGATGGCGCTGGCGTACGTGACCGAGTCGAAGCACTGGGTGCCCTACTGGGTTAACGGCACGGCCAAGATGACGCCCAAGGACAAGCAGGTCTTCCTGCTGCGGGCATTCGGCTCCTGCGTCTGCTACTTCCTGTGCAACGACTTCGCGTTCATGTGCCTGGGGGAGATCAACCAGCTGTCCCACGCAATAGCAAACACACTCAAGAGAATAGTGCTCATAACCACGGCAGTGTTCAAGTTCAACTACAAGGTGACGAGGAGAGGGGTTTTGGGCATAGCAATCGCACTGGCAGGAGCATTCTTCTACTCAATACTAAAGTAATATCTATACAGTACATGGTACGTGAGCTAGGTATGATGTTTATAGTGTGGTATGTTACACTGCGTTGAAGCAACAAGTAAGGGTGGTGAAAGCATTAACGTTGATGGCAATGACCGTGGTCATTAGTAACCTTGGTGAAAACACTAACGGCGACCAGAACACCAAAGGTGGTGAATACACTAACGGAGGCCAGAGCGTTAACCGTGGTAAAAACAACCACAGTAAAAGCAGTCAGTAGTTTCTTAAAAGAGACATGAAAGTGTCAACGAGAAAAGAAGCCTTTATGAGAAACATCCCGAAGGGGTAGGCGCCGCTGACGAAGACGGGGTGGTAGCCACTGTTGGAAGAGTCGACGAGCCTCTGCAGCAGCTCGAAGCTGAGAAACATGTACTCCTGGTTGCTGGAGGAAGGGTCGACGCCACTGAGGGTGATAAAGCAGCCAGTGTCAATGTTGGCGGAGAAGAACATCCTGAGCCGGTTGAACATGTGGGTCGTGACGGTGTCGTCAGGAATTAGAATCCCGTTTCGGTACAGCTCGAGGCACCCGTGCTCGCGGAACGAGGACTCTTTCTTCTTGCGCTCCACGACCTTCTTGGCGCTGGGCGAGAACAACGTGACGTTGTGCTTTATCGAGGCCTTTTTGATGCAGGGCTCGGCGTAGTCGTAGACCACGGAGTTTATGCACTCGGTGAGGTACTGGATCCGGTAGGCGACGGAGGCCTCGAAGCTGCGCCGGCACTGCTCAATCTCGTTCTGGTGCTGGTAGATGTAGAGCAGGTACCTCCGGTGCCGCACCCGCTCGAGCAGCTTCTCAAGCAGGCTCTTGACGAGGGCCCTGGGCGTCGTGTTCTGGCTCTTGAGCTTCTGAAGGACCTCGAAGGCTTCCTTGGCCACCTCGGCGCTCTTGAAGTCAGGGTTTTTCAGGCTTGAGAAGTACTTCGACTTCAGGTGCATTTCGTCTATCAGGTCGTCGTAGGTGCCGTACTTGACCTCGAGGTCGTCCAGGGAGACGAGGGCGTTTTGCAGGACCTTCCGGGGGTCGAACTTGCCCATGGGCGAGTACCTGACGATCAGCGATATGTACTTGATGCAGTCCTCGGAGTACGTGCTCTGCCTGTAAGCGAGCCGCTGTGGCACGAAGGTGTTCGAGTACGTGCAGAAGGACATGTTCTTGTCGTGGACCATGAACCTGTGGTCCACCTTTATGTTCACGGTGTACTTGCTCGCCTCAAGCTGCGACACGAAGTCCTCGCTGTACACCAGATCGTTCGCGGATATCTTCTTGGTGCCAGAGATCCCTGAGACGAGCCTAACCAGGGGGTCGTGCGCCGAGAGGTTGAGGTAGTGCTGCGACAGGTGACACAGGTTCACCAGCTGCGCGAGCACGTGCGCCTCGATGTTCACGTCCAGGTACTCAGTGTCAAAGTGGCTCTTGAAGGTGTCCATCGTGATGTCGATGTAGAAGTTGTCCTCGGCGTGCAGAATCGACTTTATGTACTCCAGAAACAGCTTCGAAAGGTTGCTGTACATGCTCTGGGCGATGGAAGTCAGCTGCTTAGGCATCGGCGGCATAGACAGCTTCGGGTTCACGATGTACTCGAAGTATTCGGAAACTACAGACAGGTTCTTTAGCAGGCCCTCGTCCGTTATCGCTGGAAGGTCACACAACTCCGCGATTTCATTCGGCTGCTTAAAGAACGGCTGGATTACTGCGTACACGAAGACCGGAATCAGCGGGAATATTGACAGGTACTCCAGGGGGACGCTTGGCGACGCCCACTCTATCGGTATCTTGTCCTTGACCATCCTGTGCATCTGAATGAGCAGGAGGCGAATGTTCTTGTGGACCACCATGTTCGACAACACTGAGCTCAGGAATATTATGAACGACCCGAAGTGGCTCATGCCCTCCCTAAACTTCTTCGTTTCCTTGGGGTCTAAAGAAAACTATTACATTCAACTCAATACCAAAGTTTTCATCCGGGATGAGCAAATTGTGCCCCGTCTGTGCGAAATGCGATACAACCGAGCTGAAAATGCAAATGAGCTTAGAAACCTACTCCTTGTTGTGAACTGATAGAAACAGGTGCGCGTTCTCCACTGCGAGGTACTTCATAAAGGCGTAACTCTTCAGGATCCTTGCGAACGGCGAGAACGATGCGTTCAGTGGGTTCGAAGGCTTAAAGAACAGCTGTATCTCCTCCCTCAAAAGCGACCTCAGCAGCGCAAAAAACTGGTTGTGCACTCGTGGAATGCATAGGTCGTGGTACACCTGAGAACAGTCATTCGTTTTCAACTCACGTGCTGTATAACCTTCGCCACCATGTCAACGTTCGAAGAGAACAGTGCCAATCTCATGAAATACGCAGGCTGCAAGAACAGTATTTCCACCAGCTTCTCTATTTGCGACATTTTCGACTTGAAGGGCCCGAGCAGGTTCTTCGAGTAGACGATCTCCTTGTTTTTGCTCCCCAGCAGCGAGCAGAAGTCCTTCACCATCGACATAAGTTTGAACTGGAGCGCCTTCAGCCTCGTGTAACTCTCGCTCATGTTCAGTATGAAATCCACGTGGGTCTTAAGGCACTTGATCAGGTCGTCCTCGAAGGTCCTTATTGACACTTCACTTGTCATTCTCTCCTCGTTTTTCAAGATTATCTGCAAGTTACTCCAGTTCACGCTCTGCGGGTCCGTTGAATAGTGCAGCTCATCAAGAAAATAGTTTATCAAATTCTCATATCCGCTCTAACATTGTCTATTCACAGCCGCTAAACTCACCATGGAGGTATACTTGTACGAATCAAGCTCAAACTGGTCCATCATGTCCCCGATCATGCTCGTGTTGACGATCTGAACACCAATGATTGACTCGGTTACTAACCGTTGTGGGCGCGTATACAACCTTGTTGTTCGTAAATCCTACTCCAAGCCTATCGTCTGACGACAATCCCCAAGAATAGGCGTCCCCCTTCCTATAAACGGATGAACTCATGTACTAAATTTGTCTAAACCTACAGGGTTGAACAGGATGAAAAGTATCTCGAGGTGGCTATGCACGTCACGTTTGCGTCGAGGTTTACTGTGGACGGCATCTTTATGAAGTTGTTTGCCGAGCTCTTGATGCTCAGCTGCACTCCGAGCTGTCCATAGGTGTTATTTCCAAATGCAGCTACCTAAACACCAGTGTTAGATCGTTTGACCTACGTATCCGCTATTTGTGAGCACCAGCGAATGGTTCCCTGCCGCCACCGCCGATATCACCTTTGCCTCTCCCGTGGGAGATGGTATCACTTCCATCAGCGTTGGCTCAAGAACATGCTTCTCGTCCGAACAAATGTACTTCCCTTCTCCCCAGCCGTACAGCTCGTTATCCACAGAAATCGCCAGGCTGTGCGAGGACCCGGCGCAGACGTCGACGAACTTAACTTCCGTTTTGACCGGAGTGAACACGAAATAGTTGCTGGTGTCTCCGGTTCCCAGCCTCCCTCCCGTTCCAGCGCCCGCGGAGTACAGCGACCCCTCGTGAGTAAGAACTACTGAATGCATACTTCCTACATCGTCCTTTGGTCACAGATCCACGTACCTAGAGCCAGCTTGTACACTCCTGTTACTGTTGTGATTTCCCTCGGCGTCATCACAGTCGACGTCAGCGCCTCGCCCAGGCCCAGCTTACCGCAGCTGGAGGACCCGAACACCCACAGCGTCCCGTAATCGTCCTTCATGAAGTCCTCGTGGTTCGAGGAGCATATGCATCCGCTGTTGTCGACTCCTGCGAAGACGTTTATGCAGTTCTCAATGTAAGGCACGTGGTCCGGTATCACTCGCGATCTCAGGTCACCCTGCCCTAGCTGTCCATTATCGTTGCATCCCCAGGTGAACAGGAGCCCATTTACCGTTATTGCTAAACTGTGGTTCGACCCACATGCGATTTTAGAGATTTTCGAGGAAAAGTGGTTAAACAGCATCGGCTCCGAGTAACTCTAAAACAGAGTGTGAACTTGGTGGATACCTCTATCTGGTCCTTTGTGCTGTTGTAGCCTGTGCCGTTGTTCACTCCCCAAGTGTACACTGTGCCATTGCACGTGAGCAGCACTCCGTGGCCGTCTCCCACTGCGATCTGCTGTATTCTCTTCTCGTCGTGCGCGTTAGTTGCGCCGGCCTTGACATTATCTTGCAACTCCATCGGAGTCTCGTCGTATACCTTCAGCAGTGTGTCAATGTATATTCTAGTTCTCAGGTGCGATACAAACTTCGGAGCCACCTAAATTTTAAGTAATGCTGCTTTAAACCTTACGTGGTCCTTCGAGTCTCCGTGGCCCAGCCGATACCCCGTTCCCAGCCCCCAAGTTAGAAGATCTCCGAAAATGTTTATTGCTGCGCAGCTGTAAGGCCCTGCGGCTATGAACACGTTCTTGAACCCCGTGTCTGGGACAGGTTGCGGCACATAATCTATGTTTGAAATTAGCCCCTCAGACTGCTTGTTAAACCCTAATGTACACCCCCATTGGTATATTTTCCCTGATGCGGATAGCGCAAGAGTATTCCCAGTGCCGCAAGCAATCTACAATTTTCAGTTATATAAAGGGTTTGAACACAACTAGCATATACCATATTTCTGCTGCACCAACCTGTATTATGTGCGTTCCCTTGAGAGATTCAACCACTGCCGGCTCCAGCACGTCCGAAACTATCTTTCCCAGCCCTAGCTTCCCTCCTCGGCAACACCCCCAGGTGTACACTGTTCCGAACCTGTCCAAGCACGCGCTGTGCGAGTCTCCGCATGATATTTGAAACACTTCATACGTGTCAAAGATCCTTATGAGGTTAGGCGTGTAGTAGTTTCTCGTGCTCCCGAGCCCTAGCCTCCCATTTCCTAAACATCGTGAGTCGGCCTGAGCGTACCTCCGTAGCCCCAAGACCACACGTTCCCCTCCTTGTCCAGGGCCATTGAGTGTCTCGAGCCTGCGCAGCACTTGGAAATGAATATGTTGTCCGAGGGGAACACGACTTTCACTGGGTTGTATCTGTTGGCGACGCTCCCCGTTCCCAGCACTCCATACGCTCCCATTCCCCAAGAATACACACACCCGTCGACAGTTGTCACAAGCGTGTGGTTAGCGCCGCACGCTATTGAAACGATTGCGTTCCTGAGTCCAATTGAGAGCCCAACCGGCTGCGGGGTGTGCGTGCACCAGGAAGGCTCATCCTTATCCTCGGTGCCTATTTGCTGCGATAGTACGTCTGAATTTGTGTCGATGTGGTAGCCCAGCCTTCCCGAGTTTCCCAGCCCGAACGTGAAAACGGTGCCGGCGTTCGGGTGCTGCTTCGAGGAGCTCACCAGCACTGCCGAGTGGTAGTCTCCGCAGGCCACCTGGGCTATTTTCCTGCCGCTGAAGAAGGGTATTATCTTCGGATACTCGGAAGTGCTCACGTCCACGCCCTGACCTAGGCAGTTAAAGGGCACTTTCCCCCAGGAATACACATTCAAGTGCGAAACTGTGTGTTTGGCTCCGTCCTTCGTCCTCCTCGAGCTAGACGGAGGGTTTGTCACCTTCGTCCTCGATATACAGAGCGAATGGTTGAGACCCAGGGATATTAGTTGTGGAACTACGGGGATGTGTTTGAGGTCGTGATCAGACTCGTACACATCCATACCCAAACTCACAATACTGGTTCAAATATGTCAATTTTCCATTTTTATTTTTAAAAAAATATTTTACATATTATTTAGTTAGCATAATTTACAAATGTGTGGATTCTAAATCCTTTTTTCCCATTTCTACTCCTGGCTGCCCTGATGTCGTGCAACTGTCTACACATGTACATAAAACGCAATTAAGCACATTACAAGGACTGTTTTTTTCGTTTTCATAACACTGAGTAGCGTCCGGTCATTTTCGTGCCCGGTTGCGTGGGCTGCGGCGCCATCGTCGACTGTACAATCATCTTCAGTTCACCTCTGAAAAGAATGGATGTTTTTGCCAATAAGTAAGTACATAATATGGGTAAGTTCGGTCCAAACGAGTCTATCTACGCCCTATATCTAGTACTTACACTGCTCTTTGTACCGAGATTACAGATGGTCCTACGATTTCAATGTACAGCCCCTTGGACCCTGCCATGAGCGCAAGGTTCCTCGTGGAGGGGTCTGCTGGGATGTAGCAGCCCTTCACCTGCAGGCTAACGTTCGTGTTTTCCGCCACTCTCGAGAGCACTTCTCTGTTCGTTATCTTCACTCTCACCGAGTCCGGGTAGTTGTTGATGTCGAACTCGTCGATCGTATTTCCTGTGGTCGCGTCGATGTACCCTGCGCACGACAGCCCCTTGATCATAGGCGTCGGCTGATTCTAAACAACGTTATATCAATGGTATCAGTGGCAACTTACTATTGGCGTCTTCTCAAACTGCTTCGCCAGTTCCTTTGCTGTTTGCAGTGCCGCAATTGCCTACATTAAAATTAGTTTTGTTTTAACAGAAGTGTTAATGGCACTAGTAGCACTAGTATCAATACTATGAATACCTTTTGTGGAACACTTGCTTCTGCTTCCTCCTCTTCAGTCTCCTCCTCCTTATCGCTGTCTTCAATTAGGCCTAAAAGTTACTCATTAGCTATTTTATACACAATTTGTTGACATAACAATATCTAGTTGCCTGTATCATAGTTTGTCGTTGAATAACTGGGTACCATAATCCATTATAACTGAATATGATGTAAAATATCTAGCTGCCTATCTAGTCGTTACCCATCAGTTTGATTGCGTTTCTTCGCTCTTGCTGCTGGCGCGACTTTTCCGTCTCGTTGAACTTGAAGCCCTTGCCGCCAAACCCTCCTCGGAACTTCACCTTTCCGTCCATCGTCGCCAGGTGCGCCTGCGATATCTGAAGCAGCTCCTTCGGCACCTCCTGACTCGCCAGCCTCAGGGCCTTGATGATGTCGTGCGACTTCGGCGCCTCTTCGGGCGTCAGAAACGTGTAGCTCGTTCCTATCGTCCCTGCTCTGCCCGTCCTCCCTACTCTGTGCACGTAGTCCTCGAAGTGGTCTGGAGCTGCGTAGTTGATGACCAGCACCACAGACTTCACGTCGATCCCTCGTGCTGCTATTGACGTTGCGATTAGTATTGTCTTCTTCCCCTCTCTGAAGTCGTGGAGCGTGAACTCTCTATCTGTCTGGTCCTGTCCTCCGTGCAGCACTGCGCACTCGTATCCGTAGACCAGCAGGTCTGTGAAGAGGTTGTCTGCGTCCAGCTGTCTGTTGACGAATATGATGATGCTTCCGTGCTCGTGCCACTCTCCCAGCAGCTTAAGCAGCTTGTGCAGCTTCTTGTCCTCGTTGATCACCAGCACGTGCTGGTCCACTTGCGATGCGCTCTTTCCTCTCTGTCCCACGATGATTTGCAGCGGCTTACTCAGTATCTTCTTCGCCAGATTTTCTATTGACGTTGGGAACGTCGCTGAAAACAGCGCCGTCTGCCTGTCTGGCCTTATGTTTTCCACGATTGCTGTTATCTGCGGGCTGAATCCCATGTCGAACATTCGGTCTGCTTCGTCCAGCACCAGGAAGGTCACTCTCCTCAGGTTTGTGACCTTGCCGTTACTTATTGTCAGGACGTCGATCAGTCTTCCTGGCGTCCCGCACACTATCTCCGCTCCTCTTTTCAGCGCGTTCAGCTGCTCTCCTATTCCTGCTCCTCCGTACACGCACAGCGTCTTCAGTCCCACCGACTTTGAGAGCTTGCTACATTCATTCGAGATTTGCATGATGAGCTCCCTCGTCGGCGCTATTATCAGCACTATCATTCCGTCATTCTCCCTCAGCTTTGGCTGGTCCAGCGCGTGCCGAATCGCCGGCAACAGGAACGCCAACGTCTTCCCTGATCCTACATGTATTTATTAACTCCAGTATTTTAGTAATCGGGGGCTATGCAACTATTAACACTGATACTGCTGTTACTCCTATTGTTATTGATGCCACTGCTAGAAGTACCAACTATACTGGCATTAGCACCAACATTAATTACTAATACTAACAGCAGTGATAACTAATGCTACTACGCCATCCTACCTGTCTCCGCTATGCCTATCACATCTCTTCCGCACATCAGCGCAGGGATGCACTGCATTTGAATCGGGAACGGCTTTTCGTAGTCACGCCTCTGCAGAATCGACAGAATCGGGTCCGGGAGGCCGCACTGCGAGAAGCTCGATATTGGCCGCGGGCACTTCTTCCCGTAGACGCGTATGCTTCCGTTCGCCTTTCTGAACGCGTCCACTTCGTGCTCACTCATGTTCGTGATCGACGAGACCTGCACGTAGAAGTTCTTCTTAAAGGGCATGTATTCTATCTTCGTGTGATCTACTCTCGGAAGCTCCCTCTTGCTCTTAATTTTGGCCAGCAGTTCTGTGTATTCTGAGCCCATCGACACCTTCAAAGGATCATATTCGTCGTCGCTGAAATAGCGTTCTCGTTCCTCGTCGTCGTCCTCGAACCTTTCAGGCCTATCTGTCTTCGTTTTATTAAGCAGTTTTGACAGGAACTCCTCCTCGTGCTCGTCTACTCCGTCCGCCTCCGCCTCCTCCGGTGCTGGCTCCGCCGACCATTGCAGTACATCGTCCAGCGTTGCGATCTTCGACGTGTCAATTGCTACTTCAGGCACCGATTCTGGCTGATCGTACACGATATCGTCCTCTAACTCCAGATTCGACATAAAATGGTCCAGGGGGTCTATTCCATCCTCAAACTCCTCCACTATCGTCTTCTCCTCGTAAGCTGGTTCATTAATCCCTTGAAAGGCTGAAAGTATCTTCTTTTCTTGCTTCTGGTTTATTTCAGCTGCTATCTTTATTGTCACTGTCTTCTTTTGATCGTTAGTTGCTTTGTTTCTACTCTCTGCCAGTTTTTTAAATCTGTTCAGTCTGTCAAGCTTCTTTTGGTCCATTTCCGTCTTATTTTCCTTCTTTGCAGCATCTGGCTGCTTTGTTTCTTCAACTATCACTGGTTTTTCATACTCCTTTTCCTCTTTTTTACTTCTTTTTGGCTCTGGAGATGAACTTGATGATGAATAACTTCTGCGATGTTTATGCGATCTTCTTTTTCTATCTCTTTCTTCGCTTCTCGATCTATCTCTTCTTCGAGAAGAATGTGTTCTATCGCTTTTTCTATGGCTTCTGCTCCTTTCCCTTCGAGTACTTCTCGACCGGTTCCTGTGTGAAGAATGTGACCTATCTCTTCTACCCATAATAATTTACAGTTGAAAAGGTGCTATAATTACAAGGTATAAGACTTAACATATTAGAAAGAATAGGTTATCAGATTAAATCTACGATTTGCAGTAAAATGCTTATATTTGAAAGTGTTGTTGTGAAAACTAATTTAAAAGGATATAATGATTTACAGATGGTGTAATGGTTTGATATTTGGAAATATTGGTACATTTATATAGAATCCAACTTTGCGGAAGTCAAATGAATCTACTTACATATTAAATACATTGCACATAATAATACATAACATTATATAAATTTAATGGGTTGATTTAAAATCATATTCAAACACAAATTGTCGGATCTTACACCACTCACACCACACCCTAAAAAATTTTTACATACATTTCACTTCTTGATTTATTATACACACAGAGATCCGTAAGTTCATGTCTATTCGTGCTGCGATACCCTTTGAACTTTTGAAGATTCCTCAAACTGTTGAATTCTTCCAGTTTGGGCCTGTCAAGATATTCAACTCCCAAGTATTTGCAAAGTCTAAATTGAGCTATGCTTTTGTAAATATAAAACCATTTGCGCCTGGCCACTCATTGGTTTCACCCTTAAGAGTTGTGAATGTGTGTTTTATTAGTCGATATATAACATAATAATATGTTGTTATTCAGACTGCCAGTAAAATCGTAATATTAATTAATGCCTTTTAGAGGTATAAGGATCTAACTCCTGAGGAGATCTACGATTGGTCTTGTTTGGTTCAGGTAGTAGCCGAATCTCTCGAGAAGATGTACAAGGGAACATCTTGTTCAATCATTGTTCAAGTATAACATTATTATATTTTAATGTTAAAATTACAATAATTATAGGATGGACCTGAAGCCGGTCAGACGATTCCACACCTTCATGCTCATATTATACCGAGGAAGAAGGATGATATGGAGGACCCAGATTCCATTTACGAGAAGGTTGATAACAACGAAGGGACTCTGAAGTTCGTCTAAACTTTGTTTTTAAAAAACATTAATTAATAGGACCCAGGAGGAAATGGCAGAACTTGCAACGGAAACCAAGAAGTATGTGGAACTGGTTGCCAACTCGAAAGCAGTTGGCTGTATGAAAGATGAAAATTAATATTATATGTGTGTTTGCCTATGTATTAATATTGTATATTCATTGTTTTGTTTTTGTATTCTGTTAAAAACTTAATGTGTTTACGAACATCACATATTGTGTCAGTGTGTTGGTATATAGAGTATATATTCTGTGTTTACATATAGATTTTATGTTTTTACTAAATAAATGCTTAGATTAAAAATATCATATGTTATATTATACTTATGTGTGCCATTGGGATGTTATTGTACAGGATTCTTTGATTTAAATCGTTTATATAAAAAAAATACATTCTTCCATAGTAATTATAAGTCAATAAGAAACCAATTGCCATTATTTGGATTGAAAATATTTAAAGCTAACTCTTTATCCTGCGATAAGCTGTCATTTATATCAAAAATATATAGAATTAACAATATAGTTGATAGTAAGAGTGGATTCTCTGCACACATAAATAGTTTTCCACACCCAAGTAAGTTAAGATTAGATGAATAATGATATAGCATATAAATCGAGGCCTCCGGATCTACCATCGCTTCTTCTAAGTGAAAGGATTGTGTACATAGGATATCCAATACAACAAACAGTAAGTTTAAAATTAAGAAACGTGTTTTAAGGTAGCACATCTAGTAATAAGTCAACTTTTGTATTTGGATTACGATTCGCAAGAGAAGCCAATTAAAATGTAAGAACACGGATGAAGATGGATGTTCAGATATATAAACTCGGATAATGAACACACAAAGGAGGAAGGATTGTCAACATCGGAAATAGACGCGTTGAACATAGTAGATGTTATAAAGTAGGATGAGTTGACTTAATATAAACTTGTAGTTACCTGAAGAACGATGTAATAACGATAAACCTGGGAAAGGTATTGAATAAAAATGAGTTAACGCACTTAGGCGTACGGTCCAGCAGCAATAATATTGGCATCTGGAACACCGGGAAAGAGATACGTGCTTCCGAGATCATATACACTACTGAGGCAGTCTCCAGCGACGATATCGTTCAGGCAGGCGGAGGACATAGCAATATATTCAGACGAAATACTGAAGGCAAGGAAGGCAATAGTTAACGTGCTATCAAAAGCGTGCAACAAGGAAACGTCAGAAATATTGGAGAGAATAAATAGAGGAGATTACATGGATTCGCAGGTGAGATTATAGGAAAACAACTTGCGTGAATTAGGAAACAGTCAATTTTGGATTGGCAGATAAGATACTGGAGGACATTAAGTAGATAGGAGCGGAGATGAATAGATTATTTATGATACCGAGACTAGTAAGCAGGTCAGACTTGTCTAATTGGGTGGCAAGAAGGAGTTACGCAAAGAATCATAGAAGTGGAGAATTCGACAGGCTGCTGAGTAGACTTGAAAGGTCAATCGACCATTCAAGAACAGACGAAAGTGTCCACAAGAACGTGGCGTCTATCGCAAATGAATTTCTGAATAATAAACACACATTCGTGGAACAGTCGGCGTTTTTATCGAAGATACACAAGTATGAGAAGCTGGAAGAAAAGTTTTGGAACAAGTACCTGGGTAAATTGAATGAAAGGTTGGCCCGTGAAGAAGAATGTGAAGTTGTATGCGAGGAGTCAGTAGATGAACTAGTGGCATTTTCGGAAATAGCAAGAGTGTTAATATCAGCAGGGAAGTCATCAGTGCCCTTATCGAGGTATTTCGTGAAATCAGTGACCTCAAATATATATAACATCATACCGAGGGAAATAAGAGTATTCACGAGGTGTGTTTATTTATATAAATAATTTAATTGGCCAGGATGTTGGAATATTTAGTACACGCTGGATCAAAAAATAAGTTGGATCCAGTGGTTTTTGAGCTATTGGAGGACAATGCGTGGAAAATTAAGCCGACTAATTTAATAAGTATACTGTATAACCTTGGCAAATTGGGAGATAGAGATGAAGAAGTGATAAGAGCGTTCTCCAGGTAAAGAGAAAATTTTTTAATGGAACGTTAGAGTGTTGACTAACTGCTTAGCCAAAGGGATTCTGAGACCCTACGATAAGACGAAGCTGGCGAAGGCATATTCGTTGTTAAACTATGAGCACATAACATTCTTTAATCAAATTTCAAAGGAGCTCACACTCATATTTAAAGCAATGGACTATGGAAACTATTTTAAAAAAGAAGAGAAAGGGATAAATTATGTTCAAGGAGTAGGATTAAGAGGTGGAAAGGCGAGTGGAGTAATGGTTGAGGGGCTAAAGTATATACAATATTACTCTAATGAATCAGATGAAGTGATTGAGGAGCCGAAGAGAGTGGAGTTTGAGGGAACAGATGAACAGCTGTATAGTTGCGGTCAAATGGTGTTTATCCTGGACGCAATGATATACGTAAGTGACCAGAATCAGATTAAAAAAATATATAGTTGAGAATACATCACCTGGAACCGGAATTTAAAAATTTGATATCATATGCACTTAAGCATTTGTATAAGTCGGAAGTAATGGAGCACTTCGACGTGGAACAGGTAAATGGCAGAGTTGAATCACGTGATGTAGTTGAGGTCTGCAGTGTCGTTTTTGGCAACGTGTAGGAAGAGCATAGACGATCACCTGCTGGAGAACGTAACGAAGAGGTTGGTATTAGAAATGATAATTATGCATAAACAATAATAATGGCAACGACAACAATAATAATGATAATGGCAACAACAACAATAATAATGATAATAGCAACAACAACAATAATAATGATAATAGCAACGACAATAATAATGATGACAACGACAATAATAATGGCGTAGGTTTGTGAGGGAATACATGGACGGGAACGTGACTAACGCACAATTGGCGCTGTTCCTGAAGGACCTGGTGAAGCTGACAAAGATAGTGGTAAAGAGGAGGAACGTAAGAAATAGGCTGCTGCACACGTCGACGTTCGTGCCGCCGAAGTGGATCCACAATCAGATGTACGAAAACGCGGACCCGATGGACCCGAACTCGACGAGGTCGACACTTGAGCACCTGTGCTACAAGATATGCGACAACTTTAAAAGGTAAGCTTAGTGAGATGATGAAGGGAAACTTAGGTTTACCATCGAGGATCTGACGAGCTGTTTGCGCTCAGTGGCATATTTGGGCTTCAAAAATGAAAAGTTCTACAGCCTCTTCATACCGTTCTTACGACAGAACCTGAAATCGCTAAGCAACGTAGCAGTGTCAAACATAACACAGGTAAGCGCAAAGTAAAATTATTAATGTGTCGCAGTCGTTCAACAGAGCAGGAGTAAAGGATAAATACTTCTTCTACCTGCTAGGGAAACAACATCAAGACTATTTACACAGCGTCGAGGAAAAGGTGTACATTAAGAGGATAGGATAGACCATGTGAAAAGAAATAATTAATTAATATTCGTGTATAATGATAGATAGAATAATTTGGAAACAATATGTGTGTGAATAGAGCAGATGTGTAAAAAATAAAAAAAGATTTGGAAGAAAAAAAGTGATTAATGAAGGGATGTTGGAAGGCAACAAGGAATCCAAAATAAAACGTTACACATTTAATAGAAATATTCGTATAATATAAATGAGACAAGTATGAGTTATAATTTAAGAGTATTGACAAACGTAAACATAAAAATAAATATAAAATAAAAATAAGGTTTAATGATGAAAAAAAGGATAATCAAGGAAAGATTTAGTAATAAAATATCAAGCAAAAAGATAAATACATTCAGAAAATGAAATTGTTTGAAAATGTGTTTTAAAAAAAATTTCAAATGAAAAAAAACAAACCCTACACACATCTCGTGTCCTAATTTTAATACGAATTTGGATACACAATCACAACACAAATATAAAACATTTAGTTAGATCTATAAATTATAAGAAATAATCACAAGTAAACACCTATTTTCGTAACAAACTTATTGTTCTTATTCGGTTGTGTGGCCAATTTCTTCATCGAGAAATATAGTACCTAAACTAATTGATTTTAAATTATGCCATATTCAAATAACATTTTAATCACATGATCTAAAGTAAACACTAAAATGGATGCACAACAAAACACTAACCACGCGCCCAGCGATAATAACTACGCTCAAGATCTGCCTGAAAAAATGGAAGGCACACAAGAGCAAGAAAATGTTCCCTTTTCACCGACGACGAGCTTCTTTAACAACATGGAATCCAAAGTCATGTACGTTATCAACAGACATGGCGAGAAGGAAGACGTCTCCTTTGATAAGATCCTGAATAGAATTAGGAAGTTATCACTGGGCCTGCACGCGTTAGTGGACGCCCCGAGAGTCACGCAGAGCGTTATCAACGGAATGTATACAGGAATTCGCACTTCTGAGCTCGACGAGCTTGCAGCACAGACGTGTGCATACATGGCAGTCACCCACCCGGACTACTCGCGGCTGGCGGCGAACATCACGATCGATAACCTGCACAAAAACACGTCCAGCGACTTCGCGGAGGTGGTGCGAACGCTGTTCGAGTACAAGCACGTGTACGACTCAAACGCCTCGCTCATAAGCGAGGACGTGTACAACTTCGTGATGATGCACAAGGACCGTTTTAACGCGGAAATAGACTACTCGAGAGACTTCCAGTACGACTACTTCGGGTTTAAGACGCTGGAGAGGTCGTACCTGCTGAAGGCGAACGGGAAGATCGTGGAGCGCCCGCAGCACATGCTGATGCGAGTGTCGGCGGGAATCCACTGCGGCGATATCGAAAGGACGTTGCAGACGTACCACCTGATGAGCCAGAGGTATTTTACGCACGCGACGCCGACGCTGTTCAACTCGGGCACGAGACACCCGCAAATGTCGTCATGCTTCCTGCTGGACATGCAGGACGATTCGCTGGCAGGAATATTTAACACGCTCTCACAGTGCGCGTTTATTAGTAAGTCAGCAGGAGGAATTGGACTCTCGATCCATAAAATAAGAGCGTCAGGCTCTTACATCAGAGGCACGAACGGAATATCGAACGGTATCGTGCCAATGCTGAAGATCTTCAACGCAACAGCAAAGTACGTTGACCAGGGAGGAGGAAAGAGAAAGGGCTCGTTCGCAATATACCTGGAGCCGTGGCACGCAGATATATTCAAGCTTCTAGATCTCAGAAAAAACCACGGCTCGGAGGACCTTAGAGCACGAGACCTGTTCTACGCACTGTGGATACCGGACCTCTTCATGAAGAGAGTGGAGGAAAACAAAAACTGGACGCTTATGTGCCCGGACGAGTGCAGAGGACTGTACGAAGTCTGGGGAGAAGAGTTCGAAAAGCTGTACACACACTACGAACAGCAAGGAATGGGAAAGAAGACGGTGCCGGCGCAGAAGCTGTGGTTCGCAATACTGCAGTCGCAGATTGAGACGGGGACGCCGTATATGCTCTACAAGGACGCGTGCAACGCGAAGAGTAACCAGCAGAACCTGGGAACAATTAAGTCGAGTAACCTGTGCTGCGAAATCGTGCAGTACACGAGCAAAGATGAGGTGGCAGTGTGTAACCTGGCGTCAGTGGCACTGCCGAAGTTCGTGGACAAGGAGAAGAAGACGTTCGACTTCAAGAAGTTGTACGACATATGCAGGGTGATCACGTACAACCTGAACCAGGTGATCGACAGGAACTACTACCCAGTGCGAGAAGCACGCGTGTCGAACTTTAAGCACAGGCCGATGGGAGTGGGCGTGCAGGGGCTGGCGGACACGTTCATGCTGATGAGGTACCCGTTCGAGTCGGAGGAGGCGCGGGAGCTTAACAGGAGAATATTCGAAACGATGTACTACGCGTGTCTGTCCGAGAGCATTGACCTGGCGAGACAGTACGGAACCTACGAGTCATATCCAGGCTCGCCAGCCTCGAAGGGACTGCTGCAGTTCGACCTGTGGGGAGCGAAGGTGGACAACAAGTACTGGGACTGGGACCTGCTCAAGCAGAACCTGGCGAAGTACGGCCTGCGCAACTCGCTGCTGCTGGCGCCGATGCCGACGGCGAGCACCTCGCAGATCCTGGGCAACAACGAGTCGTTCGAGCCTTACACGAGCAACATCTACTACAGGCGAGTGCTCTGCGGAGAGTTCTTCGTAGTTAACCCGCACCTGCTTAACGACCTGATAGAGCTGGGGCTGTGGAACGAGAACATGAAGCAGAAGCTGATAGCGTACAACGGCTCTCTCAAGTACATCGACGAGGTGCCGCAGCACATCAAGGACCTGTACAAAACAGTCTGGGAAATTAAGCAGAAGCACATCATCGACATGGCGGCGGACAGAGGAGTCTTCATTGACCAGTCGCAGTCGCTGAACATACACATGGAGCAGCCGACCTTCAGCAAACTGACGAGCATGCACTTCTACGGCTGGAAAAAGGGGCTGAAGACGGGAGTCTACTACCTGAGGACGCAGCCGGCGACGGACGCGATCAAGTTCACAGTCGACGCCTCAGTGTCGCAGCTGGCAAAAAACAGAGCGAAGGGAGCCACGGTGGAAAGAGCGCCGGGGATGATGAGCGACGGAACAGTGTCGACGACTGAGACGGTGGAGGAACCCGTGCAGCAGATGACGTCGATGGAAAACTCGACGGTGAGCGAGGACATGGAGAGCACTGCCCCGACGTGCAGCCTTAACCCGAACCCCAACGAGCCCTGCTTCATGTGCTCGTCGTAAGTGCCGTCAGGCAAGCAGGGGCTAGAGGTGGTAGATGTACGGCGACCAGACGCCGGACTAGCCGTTCGGAAGTCAGCTCAGCACAAAACACGGCAATGGTTTACAGTGGTAAATTGACGCTCGTGGCTTATCATAACGCAGTATGTGTTATCAGTGGTACGGTATCAAAGCACACAGGAACATGGTGGTGGCAAGACCACAGCACCCAGAAGCACTGTTCAAAAACACGTGAACAGGAAGATAGTGTAACACACCCACAACACGTTTAACACATAAACAAGGCCTACCGCACACAGCAGTGGGTTTTACAGAGACGGAAGGGCACTCGGGCGAGCTCGTGAGGAAGACCAGGTGCCCCGGCGTTGGAGTAGACCCACGCGGTGAATAGGCGCATTTCAAACACAAACCCACTTGTTATTTAATTAATAGTCTGTACTGCCATACACACAAAATGGTACTGAGCAACAGTCTTGTTCAAAAATAGAAGAAAAGACCTGTTGCGTAGAAGCTGCAAAGGAATTGTCTCGATTCGAGAATGCGGAGGGAGTAAAGAATGAATATATTAAATTAAACTAGTGTTTCTCAGTGAACCTGGACCTCGGAGCCCCGCAGTTGGGGCAAGTGAAACTCTAATGTATTCATTTGAACGTACATGGCACCTACCTCGGAAAAAAACTTCTCCTCCCGGTTCTTCGCTGGGAAAATTACGAAGCCACAACCAGTGCACTGGTACCTGTGTAGGTTGGCGTTGACGTGGCCATTGGACTTGCGACCGGTGAACCCTAAGTGAGATTGCATGACTAGGTGTGTAGAATAGGTTGTCTATGTAGGTAGTAAATGGCTACGGTCTAAGAAGAGAGATAATGAGTAGGAATACGCGTTAAGTGTATGTTTCTATGGTATGTGTTAACTAGTGGTGCGCTAAGTCTGCAAAAACTTACACTTGTAAGCGGCGAAGGTTGCGAGAGGCACAGTGACTGCGGTGTACCAGCCGCCAGGAACCAAGTCCTTGACCTTCTTGTTAAGAATCGAGACCTTAGAGGCTAAGGAGTTGTAAACGGGGCATTTGGCAATCGATTTGTCGCAGGAATCGAAGAGGTTGACGGGCTTGTTCCTGTTGATGCCACAGGGAGAATGTGTGTTGTGATTTTTGCTCTGATTTGAACTAGCGCGGAAAGCAGAAGCTGTATTTAAGTATAAAAGTGAAACAAACAAAAGGGAAGGCCTCATTTCATGATATAACAGTGGAAAGGGGATGGAATCAAACTTAATCTGGGGATTCTATAGGGTGTGTAAAACATTGCCGGAGCGGACGTAATGTGCAAGGTGTTAAATGGCGCTGTCTATCAAAAGACAGCTATCGGTGTGCAGATCTGAGTGTCTATTCACCGCGTGTACACCGCCACGGTGCGTTCGTACCGGTTGTAAATCTTGAATGTGCGTCCTTCCATATACGCAAAGTTGCTAGTGTGTAAATTTATAGAGAATAGATTAAACACCTTCTAAATGACACTGGTGCCGTTGTTCCTAGTTAATCTGTATCATTTTAATCCAGACGATAGTACTATTTGCTTTGCCAGTAATTACCTCCTTTGGAAACTGGAAAGAGTTGTGTTGTTGAGTTCACTGGAACTTTGTTCCCTTCAAATGACCTTGTTTTAAGACAATAAACAGCGTTTGGATCATCAGTTACCCCGGCGTTAAGCGTCACCTAACACTCAATTCCTCGACGCTTGTCGTCGATGTCATCGTCGTACTCCATGGAGTCGTTGCTCTTCAACTCGTGGTTGTCGGAGCCGATGGTGGTGGTGGTCATGTCGTCGATTTCACGCCGAGTCGCGGCCCCGTACTCCGCCAAGTTGTCCTTGGCGTAGCGCTTCATCATCTCGCCGCTGCCCTGGTTGTAGCACTGGAGCATCTCGCCGCTCCACATCTTGGCGTCGAACTCGTTGGAAGAACCCATGTCCCCGCCCTGGGTGTCCTCGAACTTGGTCACGGCCTCGGACTCCTTGTAGGCGCTGCTGGTCGTGTTGGGATAGCTGTAGTTCATGTGGAACTCCATTGAGCCCTTCGGATCATACTCCTGACTGTAGTTGCCCCGAAGGCTAGGGTTGACGAAGCCGGCGTGGGCATTTTCGCTCTTGTAGTTTTCAGGGATCTGCTGTCTGGACAGGCTTGCGTAGGCTGCATTGGAGTAGTCGGGGTTGAAGGCGTTGTAGCCGTCCACGTAGTTGCTTGGCATGTAAGGCTCCACGGTGCGGTTGTCTTCTGGGTTGTAGTTGTCGTCGTTGACGTTGTAGTTGCCCTGGTAGACCATGTTCGGGTGAAACTTGTCTGGGACTCCGTAGTTGAGGCCGTAGCCCTCCTTGACCCTCTTCACCAGCCGCTCGTCGTTGCAGCTCTTCCAAATTATGGCGTTGCGCTTGGCCTGCTCGTAGCCGTAGTCCTTGACGGTGAAGTAGCGGAACTTTCTCTTGCCGCCCTCGTAGTAGGAGGAGACCCAGCGAGCCTGCGTTTTGTCGAACCTGATTCCGATGATGCCGACGCCGCTCTTCATGGCGTGCTGCCTTTCGCGGTTGCAGAAGGAGCGCCCTGAGAGGGCCACGCCCTTCTGCCTGGCCTGAATGGCGAGCATTTTCGCCTGGTTGAACCCGTATATGTTCACGGAGAAGCTCTTGCAGGCACGCTTGCCCTCAGCAGTGGTCCACCTTGCGATCCACCGGTTGTCTGTCCTCTGGTACTTCACGCCGGAAATTGAGTTCGAGTCGTTCAAATTCGAGTAGCTGTACAGGTTTTCGTCGAAGTTGTTGTAGCCTCCAATCACCTGGTTCTGGGTCTGATTCTGGTTAAAGTTGTTCTGAGCTAGGCCCACGCTTGTGTTGTAACTGCTGTTCATCAAGTTGTAAGACTTATCGGTTGTGCTCTTCTCAACGGGGACTTCAGGGTTGGGGAACTGCGACAAGTTGTATAGTTGGTACTTCAGGTTTTGAGGGTTGCCGTAAAAGGACGCGGGGTCGTATCCTTTGAAACCGGCTCTGTAGGTGTCATAGTTGTATTTGATGTCAGAGGTCGCGTAATCGTCGTTTTTAACGTACGTGCTGTCATGTATGTTGTACTCGCTGCCGTGGTCATGCTGAACGTCTCCGTTCGAGCTGTAGTTCAATTTGTCGTCGCCAGCGTCGTTTGATGTGTCAGTCAATCCGTGGTTCTTATAGTCGTTTAAGCCGCTCGAGTAGTAGTTGACCGCCGCGTTTAACTGGTAGTCTGCGACGCTGCTCTCGTATTCCGTGTTGTAGCCGTTGATGCAGTTGGGTCCGTAGGGATCCTTGAAATCGATTTGGGTCTTATAGTTCATGCCAAACATGGGAACTTCGGCGACTAGACCGTCATGGCTGTCGTTGGTTACGTCGTTCTGGGTGTCATAGCCTCCGTTTTCTAGGCTGTCGCAAATGGTCGTGCGCGATGTGTTGACGCTGCCACCTGGAATTCCTGAGTGGTTGATTAAATATGGTACTTCATTGTAAAGGGAGTCTAATTTTGAATCTCCCATTTTGTCAAATAAACTAAAAGCCGATCCGTTTGTGTGTTTATTATACTGCATTAACGAGTGTGTTTGATTTAAAATTGAGACTGCATTAACAAAAAACTATCAGAATATCCTCAAAAAAGGCTAATAAGATGGCCGTTGCAAACGATTTAAAAGTAACTGTTCAATTTTTAGAAAACCACTTACACATTAAAATAGTAAGAATAGCAAAAACAATTGATAGCCTTAAAATGAGTAGAACTTCCAATAGAAACAATAATATGTGAAATAAACAAAACAATATTTTACAATTTTAAATTATTTTTTGAAGTGAAAACTTGGTTAAACGAAAGAATTGCAAATTCGGTCAAATTCAATTACACATTTAAACAATTACGATTTTTTAGACAATATTTAGTTTATACAATTTTTATACGAGTTTTTTAGATTATGGTACAACAGTTTATATATACTTCCTCAATAATTTTTACCAAGGGAAATGTGTGGTTGAGAATTAATTGAAGAATTTCGGATATAGTACAGACAAAATGTTCCTTTATCCAAATCAATTTTTTAAAAATATTTTTTTAATTTACGATTATCCAAAGCTACAAAGTATAATCAAAAACAAATTTTTATTTGTATACACATCAATGTATATTATAGGATTGTTGAATCGTGTATTTTAATTACCAATGATTCAGAGATATTTATCTTCGCTGATATTACCACTACATTCAATATCGTAATTTCTACGACGCTTTTTTACTATTGCACAACTACAACTTTGATCAGAATATATTTTAATATAATTTACACAACCATCATAAAATTTATGTCATGACTCACTTGTGATCAAATGTCTCAATCCATATATAAATATACACGATGTGTGAGCCATTTTGGCGTGTTTGCGGGGATTTGTGATTCAACATGACACGGCCCAATGACTCAAAGAAACCTTGATAACCTTCCACACATAATTTAGTCTGTCTAAATATGTTGTTTAAAATCTCCTGTTATTTTAATCTAAATGAAATTGAATGGGTTTGAATGGACTCTGCCATAATCGATCCCAATATAGTGTATACCAAGACTTCACATGTAATATAGACTTATACCAGAATACGTTTAACATTATAAAAAAAATTAAAATATTAAAAACTATTTGTTACAAAATTGAATTAAAATATAGTGTCGGTTATCTGTTTTCCAATAATGGGTGAGTGTGGGAAATAAACTTAAACAATTTTGACAAAACACTGTTTTGCAACAGTTCTGAAGGCAAATCTTCTTTTGCCAACATGTAGTCCAGTAATTTGAAGTTATCATCTTCTGAATGTGTAGCCAGGAATTCAGCGAAATCAGAAAGTTCTTCACTGCTCATTGAATATATATATCTGTTAGCAAAGTTAAAAAGTATACTTCTTAGCTCTATTGGATATGTATTAAGTATTCTTCCTATAATCGATGACCTCGTTATGTCATTTTTATCGATTTTACCACCAGATAAATATTTAGTTAGCGATGAGTGAATATTATGTTTTAAATCAGTCCCTTCCTCTATATTATACTTATATTTGTATATATTGATTTCTTTTATTAGTCTTGGACTTGGTACAGATTTTATATTTAGTATCTCCCTTGAGTGATTTATATATTTTACATTAGTGTATTTTGGATCAGAAAACATTTTATTTAAGAATTTAATCGTTTCTAGAGTCTTTATTTTTTTAATATTCCTATTGTTTTTAGTAACCAGGTTGAAATATTTGAAATTAGATGTATTAATTGATTTTATGAGATTGTCGGCAAGACTGAATGAATATAGCATAACATTGGATTTTAAAATACACATAATGACAATAAGAATAAAAACAGTTTTATGATAAATCTAAAAATGATATTACTGATTTAACGCCAACAATTGGGTTCATCATTATAAACATTATTAATTAGTTTAGTTCATGGAATCTCATAAACTTATACCAGGTTTGTTTATATTTCAGTTTATAGTTTAATATTTAGATGTTACACTTCATTTGGTACATTTTTTTTACTGTGCAATTGATTGTAAATTTAACACTGATGTCGACTCGACCAATAAAAGTGAAAGTAATTGCACATTAGGAAATATCCTTGATAAATTATCTAAACTCTTGGTATGTGTATGGTTTGTATATATTGTTTATTTAGAGTGACTACAGTAAGTACATAAATGAGTTTGAATCCCGAGATTCTACTGTTGAATCTGGAAAACAGACATATACCACTTTGGTAACTAAAGATTACAAATGTGCGATTAAAGACGCTCGTTCTAGGCTGCCTGAAGGAGAATATAACTTTAAGGTTGATGAGCCTGTGTATAATGACATTTTGGTGTTGTTACAGTATCTATCTCCAAATAATTTTATTTGGCATTACCATAAAGATGAAGAAAGGCATTTGAGGTTATGCTGTGACTATAATTTCGTTTTTCATAAGGATTTATTAACACATTACCACGTGGTCTCGGTACTTAAAATGATTTTATAATGATATTGTAGGTTATATTTATGGCAATGTGTTTAATTTTAAATAATGAAAAGGTTTCAGGTATGTGCATCAAGTAATTTAGAAGATTTAGACGATGTGCGTGAATCATTAAAAAACACAAATATAACAAAGAACTCGGACGCTGTACTAAAAAAGATAAATGGAATTATTTCGGTGATTCATTTGCCATTGAAAAATAATTTAAGTAAGGCTCGGCATAGTAACAGAGTTTTAGAATTTGAATGTAGTAAAGATGGGTGCTCATATGGCAAGCCAACCTATGTTAGTGTAGAATTGTACAACAAGGCGAACGCACATTACAGCTTATTTCCAAATACATGTAAATTAGCGATCATGGGTGAATGAATAATTAGGAATAACAATGTTTTAGGATCTAGACTCATTTGTAACTGTTTCATAGTACTGCTTAAAGAGGTATCTAGCGGACGTCTTAAGAATTATAACTTGTTGATATCAACACTGTTGATACTATATGACAACACCCATGGTAAGTTGACAGTATTATGTATGGATAAATACTAATGTCTTAGGTCAAATATTGGATGACATCTACGAAGTGGTTCTCAATGTTGTGGATAAACACCCAAACGGTAACAAATAATAAGTCTAATGAGTAATTTAGCATTTGAGGAGTTATCAAATGTGTTGCTATTTAAGGAGGTGAGGATTTCCGGTTTAAAAGCATGAGTAGGTGGTAAAAAAGATAGCGGACGATATTAACAATTACAACAACTCGGTCGTAAAGTGCACAAAGTGCTTTGTTAAATTGACCACTGCTGTGTTCAATGACGATGATGTGAAGATGTATGAGTTGCTGGAATCGACAATAGACAAAATGAAACTGATGAACAACAGGGAATTGAAGAACAAATTTATGAAAATGTACGACCACTACCTGAAGAGAGCGCCACTGGCATGTGCAGCCACAATGCTCCAGATGATGGAACTCATAATGGGAGCATTGGACACACTGGACGGTGGAAGCGTGCTGGCGTCACTGAAATGCCTGGAGAGTATGTTCGCGTGCCTGCCTAAAGATGCAGTGTATTATTTCAAAGACGTGTACAGCAGATTCCTAATCGTACACTTTGTATTCCTAACAAACGGTGATAAAGGAAGAGATTCTTTGGAAAATATGCTTGAGTATGAGTTTTTTAGCGAGTTGATAGTTAAGGTGTGTATATATTCGGAAGGCAAAGTAGGAAGTGGCTTGGAAGACAGGTAATGATGCACAATTTAATTACAAAAACGTGTAGAGAGGAAGTTGTAAATACGATCGCAAACATATTTAAAATGGTAAAAAATACACTCGATGACTCAGTATTTAAAAATATTACACATAAGATAAAGAATGAATTGATTAGTGATGTTAACAGAAGCGACCACACACTAGATGAACTGAATACATTTTACAAAATGTTCGATCTGTAAACAGTAATGTAAATTCAATAAATGTATATTATATATAACAATATCACGGATGAATTCAAAAACTACCGCAACATTCAAAAATCGCAAATACACCCGAGAAGGAAGAGAATATCGGAGGCAATAAGAACAAAAAGTACGTCAAAGAGACTACAAAAACTATAACACAGATTTTGAGGACATAAGATCACTCCTGGACATTCACTTCGTGGACGAGTCAACGGTAAAGTGTGACATATGCGGACACCTGCTCAACTCAGGGTTTTTTGACTATAAGCCCAAATTTTCATGGTAAAGCAGTTGTGGAAAGACTAATATCACGTTTTAGCCAGCTGTGTAACGAAACGTTCTGCCGCGATTGCAAATATGAAATATCGCTGTTCAAAGGTATGATTCTATGATTAACGGTGGAATTTAGGGTCTAAATTGTACAAACCGATAATGGTATCATCGTGTAGAGACTGCTATGTATACTACAGAGTAGGTTGATGGAAATTAACAGAGTTGTAGAGACTTCTGTTCTCAGTTGAGGATAAGGGCCCGGAGGATACGAACCTGATGAACGTGTTTAACCACTATAAAGCAGTGTTGGAAATATACAAGGACCTGAACACAAAATTGCTGCAGCTTAAGGGGTATCTGAAGCTGCTGACAATACATAACATGCTAAAGGTGGGTTCGGAGATAACATATTGAGTTAGGAGCCGCTGCCAGAAGGCACAAAGAAATCAATCATAAACCTGTTAACAGAAACCACAAACAGTAAAAAGAAACTGTCAAACATAAAGGCAGAACTGAAAGATCAAAGCGTAAGTATATGAGTTAAGTATGAATGTGAAGTGTTTAATTAAATAAGAGGTAGTGTTGAGAGTAGATAGTGAGTAAGTAAAAGCAAGTAAATTAATGAATTAGAGTTCGGAAGGGTCAATAGTGACCTCGCACGTCATCAAGTCGCTGAACACGCTGCTGACGAGCATGATGTACAAAATAGTGCCAGAATTCAATTCGCTGAAAAATAAACTGAAGAGCTTCGAAGAGAATAAGCAGGGGTAGCCCAACGCTAGAAAGAGTCTACGTATTCGCGGACGGCGAGGTAGTCCATCCTGGACTTGGCAGTCTCCTCGTAGCGCCTATTCTCCTGCCACCTCCGGTAGAGGAAAATGCCGCCGATAACTAAAACCAGGATGATGACGATTATCATGGGAATGTAATGGAGGAACACGGGAGGGTTGGTCTCCATGCCCCCGTACTGGTAGTAGACGTTTATGTCACTCCGTTTACACTCATCGCCGACGCAGTGGATCTGAGGCCTGGCAGTGATATAGGGATTCGTCTGAAAAGTCCAGTTTTGAGCGCTCTTTATCCGGCCACCACCTGTGAATTTATAGTGAGCCATAATATGGTAAAATTTATCAAATATAAGGCGAAGATCTCAAAGAAATTGTGATTTTATGTCCCATAAAACAAATCTTGTCTAAATGTGTTGATATTTGAGTAAATTAAAATCGTAGCTTGCACATTGGATAGTGTGTAATACAATAATATGAAATAAACATTAAAATCTGGTAAAATAAACATACATTTTTAGAATTTTATCGATATTTAAGAATTTGTCTAATGCACCAGACTGCATCGGCTAGTTAGCCTTAGCGTCGTTGTTATGGCAAGCAAAAATATGTGGTAGGATTCCTAGGTAGAATTACATTGTATAGTTAGTTTTTTCATCAGTTCTGGTTTATATTGATGGCAATTAGCAGAAATTTGAGAAGAAGCTCGTTTTTGAGATTATTTAGAGACGATACGTATAACAGAAACGTATGTAGAAGACATTTCGCATCCTTCAATTTTATCGACGATAAAAAAACAGCCGAGGAGACAGTGTATTTTAAGAAACAAGGTAACAGTTTATGACTCATAAAATTGTTCAGAGGAAGCCATATTGGCCCGGATGTTGGAGAAGGATCCGTCACTTGACCCAAGATACTCTGCACCTTCTTACGAACTGGAACTGTTCAGCGATTTATCTCTAGGTAATGAAGAACAATTTATGGAATGTTGTAGCTTTAAGTAAATTTGGTATGAATGAGCCTCCATTGGCACTATTGGAAGAGTTAGTACTGGTATTTAGGAATAATGGATTTAAGAAGGTCAAATCAGCTTAAAATAAGACAAACATGGCCTATAGAGGACTGTTAGAGTTTAATATTTTGAGATTTGTGCCCGGAGTTGCCCGGAGGAACTTCAGCACAAGTTCGTTTTTGCAAAGTAGGCTTCAGACGATAAGAGATAGAGCAGTGAGACAGCAAATAGAGTGGATCAGAGCAACAAATCCAATAAAACACGCAAACAGAACGGATACAACGACATATAGGGAGAGGTGTAAGATACCGTTTAATCTGCCACCTCAGGAAGAGAAGGCAGAGTCGGAAGAATTGATGGATGACATAAATGTTAACAAGTACGAGGGGAAGCTGGAGCAGATGGAAATAGAACACTTTGGAAAGATAACAGCGGAGCATGGAGACGTGTTGAAAGAAGGAGGAGACTGCCTAGTGGTGCCGATACCGCCAAATTTAACTCCACACAGAGGATTCGGTAGGTTGAGCTGACGTTAAAGACGCGTAGGAATGAAGATACTTAATCTGGGAGGGAAAAGGCTTATTTCGGCACTAGTTCAAAGGTCAAAGCTGATCATATCAGAAAGAATCAAGGAGTTGGAGACAGTGAAGAGCACCTTTAAGGAAGCGGAAGACTACAAGAAGGCACTATTGGAGGCGAGAACACTACAGCTAGGTAGGCAACAAGTGTAATTAGATTTAACGAAAGTATATAGGGGATGTGGTACTGACACCCACGTTCGGAGCTGCAAAGTCGACGTTGCTGGCGTTTATGATAACGCCCTACTACTGGCGTAAGTGTATATAAGTATGTAGTGCAACGTCTAAGTAACACGCATCAACCTCATAAAACCACACCATAATATTACGTAGAGGGAAACTCGAGGGAGGCAGCAGTGAAGCTGAGAGAGACAGTAAAGAAGTGTCTGGAGAGTCTGAACTTCCTCAAAATATCAAACGTGCTGATGACGCACGTGGGAGAGTCGCTGCACGGCTACAGACCAAGAGACGGATGCGAAATAATGGTGGAGGAGGCCTACGAGGTCATATTGCAGGTATTTAATATTAGGGTGTAAATGCAATGGAACGACATAACGTATTGATGTAGTTGGACCACGTTGTTCCTAATTACTACCTGAGATCGGTGAGGTTCGTTGACAAGGATGTGGAAGCATCGAGGACCTTTGCACACGCAATATACAAAATTAGGCAGGAGAAGATACCAGAGCACCAAGTAAGCAAAAATAAGTTAATTGGCAGTCGTGTCATAAGGATAGCTGTGTTATACGAATTGTTGAAACAACAGTATGTGTGTGTGGCGCAGACACAAAAGCACCATGAGTGCACCACAAGTTCCCACAATAGTGATAAGAGTTAACGAGTGTTTTAGGTGGTTCCAGCGCCAGTATACTATAGCAGGAAGAGTGCGAGGATCATTGAAATAGACGAGTCGGTGTTAAAATTTAGTTCCCAGTACAGAAAGATAACATATAAGAAGCACAGCGTTGTCAGAAGGAGTAAGAGGCTGCACTATCTGCGGAACCTCAGGCCTTTTATGTGGAGAGGAGCCTCTAAGTTGTACGAGCCACCTCCGTTCCTCCTTTACAAGTTGACCGGTGCGGCAAGTGCGTTTCAACTGCCGCCGAGACCGTACTACAAAAAGGGCATATCACACAGGCTGTTCCCATTCTACTCCAATGGCGTCAAGGCGATGAGAATGTCCGGTTCAGGAAGATGGGTAGGAACCCCGAAGAAGAAGGACATATACACGACTAATTTGCAAAACACATGAGGCGATTTGCAGTGTGAATAGTCTTAACGTTTATACATACACAGATATACACACATATGCACTATAGTGTATATACAGAATACTGTATACCCATTTTACACACAAGGTAATACACATTGGTGTATATACAATGATGTACAAGCATATTCACTAACACAATGTTACATATAGCTGTAAAAATACACATAAAACTGTATGAAGGAAAAGGCACAAACGTGAATGGTAAAACATTATAGAATGTTGGACCAAGTTGACCTGTACTTGCGTTCTATGTCTGAGGCCAACCTGAGTACAGCATCCCTGCTGGCGCAAGGCTCAATTTGACGATACAGCATGTTCACGATCTGCCTGTGAACGACTCTGAGGTGCTTGGATTTGCGACTCGACCTAGCCGGCTTCAGGGTCCTGTGCTTAAAGGTGTTGATGCAGGAAATGAGTAGGACCTCACGCAGGTGGTTCTCCCTGATGTTCAGGCCCCCGTTGGCAACCAGGTTCGAAGTGATGGTGACGAGGTTCATAATCAGCCTGAAGATGTACTTGAGGTTAACGAAGCCGCCAAAGTGCTCAGTTAACACCTGCATGGCGCAGCGGAGCTTGAGCGAGCAGAGACGCATGACGGTGTACGCGTTCGACAGTATGCACGTCGGGGAGTTTATGAGCGCGCACGTGTACGTCTTGTGCTCAAGCTTGTTCGTGATCGAGCCCAGCAAACGCTGCTCAATGAACGTGAACATGAATGAGCCGTGCCTGCCCCTGGAGAGGCATATGCTGTCCCTGATTTTCACGTCGGGCGAACGCCAGGGCACGATCTCGACGTCCACGTAGCGGTTCTTAATGTCGAAATTGAACTTGCAGTTAATCCACTCAATAGCGTTGGAACTGCCGTCGAAACTGCAGTCCGAGTCGTAGAAGTCGGCGTTGGTGAACACCTTGTTCAGGTTCATCACGGCCCCTATGTTGTTCGACCTGAGAATCTCAGACATGTTGTTCACGTCCTCCTTGCTGGTGGAGACGAATAGGAAGTCGTCTATCCAGCGAACCAGCAGGTTCGGCAGCGCGACTGAGACTCCGTTTTCCGCGGAAACAGACTTCGTGCTCGAGAGCAGGTTTTTGTCCAGGCAGGACAGGTACAGGTTCGACAGGAAGGGCGAGATGCAGCAGCCCTGGGGTATCCCCCGGTGCAGCTTCATGTACTTGTTGGTGTGAGAGTTCGGGAGCTGCAGCTTCAGGGAGGAAATGAGCGCCGATACTGCGGACACTATGTCGAACTTGGTGACTCTGGAGCCCCTGGTCGAGGAGAAGTTCGAGGTTATGATGAAGTTCCCGTATAGCCTCGAGGACAGGTGACTCATCTTCGGCATCGAGAGCGAGGACACGTCCTCCAGCTTCGAGAACGAGTTCACGCCCGAGGCCAGCTTCACGATGTACCTCTTGTGCATCATGCGCATCGTCGAGTCTGACAGCGGCAGTGCGTTCAGGGCCTCCATGAGCTTGTCGTGCGGTATCCTTTCGTAGCAGCGCGACAGGTCCGCTATGAAGTAGTACAGCTTCGGGTTGTCCACGCTTCCGAGCAGGCTCACGAACTTAATCCACCAGCTCTTCAGGTGCCTGTAGAAGGAGTTATAGCCGAGCACTCCGTTGCCCATTATCGGCCTAATTCTCCCGTTAGCAGTCAGCGCCCTGTGTATTTTCCGCAGCACGCTGTTCAGGTGCTTCTTGTTGCTCAGCTCGTAGTACACGTAACATGTGTAGCACTGGCACTCCGGCTTGTAGCTGTGGTTGTACTTCATCAGGAGCGTCTGGTAAAACGCCTTGCAGCCCGCCTGCGTGTTGCAGTTCAATATTGGCCTCATCCCGGTGTGCTTGGGCACGAACCTTATTTTTGGGAAGTCGCCCGCCACTGGCATCTGGTCGCATATCTTCCCGTTGAACAGGAACTCCCTCTTCGCGGCCCTTATCATCCGCGTCCACTCATCCTTTTTTATGTAGTAGACCCTGTATTTTGAGAATCCGCACTCCGTGATGTGCAGGTGCCTTCCGATCACTGGGATTATGAAGTACTGCAGCAGGAAGAATATAAGCCTGCACAGATACTCCAAGATCGTCCTCGTCTGCCCCCTCGAGTGGTAGCTCCCCTTTGTCCACGAGCAGTCCTTAATTTTTATGCGGTTCATCAGCTCTGCCATCGACGGATTCTCTCCCCTGTTTAGTGTTATGAGTGAGTGACAGAGCCTCAAAAATTTAAGGTAATTAGACCTCCCGCACAGCAACTCTGCACTCATTGTCTTCTCCACTATGGTTTTAACATACTTGTACACGTTCGCCACATTCACTGTGCTAAAGTTTGTTCCCTGCAACTCCTCACTCAACAAACATTTAGTGTCATACCAATCTACGGATTTAAGGTTACTTATAAACCTTTTAAAATGGATAAACAAGCCATTTAAAACACTTTTCCTCCTATTTTTTCTAGGTTTCTGTGGAACACACTGTATCTTAAGTTCTACATCCTTGTCATTATTACCATATGCGTCAGTAACATTGTTACTATCATGTCCCCTATTAACTTCTGAACATCCAGGTGCAACAAGACCAGCTTCCAATTTATTATGTAGCGACAACATCAATGCATTAATTGAAATCCTTCTCTGCTTCAACTCTTGACTGAATGCCTCGTCATTAAACAGGATGTAACTCAAAAAATTCATCACTGTCGCATCGTCTGAGGTCACTGAATCGAAAACTGTCTTGTAAACAACTCTCCTGTTTTTCGTCTTCGATTTCAGAAATATAAAGTTCCTGTAAATCACCATTTTCGACCAATTAGATATGAACTTTTTACCATTTTGATCCTTTTCGCATGATTTAATTGCCTTGTTACTCAATATGCTTCCCGAGCAGTGCACAAACAGCGTCTTCCTGCTATTCAAATCGTCATCACACCTAGTTCTATTTGCTTTATTTAGAACCGACTTAAATATTTTTATCAACGTTTTATACTTCACATCAGACTCGTCCAAATGTGCGATATACGCAAACAGAGGGGAGCGCGACAGCTCAAAAACTCGTGAGGGAATCAACACCCTGTGGTTTTGCAGCAACCTACATATTGTAACTGAACCGCAGCACTTCTTTATATAGATTCCCAGGTCCGAATTGAAGAACACATTAGGGTCATGAATGTTGCAATGTGTGTTACTGTAATCGACTGGAGAGACTCGATAGGGGCTATTAATTATAAAATTCCCACTCCTCTCTACTAAACATTCGATATCGTGTGCGAACATACCTTTTTTGTACTTGACTAAGGATATTTTAAAACTTTGGAACCTATCCAAACCTTGGTATACACCTTCCCTGAAAACAATGACTAAGGTTCCAAACTAACTTTGAAGAGTAGTTTACGTTTTCTAAATGAACTATAATACATTTTAGCACCAAACAAACGAAATTGGTTGCTAGATCAGCTGTATCCAGGCATATGTGATACTTAACTAGATCATAAAGCGTAGAAGCCCTTATTTTACTCAAATTCTCGATATATTCCGACGTTTTTATGCAATCCATTTGTATATCATACAGTGAAAATATGTAAGATCGCAGCCTTCTAAGACTGTAATCCGTCATGCTAATGTGTAAAACTTAAATGCCTATTAAATTATGTTACATAGAATAAAGTACAGTCTAATCATCTCTGTCGATTAGAACAAACAAATCTTCCATCATAAACTTTATTAGCTCGAATTTGTTTAAAAAAATGCCACGAGTGTGTGATGTATGGGAATGAATGCTCTCACACACCTTTTCATTCATTTTACTATACAAACTGTGCAGAGGGTCCAAATATTCTTTTTTAACTATATTCTTGAACTGTGTCCCACTTTTGGACAACAGGAGGTACTTAATCCAGTTCAGCAGCACCGACAGGGAGTCACACATGGAATCTTCCAAGGTCGTTATTATGGGCAGCTCAAAGTACGAGCTCAGGACATATTTGACGAAGTCTCCGTGCTGATTTTGTGATTCTGCGCTTTCTTCTCCAGCCTCCCAGTTTACGCTCATATTTTTACACTCCATCAGGCAAAGTGATCTTCCGCACTCGTTATCCACTGATTTCACGAGACTCTTCAGTATGTTTAGCCTTATTTTCGGAGTCGACAACTCAAGAACCCTTTTAAACACGCTTGAAACTCTATTCATCTCCGGTTCAAGCTCCTCTTCGTTGAGTAGCGCGCTCAAGTATCCCGCCGGGTGCCAGGGGAGCATGTGCAAATCATCAACCACCTTTCCTCCAGCCATCCTAGAAGCCGCCTCCATATGTTTCGTCGCCATTTCAGCAGACTCAATTGCCATTCTACTCAGCAGTTTCTTAGTGTCGTCCTGCCTCAAATTCGACAGAAACACGTGCGATAGCTTAAACGTCATCAGTCCCATGCACTTCGGGCTGTACGCCTTCGGAATCACACTTCCACTCGATTCCAGCAACGAGTATATGCACACTGCGTCATTCAGTGGAGAGCTGTCCAGCGGCCCTGAAACTGGCGCAGACTGCCTTAGCGAGAGTCCGCACACCCAGTTGTGCAGGTTCTGCTGATTCCTGCACGCCAGTTCTCCTAGCTTCAAACACCATTCGTCCTCTGAAACTTCAGATTCCACAGCCTTTAATGCCCCTAGCTTTAACTTTAGGATCACGTTCGTAGCAAAGTCCTTCAACGACGACCTCACGACGCCGTGCGGGTCGTCTTCATGTCTCTTGTTGCTCAGCAGCTCAATAAACTCCACTAGGGGACTCATGTGTATACTCTTATTTTCCTCTGAGTATCCCAATATGGAAATCAGACTGTTCGTTGCCAGTGACGAGGTCCCCTTCTCCGATCTCATTATAACCTTTCCGAGCATCTCTATTAGTTTTCCAAAATCATCACCGCTGCACTTAATGATCTGCATTATTGAACTGAAGGCTAGCTGTGCGTCCACTTTCTGGCAGCACTGGCTGTAAATCTGCATGAAACGCTCTGGCCTTACGTATCCCTCAACTTCCTCGTACTCGTCCTTCAGCGCGCTCGACCTCCCATCTTCATACACCGAGGCCGATCCTAGTGTTGATGCCACCAAATTCATCTCCTTATCCCTGAACAGGTTTATCGCCCTCTTAACTCTTCCTGTGTAGACAAAGTACGTGTGCTCACATATGAACTCTGCTGATTTCACTGCATTTTCCGATATGTATTTGCTAAAACTTCTGGTGTTTGTGCCACTCTCTTTCAGCCAGTCAACCAGGGCCAGCAGCTCATTATTCTTTATCAGCGACTCACAATTCGACTCTGACATTTCTACTGCTACTTCTACTTTGAACTGTTCACTATCCCTAACGTCTTACACAAATTGCACTTTTTGTAGTACTTTTCTAGTTGAAAGCAGAGTGAATATATTCTATACTTTCCTGGATCCTTATAAAAATTCAACCGGTTATTGTGCTCCTAAAAGAAATGTCACCTTGTAAACTTACATATAGTTCATCCAGTATTTCGCATCGATTTTTATACAGGCTTTCTCGGTACAGAGTAAGCTTATTTATCGGAATGAGCGAATCCTCCAGCGGTATGTTAAACTGCGATAGAACCAAATCTGTTTGCACTGAGCTATACTTATAGAACTCGTCCGTATCTGTTGATTCCAGGGATATCTTCTGCCTTTCATCTGAGTAGTTTATGAACAGCTTCTCAATTCCGCCTATAGGCGTTATCGTGTCAAACACAATGCACGCCTGTGAAAAAAAGTAATCTGTTGCTCCTTTAAGCTGTGGATGCAGATTTGGGCACGCGTTGTGTACGAAGCTACAAATGTTTTGCAAGAACTCTCTGAAGAGGAATCCTATTTCTCCTCCTCCTACTGCGTTATATTTGTCCACAAATGCGTTATTTGGGTACCTTGCGTACAAACTTGACACCGACGGGCTCAAAGTTATTTGGGTTGTCCCGACCTTGAGCGACGCAATGTAATTATAGTAAATACAGTTCGCGTACTTCAGGTACGTGCTACACCTAGCCGCCAACTTCGCCAATTCGCAGTTGGTTCTCTCCTCCTCACTCACGTTCTCCGTTTTCGGGAGCTTTATGCCCTTCGGCGCCGTCGACAGTGGATACACGCGTTTTTCGTACGGCTTTGTGGCTATCACTCCTACGTCGCAACTGAAATGCTCACACAGCCCGTAAACATGGTCTTCAAAATCCCTTTTCAGCGACGCCTTACAAACTTCCGGGTTTGTTGTTCTCGTTGACACTTCTTTCGGTATGAAATCAAACTCTTCCAGGTACACATTTAAGCCCAAACCGGACAGATCTTTAGATATAAATTCTTCGTTCGACGGAGAATATCCAAATTTATAATCGGATTCCACGAGCGGAATATAATAAATATTTATTAGAATCGTACCCAATATGAGTCCGAACTTACACATTATGATTGAATACTTAGGACTCTGCTTTAGGTACTTTTAAAATACAGATTAAAAATAACAACGTGCGCAAATATATTTATAAAAACATTAATCTGAGGACTTTTGGTAAAGTATACTCTGCAGCCTCTTAATCCTACTCGAGCGCTCACTTGTGTTCTTCGTGTTCATTGCGTTCCTGAGGGTTCTCAGTACTGCGTTTCCCCTGTCGTCGCGCCCCTTCGTTTGCAGTATAGGGGATCTTCTCTCAACTAAAAGGTCATTTAAACTCTGTTGCCTAACCTGTTCTGTTCTTCAGGTGATACAGCCTCGTGAATTTCGAAAAGGACACTACCATCTTGTCAATGTTCCACACTACTCCCTTTTCGTCTTCCCTTTTAAATTCGTCCCAAAACGCGTCGTCGAACGTAAACGTTCTGTAGTTCATCTTGTTCCACACATGATGCCTCAGCACTGCTTCTCCCACTACCGTCCCCGAGGTCTACGACACATTATAATAAAGGCCAATTTTTCCTTTTATTTACTTTATACTTTTATTATCATAACCTATTATACTTATCCTATAACATACTGGATGCTTAATTGGGTCCTTCGTTATGTCAAGTATGATGTTGAATTCAGGCAGTACGTAGTATGCTTCGTACAAGTCATTCAATATTACGCCTAAGTTTTTACATTAGCAACCTATTATTCTACTATAAACTTACGTTTTTTATACTTAATTGCCATTTTATCAAACATCTTTTCATATGGCACTGGTGATGTGTGTCTCTGTCTTGCCAGCTTTGTGATGTACAAACTTCTACATTGGTTAAGCAAATAATACAGCCTTGGGTTATACGTGTTTGTTGGAATATATTCCAGCAATTGTGCCGCCTTTATTACTTCATACGTCTCCGGATTAAAGTGTTTGTTCTCCAGGAGTATTCTGTACATTTTATTAACCTTTCTATGCACACTAGCACACACACATATATAGAAATATACACACATACATACACACATATATACATACACATATATACATACACATACATACACACATATATACATACACATACATACACACATATATACATACACATACATACACACATATATACATACACATACATACACACATATATACATACACATACATACACACAAATAAACACAAACAACGCCTATATACTTATACATAATCATCCATACCTTTCAAGCAGTACCTTCCATGAATTTCTATCTCCGTAATTCGTGATTAGGAACGAGTAACCCAGGTACACCAGTATGTTCTTCGGCGTTTGGTATATCAAGTTTCCCAGGTTCAACCTGTTCCACACATTTATGTTTTGTATTCCAACTAGTGACATTGATAGTACCACATCAAGAAGCTGAAAATAATGAGTTATTTTAAATCCTCTGCTAAATATCTATCCTAGGTTGCTTGCCAAACGATGAACCAAATACACACGCATAACAACACACAAGCAATCCAATACACACAGTGTAGCATATATAATCATATAACTTGTAAACATCTTTACCAATAACTGTCTATTTTTCTTTTAAAATGGGCGCCAGTACTCAATTCGACACACTTACCTCTTGGTTATTCACTTTATTATCCAGTCTCAGCATCTGGAACCTCTTAATTATCCAACTGTAAATCGTACATTTACTCTTCCCATTTATACTCAAATACATGAGCACATTCGAAATATTCTTTATTGAGAGTGTTTTATAGTTCATTATCAAATACTGTATGATTGTCAATTTAAATTTAATTATATTTTTATCCTGTCGTATACGTATTCATCTTCCATTGGTCAACTAGCTGGTCTCTTAACTATCTGATAATCTTGTAGATTCCCAAAACCTACGTGCTCGTAGTTGCTATTGTCCTTCGCGTTAAACTCCCCTCGCTTCAGGTAACAACAGTACAGATCTGGCACATACTTCGGCGATATATACAGCAGCGTCTTGTTCAGCATGTTCAGAACATCATTCGAGTACTCCTTCGGGATTTCATCTATAATTTCTGTGATCAATCGTCTCTCTTACCCTTGTGCTTCAGGTATATCATTGCCAGCGAGTTTACTGAAAACTCTTTTGACCTCTCGAGCACCTGCTTAAACAGAGACTCTCTGAACACCTCCAAGTTCGGGAATAGGATCGGCATGTTCAGCATGTTCATGATTTCTGCATCAAAATTAAAAATTGCTCTTAACTCACCGTTTGATCCCACTGCGTGCAGCGCGTTCTTCAGGCAGTTGACCAGCGACTCGTACACTCTGTAGTACTTGTTTGACACGTCTGGACACTGCTCCAGCGACGAGAGTATTACCAGCAGGTTCGCCATGTATTTTTCGTCCAGGCTGTGGAAGCGCTCCGTGATCTTGTCCAGTATCTCATGATTAAGCAGTATCGACCACGATATTGGATGCTCTCCGAACTGCATCAGTGCCAGCGGCAGCATGTAATCTATCAGCGACTGCTGCGGGAGCAGCTTCAACTGCTGACACCTGTCCTCCAGTATCGACCCGATTGCCAGGAGGTAAAATTTCAGATAGCTGTTGTCGTTGTCCACGTACGACCTAACACACACCGCCAACTCCACAATCTAAACGTCACCAAATAAGTACATTACTTACACACTAAATACCAAACTACGGCACATGCTCTATATTACTTTCTCAAGTTACCTCTTTGGTCGACAGTGTGTTAATGGTGCTCAACACTAGTGATAACAGATAACACATCCTTTCGTAGCCCACTGGTATCTTCAACAGGTACGCACACCTTATCAACTTAATCGCGTCCTTTGCGTTGACCTCCCTTATTACTCCTATTATGTTCTTTTCAAACAAGTTTGTCGCATAACCCTGGTCAATATCTTCCTCTCCTCTTTTATATCTGTGCTTATACCTTTCCGGTATGTACCTATCTGACAGTAACATCGTCGACGGCTTTATCTTCCTGTACAATATATTCTTCTCAATTCCGTAAATTCTGTTTTCTCGCTGCGACTCCGTCCACAATTCGTTGTTTGTGATCTGCAAACTGATCGACCCCTCCGTGCTGTGCGAATGGTACGGGTAATTGTTTGGGACACTCACGACATTGTAGGATAAATCTGTGTAATTCAATTCAAAGGGTATCGAGTCCAACTTTATTACCAGGTCCTTTGAGAGGTCTTCGAGTTTATTAACAAGGGATTTATTCAACTCATCTGTGCTTCCAGTATATTCTGGCACCTCCCTTGTTATAAGGTAAGACTGTGCAAAGTCATCCTTCAAAGTAGGATTCTTTGAAATATATGTGCTAAAATATCTGATAGGTGTGTTGTTTACTATTTTACAGTTTGAAATGAGGTTGTTTAAACCAAAATTAGTACACTTTGTCAACAAATTGTTATGTTCAATAATAGGAAATATCTTCCTTCCTGATATAAATTTAAGATTATTGTACATATCTATTAAACTATTGCGATAAAATCTTTAAATAACCACTTGATGGTACAATATTTTTGTGTTAATGGGATCATCCTCACAATAACACTTATAATAGTAATTATTTATTATAAAAGTGTAATTATTTTTAATTTATTTTAATTTTTGTTTTTCATCAAGTTTTCATTAGTGAAAAGATTTGTGTAATTTTAACCACAGCCAGTCTCTATAGATAATACACAGTTTCAGTATATATTAAATATATTCATAAAAATTTTAAACAAGACCGATTATACAATTTTAATAATGGTGGTATGTTTTAAAATTTATATAACTGTGTTTTAACTTTGTTTTAGCTTCCACTGACGCTTATGAGAGCTGGCAAAAGTCAACCAACGGTATGATTTATTTTTCATTTACAATTCTTTGTACATAGATCAAATTATATTATTACAGTTGATTGAGCTTAAAAATGGAGAAACATATAGCGGAATCTTGGATTCCTGTGACTCATTTATGAATATGCACATGGTCAATGTTGTTTGTACATCAAAGGTATTTTTTATGTTCAATATTAATTTTATACATTTCTAGAATGGTACAGAGTTTTGGAAGTTAAATGAATGCTTTATACGTGGAAACAACGTCAAGTCCCTGAGGCTGCCTAACGAAGTTGCAGAAATCGCCAAGGAAGAAAAACCACAAAGTAAGAATATAAATATAAATTTATATAATAATAATTTTTCAGTAAAAATACCAACAATGCCAGCATCCCTTCGCGGAAGAGGTAATAGAAAAATAGTTATATACCGTAGTTAAACAATATAACACGTATAAAAAATATAATAGGAAGAGGAGACCTTGGTGGAATGAGAGGTAGAGGGAAGATACCTTATCCTTCGGGTAGAAGATGACTTTCTACAACAGAACGTGGATTCTAATGTTTTAAAACGCTCTACATCAATATAATATATCATATCTGATGGTTATGACAACATTTCTATATGTTTATTGACAATTTCTAATTTTAAAGATACTCAGTTTGATACTGGGCAATATGGCCATTACCCGTTATATTCTGTGTGGCTGGATTACAACACTTATAATATAAAATTTGTATTTTTTGTTAGGGGCAACTGTAAAAGCATAACCGTTATAAGCTTATCAGACCTAAATTAATACATATATTATGCCGCCAAAAAAAACTGCCAAGACCTCAGAGGCCAAAAAGCCCGCAGAAACTAAAACCAAAAAAACAACCAAAACAACGAAGGCTGCCACTAAAACCAAGGCAACCCCTAGGACCAAAAAAACCGCGACAAAGAAAAAAGTTGTAGAAGAGGAAACTCCAGTAACTGAGTTGGAAGGTACAACAGAATCGGAGCCAGTATCCGAAGATGTCGTTGAGGTAAGAGCCTAAATAGCAACCACATAAATTTAAAAGGCTTAAAATAGAAAAAAACAGAAACACATATATATCTTTCACATAATAAATTATTAGAAGACCCAGCAAACAGAGGAATCGCTGGAAGAGCCACCAACAGAGGGAACAAGCCCAGCTGTGGGAGAAAACAATGCCGAGGAGGCGAAGGAATCAGTGGACGACGAGAAAATAAACGCACACAGAATATTTATAACGAGAATACCCTTTGACGCAACCAAGGACGACTTGGAAGAATACTTTAAAAAGGTACGACCTAAGCACAGAAATGAATGTGTAGTTTGGCACAGTATACGACGCATACTGTCCGAAACAGAGCAACTACTCTACACTTAACAAAGGGTTCGGATTCATATCGTTCGATAGCGAGGAGACAATACAAAAGGTGAGTTAAGGGAAAAATAAATAACACCAGGTCTTTGAAACATCGCCACACGTAATCATGGGCCGCGAAGTTATAGTGGATAGAGCAACAGGAACTAAATTTCACACAGGTACAGCATTAAAACAGTAGCTTTAGTGGAAATACTGTTATAGTATAGATGTGATAGCATATAGTTAAGAAAATAATACATATGTAAACTGGCGGATAAATAAATAGATAAGTATACAGAGGGATAAATAAATAGATAAGTAGACATAAACAAGAGTAAAAAAATGATTAGGAGCAGGAGCAGGAAACGCAAATGGATCAGCAGCAGGCGCAAATCAACTTAAGAGGCCACCACCACCACCACCAAGAAGATACAGAGAGTATCAAGACAACCATAGGTTTAAAAGACATTTTGAGTCACATATGGAATACCCGAACAAGTACCCGAGAAGAGATAGACACTACGACAGAGATGTGTATAACCATAATATCCCACCCTACAGACAGAACTCAGCAACATTTGACCCGAACAAGTCAGTCAGCTACGTGTTCTCAGCATCAAGAACAGAAAACAGAAACCACGAGCAGTACCGAACATACCAAAGTACGCCAAAGACAAGAGAAAGAAACGCACCGAAGCTGTTCGTAGGAAGAATAGGATATGACACCACAGTACAGACCTTGAGGTCGTATTTCTCGCAGTTCGGCGACGTAGTAGACGTGTATATACCAAGAGGTAAGAGTCATAGGTAAAAGAGTACGTAAAGGAAAACACGGTTGTTTATAGTAACACTGATAAATAATTACGTAGATGCCCAGACACAGAAGAGCAAGGGGTTCGGATTCCTTACGTTCGCAAACAAAAACTCAATACATACAGTCCTTGACCCGAGCCTCAAGCACGTCCTGGAAGGAAGAGATATCATAGTCGACTACGCAGAAGCAAACAACAGAAGAATGTAATATTTTGATTAAGTAAATGTTTTAGTTTAATAGCGTACACGGTATTTAGAGAGCAGTGTGTAGTGAGGTAGGATGAGTAGTGCAGAATGGCACTGTGTGTTAGGTATATGGACACGTACGGCGTTACCAGGTATATGGTATGGTAAGGTACAATATGTGTATCAGAAAAACATTCTCAAAAACAAATGTAAATTCATAAATGACATGAAAATTAGATGTAAAAAATTAAATAAACAAATTATCGCAATAAATATACTGTACGTATGCTGTATAATACGAATTGAAGGTATGGTATTGAGAATATGTGCCGTCGTAGGATTCAACATATCGCAACATCGCAAACAAATCAATACAATAAAAGATGGGCTGTTTAACAGTAAAAAAGACCGATTCAGGCTTAATATCGCACTAGAAAGAGACCTGCCAGGAACACGCAGGGTAAGCAGAAAGTATACAAGGATTCTACGATTAAATAGCAGTGTAAATGACGGATTCTTATAGGTTCTTATTTACAAAGACCCCCAAATGCCTAGAGATTATTTGTGGAAAATAACATGGCCAGAAACTGCTAAAATGGTAACACATTACTTACACATATAACAATAGGATTGACATAGATTAGAAGAAGCAGATGTTAGGAAATAACACAATATGTAGGTGCAACTAAGGGCTGAGAAATATTCAGTTGGACAAATATGTTCACCTGAAGGAGTACTTCAGACAGTAACAGCCCTGAGGGTGTTACCATGTACAATATGCCGCTTCATGGATTTCGGCTATGCCCTTGTTTCATACGGTATGTTAGCTCTATATACACGTGTATGCAAATACAAGCGATGTAGATGTATAAGTAGACTATGTTGAAGTACAAAAACAAATCTAAACACACAGGGAAACCGCTCTGGAGAAGGCACTGGAACAACAGGCCAGAGTTAGGAAAACTAATTAACGTACTGTCGAATCACGCGGAAACATTTCCAGTTAAACTGCAACCGCCACAAGACTACGTACTGGGCCAGATAGTTGATGTTTCATCTTTCGTCGGGTGTAGCCACGTAAAGGTAACAGGAATATCGAAGGGAAAAGGGTTTCAAGGAACAATAAAAAGGCATGGATTTAAACGGTGAGTGACACCAAATTGCGTTTTAATGTGATTCCTAACTAATAATAAAATTAGGGGACCCATGACACACGGGTCTAAGCACCATAGAGGACCAGGGTCGATTGGAGCCTCAACTACACCAGGGTGTGTGAAGCCAGGGAAGAAGATGGCAGGAAGGATGGGCGGAAACAAGTGTACGTTCAGAAAGCTGAAGGTGCTGGGACTCAACCCAGAAACGTCAATGATGTACGTCAAGGGGCTAGTGGCAGGGGCAAAAGGATCGTATGTAACAGTGACATCAGACGTCCAACCGCCACTAAAAAAACTGTTAAAATAATAGAAATCCACAAACACATATTTACTATGGAGTTGTATGGTGGGTGTATAACGACCACAAACTGATAGTGAATAATAAAAATCGGACAATAAGTAAACAAGATAATAAGGAGTCATCTAGTCATACTGTAAAATCTGTAACCTTTTATGATTTAAAACAAAGTGTATCATTTCTCAATTATCAGTTACAGTGGGGACACAATCAATTAATAGAGTAAATATTGTTAATATTTAAACCCTATGAGTTTGTATTATAACCAATTGAATGTTAGTTTGTTTTGTAAGTAATATTTAAATCCAATATAGCTATAAACCTCGAAATCAGCAATGTATATCTAATGTAATTTTCAAATAAAAATGTTCGCAAAGATTATAATGTCCGTTTTGATTTTTCTCGAAACAATCTTTTGTTGTTACGCCCCTAAGTTGATAAACAAACTGGCTAGATATAAGAATGAATGGTTCAATGTAGACAACTTAAACAACGCCACCAGCGGTACACACATCATCTATTCAATATTCAAAATAAACATTCAGGAGCTCTGCTGGCGCTAGCTATTACCCATCTGTTACCGGAAGGATTCCAAAATGACTGCAAGAAGTTTACAATTTTAAAATCGGTCGACATGAGAGGATTCATTGTTGTGGCTCCGATTTTGATGTTGGTCACAATCGACTTTTTAGCAGGTATTTTAATAGATAGTTCACCGAAATTTAGGCCATCATTGTGGAAATCAGGCCAAGGAAGAACCACAATTGTCTTTACCGGAAGAGTAGGTTTATATAGACCAAATACGAATACAGAGAAATATCTGGCGATGTGGAAAACGTCTGCATTGAAAACCAATGTACGACCAGCACCTCCTGCGCATCAGATGTGCTGTGTGACCATAAGAATCTCAAGATTGACCAAATAATTGTTAACCTGAGGATGATATTCAGCACAAGGTCGCTGTACCTGCTTTTGGCATTTTACGGACATTCTATACTAGAAGGTAAAGATATATATATACATAGGATACATAAATGGCGTAATGGAGTTTTAAAAATAATGTAGGATCTTTAATCGGCTCGGAAAATGGCTCAGCATCGTGGGCAATGGGATTCGGAATACTAGCCCACAAATGGGCGGAATGCCTGCTGCTGATATCAATCCTATCGAATTTGATATACAAGGAGTGGATTAGACACCTTTGCATATTGTTTTTCTCACTGTGTGTGCCAGTAGGAGTGTTTATCGGATACCACACAGTGTCGAAATCGGACGGAATATGTTACACTGTATTCTCACTGCTGGCAGTCGGATTCTTCATATACCTGTCATTTGAGTTGTTCACGGGAAACACAGGCCAGAAAACAAAGTCGAGAATAATACTGTTGTTATTCTTTATCCTGGGCTCGCTGCTAATGTCTATGATATTAGCAATGTCAAACGTACTGGAGAGTAAATCGTAAAAGGACCAAGAAACACAAGTAAAATCGCAAAATAATCTGTTGGTGGAAAATGGGTGATATATAAGTTATATAGGCCAAAAATTAGATACACATGTGACCCTATGGTGCACACTAAAACTCAGACATCAAATAGTTTAAATCACTTTTTTGAATCTATAAAAATAATCTAAAAGTACGTGAATGTGTAAAATAATAAAAGTTTTGTGTATAAAATGAAGATCGGAACCATGTGTAACGCCGGATTCATAGCATATTCGGCAGTGTCGATACTATTATATTCCGGATTCGCAAACGCAAGCTTGCGCTTTGTGTCCTTAGGAAACTGGGGAACCGGAAATAAAACACAGCGAGCCGTGGCGGAAAAATTAAAAGAATACGTGAAAAACGATAGAGTAACGTACCTAGTGTCACCAGGGTCGAATTTTGACAACGGAGTCAGCGGACTCAACGACGATAAGTGGTCAAAGGTGTTTGAATCGGTATACTACGACGAGTCGGGAGCAATGGACGTCCCGATGTTCACGGTCCTGGGCTCTGAGGACTGGCAGGGAGACTACACAGCGCAGTACGAGCACTACCAGCAGTTCTTTTCAGACAACAACGTCACGACTTTAGACCAGAAAAAAGGCACAGAGACCTCAAATAAGTCACCAAGGTTAATCATGCCAAATTGGTGGTACCACTTCTTCACGAGCTTTTCAACAAACGCATGTAAGTTTACACACATGTTTGCCGGTTAAGCAAGCCCCCGGATTAGTTATTGACCATCTAGGTAGCTGTATAGTACGTGCCAAACAAACACACGGGTTTTCAATAACAAAACTGCGAATAAACTAATTTTTGATTTAGCCGTTTCCCTGTTGAAGAGTGGACACAAGGACATGAGTGTAGGATTCGTTTTCGTGGACACCTGGATCCTGTCAAACCAGTTCCCATACAAAGATGTGTCGAGCCAAGCATGGGAAGAGTTGAAGAAAACGCTAGAAATAGCACCCAAAGTTGTAGATTACATTGTGGTAGTAGGAGATAAGCCAGTGCTGTCGTCAGGAAGCTCGAAGGGCGATACTTACCTGTCATACAAGCTCCTCCCCCTGCTGAAGCAGGCGCAAGTAGACGCATACCTGGCAGGATATGACGCAGACATGGAGCTTTTGGACTACGAAGGAGTTACCCTAGCAGTGGTGGGCTCGAGCGGAAGCAAGGGAAGAAAGGCAGTGGTCAAATCACCCAACTCAGTGTTCTACTCAGAGGCGCCAGGCTTCCTAGTCCACGAGTTGTCAGCAAGAGAATTCACAACGAAGTTTGTAAACGGAGTCACGGGAGAAGTGCTGTACACACATACACAGCCGAAGAAAAACAGAAGGCAGCGTCAGCACGGAAGTGAGCTGAAACTGATAAATAAGTTACCAGAAGTGGTGTTCCACCCAGTTGGCCAAATGGGAGTGGTTTCCTACTCCGACGCGTTCACAAAAATTATCGGTACTCTAGGTTTAATAATACTAGCGGCGCATCTGACCCTTACATTCGGAACCACGTTGGCAAAGGCTTAGAGAATTTAGCACAATATTGTTGTAACCGTTTTTAAAATATTCTTGCCCATTCCACTTATATTGCTAGTAGTAACTGAGTAGATTATTATATTAGTCCTTTTAGAGAGTTTTTATTAAAATGTGTAAGCAATCTTACGATTGATTTCCAGATCACATGGTGATTATATGTGGTTGATAAAAATAGCCACAAGTGTATAAAATGTTAAACTAGCATAATGACGACAAATGTAGACGAGTTAACGAACAGTTTTAAGAACTTGAGGTCAGGTATTCAGAGAAATGATACCGCTAAGTGTAAATACCCAGAAATTTCGAAACAGAAATCAAAATTTATAATAAAGAACAAGGAAAAAACAGAATCGGAGGATACAGAAGTAGTAAAGCACTTAGTAGAGAGAGTCAAGTCCGAATCCGATAAAAAGTTTATAAAAGAGTCGCTCAAGAACAACATAGTATGTAATTCCTTGAACGAATATGAAATAGATGCCTTTGTGAACGCCATGTCGTACTACATCTTCTCAGTAGGATCGACAGTGACGAAGCAAGGCACAAATGGCTCGTATTTCTTCATTATCAACGAAGGTGTGTTCGATGTGTTCGTGGACGATAAGCTCGTGAACACAATGGAAAGAGGAGCGTCCTTTGGAGAGATAGCACTGATCAATGACATGCCACGCACGGCAACAGTGAAGGTGAGGGACGTGAGAGAGAACGTGAAGGGCTCAAGCGATACGCTGGGAGCACTTTGGGGAGTGAAGAGAACAGTGTTCAGAGAGACGCTGATGCACCTCTCAATAAGGAACTACTCACAAAACAGAGCGTTCCTGGACTGCGTAAAGGTTTTTGAAATACTGACAGAGAGTCAGAAAAACATGATAACAAACGCGTTCGTGGAAACGAAGTTTAAGACGGGAGACAAGATAGTGACCCAGGGAGAGTTCGGAGACATACTGTACATTATAAAGCAAGGAAGAGCAGACGTGCTGATAAACAACGAGAAGGTGAGGTCGCTGACGACAGGACAGTACTTCGGAGAGAGAGCGCTGCTGTACGACGAGCCTAGGAGCGCAACAATACAAGCAACGGAAGATACGACGTGCGTATCTCTGGGAAGAGAGATACTGAACAAGGTGCTGGGAAACTTGAACAACGTGCTTTTCAGAAACATCATGATGGAGTACCTGCAGAACTCGAGAGTGTTTAAGCAGTTCACGCCGGAGCAGCTGGTGCAGCTGATAGAGTCAGCAAGCGTGAGAGATTTTAAGCCAGGAGATGTGATATTACACAAGGAAGAAAAAATAAAGGGAATAAGGTTCTTCATACTGCTGGAAGGGTACGTGCAGGTGTTCTACGACGACAACGAGATAGGAGTGATGGAGAGAGGAGACTCGTTCGGAGAAGAATACATCCTCTCGCCGGAAATACCGTTCGCACACACAGTTAAGTGCGTAAACTATGAGAAAAAGTACGACGGAAAGTGTAAGCTGGCACTGCTGACGAAACACGCAATGCAAAACATACTGGGCACTGACTTCATAGACGTGAAGCTGGACTACAACAATAAAATGGCAGTGATAAAGAAGATGTACATATTCAGGTACCTGTCAAGCACGCAGCTGGACATGCTGATAAGAGGGTTCAAAAGTGTAAGATATAAGAAGGGAGAGACAGTGTTTAACGAGGGAGAAATAGGAGACAGCTTCTACATAATAAGCAAGGGCGAGGTGGAAATCGTGAAAGGAGGAGTGCACCTGAGGACGTTGGCGAAAAACGACTACTTCGGAGAAAGAGCACTGCTGTACGACGAGCCTAGGAGTGCATCAGTGGTGTGTAGCGGATCGGATGCGGATCTGTGGGTGGTGGAGAAGTCAGTGTTCCTGAAGGTAGGCCGCTTGAAGCACAAGCATGTTTAGATCGTGGAGGAGCCTATGCTTTCTCACCTGGAAAATAGAATCAAAGTGCAAGATACGAAGGTTCTGTTTGAGGACCTGGAGACTATTCAGACGATAGGAAACGGTAAGGTGTTAAAGATTGACTGGAATCTGTAGGCACGTTTGGAACAGTGAAGCTAGTGGTTCACAAGCCAAGCCAACTTAGATTTGCGCTCAAATGTATTAGTAGAAAGTGCATAACTGCGCTGAAGCAGCAGAAGAACATAAAGTTGGAGCGGGAAATCATGGCACAAAACGACCACCCGTTGATTATACAGCTAGGTAAGAGAGGGAATTTTATGACGCTCGTAGTAAAAACCTTTAAAGACAAGGAAAACATATACTTTCTAACCGAATTGGTAACGGGAGGAGAGTTATACGATGCAATAAGGAAGCTAGGATTGCTGAATAAACAGCAAGCGCAGTTTTATTTGGGGTCAATCATATTGGCATTCGAGTATTTACATGAACGTCAGATCGCATACAGAGTAGGTTGCAGTTATTTGGAATTAGAATTCATGATCGTATTAACCAGTGAACATAAGGGAGAGACTAGTTTGAACAGCTATTGTTTAAAAATACATCTACACAGTTACACGTACAAAGATTTAGCACAGTTACACGTACAAAGATGTAGTGAACTGCACACACCGACCACATTTATAAACACACATTAGGATTTAAAACCCGAAAATATACTTCTTGATCATCAAGGATACATTAAACTCATAGACTTTGGCTCTGCGAAGAAAATCACAGGAAGGGCGTACACACTGATAGGAACTCCACATTACATGGCGCCGGAAATCATACTAGGTGAGTGAATAGCGATACAAAGATTCGCAGGAAAGGGATACACGTGCTTGGCTGATATATGGTCCTTTGGAATATGCCTCTACGAATTCATCTGCGGCCCGCTGCCGTTCGGAAACGACGCAGAAGACCAAATTGAAATATTCAGAGACATACTGACAGGTACGGGGAAAGAAACTAAAGTAGAACACGCAGGTGAACTGAAGTTCCCGAATTACATCACGGACCAAGACGCAATTAACCTGATAAAGCGGTTTTTGTGCAGAGTCCCCGAGGTGAGAATCGGGAGCTCAATAAACGGCTACAAAGACATCAAGGACCACCCGTACTTCAGAGTTAGAATAGATCAAAACTAAAAAATTCAGGACTTCGACTGGGATAAGCTGGCAAGCAGGGCTCTGGACCCTCCGCTCATTCCGGAGGGGGAAAACTATAACCAGGAGGTGAGGGAAGGTTTAAATAAATTCGGCAGGTGGAGGAACAAGTGTTGGAATCCGACCCGGAAGCAGGCACGGAAGACACGAGCGACGACTGGGAGCAGGATTTCTGAAGTGAATTTGGGAGAAAATAAACATTGTCCCATAATTACACATTCGTAATGTAGTGCATCTTGATATATGGATATTTTGAGAGACGCGCCATCATAACGTAAAATTATTACCACTCGCTTTCGTTTTCATTTTAATGTTTGAGTTTAAAAGATCCGAGCCGAATAAGTCGTTTCACCGGTTAACTTCAATAAAGCATACATGAGGCCCCTCGAAGCAAAATAAGTCAAAATGCCACTTTAAACATGAGAAGATGGGACGATACCTTGTGCTGAGAGATGTTATCCACGACAGAAACACCTCTAACTTCCACCGAAGGACTGGATTTTCACTTCCACTCCACGTATACCAGTTTTTGGTGCTGACGATCGCGTTCGTGGTCGCCTTCTTCCACTACTATGTAACACTACAGATCTTTGTGTGCAAAAATGCATTTTTATATACAGTATCTGGGATCCTCCTCGGATTGGTTGTACTTTTTTACGTAATTGTGTCCCTGATAGATCCAGTGGACCCAAACGCCTCCACAGTAGTGTACAACGAAAAGGGGACTAAAAGATGGTCGTTCAAGGTCTCAAAGCTGTTAAGCAGGCCCGAAAGCGCAAATATTTCCAGACCTTCGTCGATGACGGCCGACAACCCCTCCATGTGTGACCTGGATGTCCGAGACCAGAGGCTGAGTTACCACGACCGGGAGCGGAACGTGCCGTTCCCGTCCCAGATGTCGCACTGCAACGTCTGCAACTTCGTGGACCCGAGCAGTAAGCACTGCAACGTCTGCAACAAGTGCGTGATGAAGTTCGACCACCACTGCATCTGGGTCAACAACTGCATCGGAGCCTCGAACTACAGACACTTCATCCTCCTTCTGGTCTTCACACTCCTGTTCCTCGGGCTCGTCATCGTACTCGCAGTGTACACGGCCTTCTCATTCAAGGACGCGGAGAAGATGCACGAGAAGTTCCGCAAAACCGTGTTCGAAATTTCAATCAAGCCGTTCAAGGCAATGCTGCACTGGATTTGGGCTTTCGACGTCTTACCCTTCTTATCACTGCTTTACCTCTTCATCTTCCACCTATACCTGATAATAAGCAAGCAGACGACGTACCAGTACTACATTAAGAGGCTGGATCAGCTGGTAAGAGACTGAAATTATAAATGTGTGTAGGACGACGGAACTGCTAACCCTGAGCAAAAGGAATCACTCACTGCCCGCTTTTTCGACTTTATAATACTAAACAAGTAAGTTTATTCCTTGAGTACTGTCTTAGCTACTATGCAACTCTTGAAATGTATATAATTGCCGTCTGTGCTGTACAGTTACTATTGACATTACTAATAACCATGGCTCAATAACAGTTTATTTCAAATTGGCGCAATTATACTAGCGAATGACCCATGTGATAAACTGAATAACGTGTAGGCGCAAGAAAAAGAGGAGAACCAAGGATGGCGACAAACAAAATGCAGAGGGCGACGTAGCCAAGAGCGACAATGTAGTTGAAACTAAGCCGATGAATGAAGTTTAATATCATGTACCATACATCGTACACGTTAAAGTCTATTGTACCTGCTCAGCCTGATCCTCAACCAAGTGCCCGTTCTGCTCGGGGGTCTCCTCAGTGGCCTCTACAGGGGGAGAGCTGGGCCTCATGAGGTCGGCGTAGGCGTCGTTGACCAGAGAAGCGTCAAAGTCGTCCTTCTTGGGAATGAATTGCGATAGCCCGGAGGTGGGAATGTTCACAAACGACTCGTTCGGCACCTTTGCCTCAATCACGTTCATGCCGGGAATGTTCGTGTAGAGTTGAGACGACCTGACGACGCGGCGGCCAAAAGGGTTCGAGGCGGCAGGGGACTCCGGGGACTGGCCGTCGTGGGCCGCGGCGGCGAATTGTGCGTTTGGGGGCACAGATGGGTCCAAATTCGGGCCGAGTGGGCCTGGGGGCGGTGGCGCGTTGTCCGTGGACTCCCGAACCTTGTCTTCCTCGCCGCGAACCACCCACTGCTTGAGCTCCTCGTTATAGTAGAAATTATTCTCCTCTCCAAGCTGAAAGCGGTTAACGGCTGCACTGAAAAGGAACTTACGTGTGCGGACGTGAAGGATTCCTCCTGCTCGTCAGTTTTATTTGACAAAAGTTTCTTCAAAAATCCTAAATACGATTAAACAACAGAAACCAAGGAAACTTACTTGCCATGAGTGTATATGTGATGGTTGTAATATATATAGTAAATAAACTAAAGAACCATAAAATATAAAATAAAACTATGAACATGATCACTTAAGTACGGTGTGGTGTGAAGTGTATAAAATTGAAAAAAGATAATTTATTGTAAATAATTTATGTGTGTAATGTATAGTCGTTTATTGGATATTATTTGTTATAATACACTATATTGAGAGGTAAAAACGTATGTAGTTGATCAAATTTGACAGCGAGGTGACATACACTTTAGACTTAAATCCGTCGTCCCCTTCTTTAAAGAAACGGACCTGTATATTGCGTTTATCAATGTTTCAAGCGTTATTACAATTAAAAGCTACCCGGTATTTGTTTTTGACGCCACACCTATCAACAGTCCATATTTCCTCAGATAACAGACCCCTTCCCTTTAATTAATATAAGCTTAAGAAAGACATATAAAACGTACTGTATTATTTGTTATAAATTCTGGAAGTTTAAAAGGTTTGGCGTTTTTCTGCACACTTAGCAACAACCGATCACTTTTACATGTTTTGTAGCTTAAAACTTCAATATTTTGAATCTATGGAATTATGTATTAATTTTTATTGATGATAAATTTCAATTTTACCTTAAAAAGAGCTTGTCTGAACAGAGCGTTGCGAATTTCCTTTCTAACTGAATTTGCCTTTATTTCATAGGCTTTAACATGAGAATATTTTATCAATCCCTTCGGTTGAAATGTGATGTCGTTTAAACTTTCTTCTACAGCCGCCAAGCTTCTATTCTCTTCTATCCAACTTTGTGATCTATATGGAGGGAATCTCAGTAAATATTTCTGATTTATGTCATTCATTATTTGTTTACACTAAAAAACAGGTTAAAAATTAGAATAATTTGTGTTTCTTAATTTTATACAATTAAAATATTTATAAATTTCACACTATTGGAATCTTAAGTTGTGTTTATATGCCAACAAATGATAATCTTCTATGTATAATAATGGGTATTTTGTACTTTATACAAACTGTATAATAGTATTGTTGATTTTCTTACTCCTATTATATTCTGTAACCCTGGAATCTAATGTTAAATTGGACTTCCCGCCACTGATTTACAATCAAATGAAAAATATTAGACTTAACATAGTTAATAACATCAGAAACTGCATAAAGAATAACAATTACATCGGTTTTAGTTCATTTGATTCTAATCTTTTCGGATTATGTGCTCAAGCGTACAAATTAAATACACATAAACCGTTTGAACACTGGTTATATAATACACACACAAACAAGGGCATTAGACACAAATCAATTTTAAACATGAAGAAAACAGACCCACATTCAGATCAATCTAAAATAACTTTGGATTTGGAAGTGTATCGCAACGAAAATGAAAAGGCAGGTCGAGTGACCTTGAACATAACGGGCTCGGAGAAGAAGCTGTTCGACCTTCTGACCGAATGTGTAAAGTTTTACGAGTTGGATATGGGTACGTTTATTCTTTAACTCACTTATTCAAAGAGTTTGAGTTTTGATAAATCCTTTAGACCTCAGAGTAGTGGGAGGATGGGTTCGCGATAAGCTGTTGAAAAACGAAAACAAGGATATCGACGTAGCAATACCGAAGATGACGGGAATGGAGTTCTGCGAATACCTGAACAAGTTCACCAAGGACAATTACGGCTTCTCAAAGACAGTGGGAATCGTGAAGAGGTGCCCGGAGCAGTCGAAGCACCTGGAAACCGCAACGATGAGCGTGTTGGGATTCGACGTGGACTTCGTTAACCTGAGGTCGGAGGACTACGCAGCAGACAGCAGAATCCCAGTGATGAGGATAGGCACGCCCTACGAGGACTGCATGAGAAGGGACTTTACAGTGAACGCGCTCTTTTACAACATCACGAAAAACTACATCGAGGACTTCACGACCAAGGGGATCGAGGACCTGAACCAGAGCCTGATAAGAACGTGCTCAGAGCCGTTTGAAACGTTCATGGACGACCCCCTGAGGACGATCAGAGCAGTGCGCTTTAGCTCGCGCCTAAACTTTAAGCTGGATTCGGACCTGGTGAAGTCAATCAATGACGAAGTGTTAGAAGCACTGGAGCATAAGGTAAGAGTTTTAGTTCTAAAGCCATTATTTGGAGTAAAATCGGCACTTACTAACGCGTTGCGTAGGTGTCCAGATCGAGAATATCGCAGGAAATCGACAACATTCTGTCTAAAAGTGACATTCACGAAGCATTCAAGCAGATGTACACTTTCAGAATGCTGCACGTCCTGTTGAACGTCCCGGTGAGGGGAGAGGAGCGGGTGGATAAAGTTAGCGGAGTCTCAGAAGGAATGCTATCCGAAGCCCTTTCGCTGATGGACCACGTCAAGAAGCGCAACTTCGAGGACGTGGAGCACAAGTACTTGTACCTAGCGGCTTTAGTGGTACCAACAAGAGGTATTATACGTGATTGCGCTAATGATTAGCATCAGTTACTATTCAACTGTTAGCATTTACTAACGTCTAATATCACGCCTACTTATAAGCAGTTACTAATGGTTTCTACTGCACCCACTTAGCATCGATTCTAATATTTAATAGTATTGCCTAGCTAGAAGCAGTTACTAATATTTAATAGTACCTCCTACCTAGAAGAAGTTATTTATTGTTAAATTTAGAACTTGGGCCTGTTGGAAAGATGACTGTGGCCGACTACCTCATTAAGGAGAGGCTAAAGCTGCCAAATAAGTACTCATCGAGGTTAGTATGCTGATAGATAAAATGGCTTCTTAGTGCAAATACAATCTCAAACGGATCTCTCGTGTTCACTGATTACTTAAACTGCTCTGAAAGGGACCGTGTATCCACGGGGTTGGCCATCAGGACAGTGGGACCTCTGTGGAAGGTAACTGTCCAGTCTAGCTAACGTTAGTATAGGAATCACTGGCAATGAGCGTGACAGAGACAAATAGAGGTAAGGCACATATCGTGTAATATGCAACGAGTAGATTACAAGGAGTTCGAAGAAGTCGTGAGCCTTGCGAAGGAACATGGCATAGAGGAGGCGTACAACTTCAAGGCGCCGGTGACCGGCAGTGAGGTATGTTACAATATCTATGTTACAGTAAATTTGTACTAATGCGATTCAGCTTACGGAACTGCTGCCGAAGATAACTTCGGGGCCCAAGTTTAAGGCGGCGCTTGAGTTCCAGGTGAAACTGATGCTCCAAAACGAAAACGTTACAAAGGACGAGTTGAAAGAGCGACTTAAATCGGAGTTCAGGGAATTACTATGACTTGTAAAGTAATGCTAACGTATTCTTGGTAGACAGTCCATTGCGATGTGAGTGCGCGTTTCATTAAGGTTATGCCTGAATCTATAAAAAGTTAATGGATGAGTGGCAACCGTGGACCACCGGGAGTGCCCTAATCATCTTCCAAGTCAACAGCAGTGGATTCCTAAGTGTCATTGTGACCCTGGTAATGAGGGGAACAGTGAGCTGCAACGTACCAACTTAGACTCCAGTGAAATGATCGTGTTAAAGTGGTTCACAAGGTCCTTCTGCTTGTGCAACTTGCCCTTTGTCTTAAGGTACCTTATCACGGCTTCCGCCTCTTCGTCAGTAATGTGAATATACCTGCCCTGGTCATCAAGGAGCCCTAAAGGGTGTTTAAGACGCACACATCTATCTGACATACCAAACAGCCTATCCTGCTCCTCCAGCTCCTGGATCCTTTTAATTATCTCCTAAAATCAATGTAAATGGGCGTAAATGGCACTTATCGATTGCTTGTCGAGTTGAGCCGTAAACTTACGTTTGATTTCAGAGAAAACCTGACCGACAGTTCCTCTACGTTGGAGAGCTTTTTTGACACGATGTAGTTTATGAAGTCGTCCACGGTGTACTGATTGGCCTCGGCGATCGTCCCCTCACTTTCTACAACAAATGTTGAGGCCAGCTCTTGGTATGCCTTTTCCTCCTCTTCGCGCTTCTTCTGCTCCTAAAGGTTAAATTAGCATGTGCGTGCAGTTTTACGTCTTTCTTACCTGTTCTTGCAGCAACTTTTCCCTTTCAAGTCTTTTCGCCTCTATTTGCTCCTGTTTCATGGCCATCTGCTTCCTCTTCTCCTCCTTCTCCTCGTCCTGGAGTGCCTTCAGGCGCCTCATCTCCTCCTTCATCTCCATTCTCTTCCTCTGCTTGGCCTTTAGAGGCTTTTTACTCTTTCCCTCCTCCTCTTCATTCTCATTAGCGCCAGATTCGTCAGCCCGTTCAGTCTCATCAAGAGTGTGTATAGTGGGATTAGAATAGGAAGTGGATCCACCTTCGGTGGGCGGGGGCAAACTAGGCTTCTTTCTGAACCTAAAAGTGAATATATTATAGTATGAGAGGATAAAATACTTGAGAATGTACAATATTAAAAACACCAGTGAAAACAGGCCAAACACAACAGCAGTGGCCACTGGAGAGACTCCATGAGTTACTTCTTCAGTCATTTATATCAATAAAATTAGTAAACAGAAATAAAATACATAATTAGGTGTTTCTTAATCGATGCCATGGGGATCGTGTACATTGACAAGATTACTTTGTAAACTATGAGTATACACACATGGATCCGATTGATTTCAGTACACATGATAAATTTATAGATTTTCCTCCCCTTTACACGGAACAGGTTTGTGGAATTCTCATCATCGCACTATGTAGGTCAACAACGTTACCCTCTCCAAACAACTTGATATTTGGCACAAAATAATCAACGACGTTGTTACAAACGACTTTAAACTGCACACCCTGGGAACACATAGCGTCGATGCTCCTCCGTTTACGAATTTGCTCATACACAGGAATCTCAACGCGGCCTTCCTGGCCTTGATTCTAGAGTATCTGGTCGAGAAGAAGTACGCCTTCTACCTACACCCTATTCACTTATACTGTAAAAATAACAATGTGACCATTTGGGGGGCCCTCTTTTCTAATAAGAGTTCGGGATCGAATTTGCTTCAGTTGCACGAGGAGTACGGGAGGACCCTGGACAACGGACCCAGGAAGAGCCCTAGGAACCAGGACGAAGTGGACGTGTTGAAGAAGAGGCGAGACGTTCTGATGAAATCTAACTACAAATTTGGCCTGTTCCCTTACCCTCTGGCCGACATGGTTGAAGCAGTCCTGGCCTGCATCAAGTCGCAGTGCTCCAACAGAGAAATAGAGACGGTGTACTATATATTCTACAACAAGAGAGAGTGCAACAAGGACTTTGAAGGCTTCCCGGAGGACCACCTCGCCTTTCTCCTATCGTACCTCTGCTCCTGTAACAAGATTGCACTCTCGTTCAACGAGAGCATCCCTCCCAGCTCCCTAAACAACAAGAACGTAGGAATACAACTTGTATGAATATGAACAACTGGGTTAAAAACATGAATAGACATATATCTGTACTGTAGATTAAAAGGGATTATATTAGTTTATATGCGTGATTAGCGACGTGAGATAGTTGTCGATGTTGTTTAAAATGAACCAGGGGATATCCGAGAAGACGTTGACGCCCATCACGGTGGGAAACGACTCGACCAACTTGGTGTAGAAGTTGGTGGTCTCGTAGATGAACGAGAAGGGCGGCAGGAACGGGTTGATGTTGGTGAGCGAGTCCATCAGGAACCGCGCGAACAGGAGAAGCCTGTAAATTTTAATCAGGTATATCATGACCATTATCAGCGTGCCGGTGTTCGCTACCAGAGCGTCCCTGAATGTGTTAGACTGTACAATATGTGTTTGCGATCTGTGCTGTGTGTAGCCGCTTTCGGGTGCGTCAGAGAAGAAGTGATTAATGCGCCTAAAGAACTCACTTTTGGGAGCTTCCAAGGCCTTCAAGTGTATTGACCCGTGATTGTGGTCCTTATACACCTGTTCAGCTACATATTTTAGCACCTTCCTACGATTCTCTCTTTTGAAATTTGACGAATTGAATGTGTTAGTTAAAGGGTGTAAATTGTAATTACTGATGAAACAATAGGCAAGATTGTGTTTAAAATAAAGTATTATGAAAAATAAAGATATTTTAGTAAATGAAATCATAATTAATACATTTTACTATTCCATTTGTGTTTGTAATCTGAGTCACGCCCCCATGCTAGTAAATACACATAATATACATTATCTACGTGGCATAAATGTCTACAACGCTCACAAACACGGAAAGTAGATTAGATTATTCTACGGAGATAATAAATGAGGTGGGCTTGGCAGGTTTTAACGACCAACTCGTGTACGAGATTGTGAAGTTGAGCGACTGCGAATACGACAGTGAAACTGAGACCTTCTACTACCTGTGCCCATGCGGAGACATATTTGAACTGTTTCTAGAAGACCTTCTGAAGGGTAAGTTTAACTTAAGCCTGTAGAACCCTTTTTAGGCAATAACGTTGCCGAGTGTCCGAGCTGCTCTCTCCGGATTAAGATAGACTTGAAGCCGGGCGACTTGGACGAGTATGTCCAAATGAGAAACTAGAATCGTCTCTTAAAATACCCTTTGTACCATAGCCTAATCTGTTTAAAATGAAACTTCTCCATACTATAGTATAAACATGTTGTTGCTGGTGCTAGGGGTTTTAACGGCAGGAAGGTCGTCAACAATGTCTCTCCGTCTCCTGGACCGTGGATACAGCCTAAAGCAATCCATTATTTCAGGAATCGAATACATTATTGGCGTTCCAGTCAAGTTGAATGAGTTGCGAATGAATTCCTCCAAGTACTGCTTGTAATCGTCAGTCATCAGCAGAGAGTCGTTGCAGAACAGGGCGAAGCCTGGCGGCTTAGAGTGCACCTAAAAATCATCCACAAATACTAGTCTTTACCTGGGTTGCGTAGTAGATGTTTAGCCTCTTGCCATGGGTCACTGGCAACTTTCTGCTGAACATGGCCTCCTTAATGGTTTGATTTATGAGATTAGTGGGAAGATTTGCACAATACTACGGATATATTTGTTTGTTTATCATTTAGTTATGGTTTTAGGTTAGTTATGAGGCCATTACAAGACTATTACTATGATCATTACTTACGTTTTTGTACACTTTCTGGACCAGGTCAAACACGCCCTCTACTCTCTGTCCCGATTTTGCTGACGTCATTGTGATTTCAGCATAACTTAGTGAATTAATCTTATCCCTTATGTACCCAGTAACCTATCCACTCGTTTATCCCTTACGTGTGACTTCAACTTACGTTGGAGTATATTGATGGGTTCTTTGTCACCAGGTCCCACTTGTTACACACTATTATTGCTGCCTTGTTCTCCTGCCTTATTTCCTCGGCCATTCTGACGTCGTTTTTTGAAATCCCCCAAGACGAGTCGATCACCAGCAGGCACAGGTCACTCTGTCTAATCGACTACAGCAGTGTTAGTGGTGTGCGGCAGTAGTACCTACCTTTAACGAACTCTTCTGCGACAGGTAGCTCCTCCGGTCCTTTGTGAGCAACTTCATGCCGGCAGTATCAATGAGGCTCATCTTAGTTCCGTCTACATGAGCAGTTAGCAAGTGAGTCAGCCAATCACTCCATGTATTTAATACCATGTGTTATTAGAACTTTTGTGGAGTCCTGTGTCGTTCCTTCCTCGGGCGATACAATACATCGATTCTTTCCAACCAACTTGTTCAACAGCGACGATTTACCGCTGTTCGGCCTAATCACTATAGCAAATAACAGGCAAACCTTCCGATGAATGAAACGACGATCTGAGACTCTTCCACTATTTCTCCTGGCGAGAAACCTTCAACACAACTAACATTGCATCGGTTTAAAAGCGACTTACTTGTCCAGGAGCTCCGCCAATCCGCTGCCGTGTAAGGCACTGACTGGGTATGGCTGACCCAATCCCAGCTTCCAGAAGTCCTATTTACACGTAATGTGTACACTTCAAACATACCTGGGCCAACATGTCTCCCCTTCTGTACGATTCACACTTGTTTACGCACAAGAGTATCTTAAAGTCCCTCTTCCTCTTGTGCCGAAACAGATAATCTCTTAGCTCAATATCCTTCGTAGTCAGCCCTTCCTACATTACAAATTAGACGCTGCTTCTATCTAAACTGTAACTACTGTCATACAATTCCATCCACCACGAATATGATCGTCGAAGACTCCCTAATTGCCGTGTCAATGTGTTCTCTAATCTAATACCGTTTCAATTTCTCACACATACCTCATCTGAGTACATCTGTTCATCGTCGTATCCTCCTGTGTCAATAATTCTAAACTGCTTTCCGTTCCAATCTGCGATAGAGTATTGCCGATCTCTAATCCTCTATATGATACTAACGTTAACACACCTGGTTGTTCCTGGAACATCACTGACTATGCTTCCATAATGGAACTGAAAAACCATGATTAAGTTAAATATTTTTGAGGAATACCAGCTTCGTTATGCGATTGAATACTGAGGATTTTCCTACATTAGGTCTTCCAACTATGGATACAATGTTTCTGTTAACATTAGGTATTTCATCAACTAAAGCTGTAGAAGTTTGTTTAGACTCAAAGTTTTGATCATTTTCTAGGTAAATCTTGTTCCTTCCATGGTAACTGTGCTTTATATTTGATGATGATTGTCTGAATGTATGTGCGTCTTTAATTAATGCTATTAACAAAATTAATATCCTGTAAGCATTCATTTAAACATTTATATCAGTGTTTAAAAATCATATCAATATAATACATGTTTCTGCAAAACTTTCTTTATATCACATATTATGGAATCTCAACACCACATCAAACGTCAATATTGAGCATATATTACTTAATGTGTAAATAATAAGCGATTCTATCAATTTTTAAAAATTATTTTTTAAAGAACGACCTAAGAAAATATTTTATTACATCACTTGAACATACGTAATCGAGGATTGGTTGAGCTTCTTCTTGGCATCCGATTTAGCAGTCTCGGTTTTCTTAACATTAGTCCCATTTACGGCCTTTGGTACGTTAGATTCTGTTTTATTGCCGTTCGAGCATTGCTTTTTGTCTTCCTGGTTGTTCTTTACGTCCTTTACCACTTCGACATAGTCCTCAGACTCTTCGACCACAAAGTATCCATTTTCTATGTAGGTGTTCTCCTTGGAGACCTGCGTCGGTTATCAAATAAAACAGGTGGTCTCTTACCTTTTCAACGAACTTAATCTTGGAAGGTTGTCCTACACTTCTACTAGGTTCAGCTTCCTCCAGTTGTTCTAAACACAAATTGACTATTAATCAATAAATACCTTTATCGAATAATTTGTGGTCCAATTCCATTTGAATAACTTTAGGTTCGTGTGTAACCTTCAATTTCTTAGTTTCTTGATCAACTTTATCTGATTTATCGACTGTTTTTGTAGTTGGAGTTTTTCGTTTAGTCTCACTGATACACTTTTTCGGTTCAGCTTTAACTTTTGGAATGTTCTCATTTACAGGTTCATGTTTTTCATCTTCCTTTTTCTCCCTGAATTCAGTTTTGTGTGTGTTCGATTCAGTCTTAACGAGCGAATTTTGAGGTGGTTTCATTTCATTTTTAACACCAGGCTCTCTCATGTATTGATCACTTAGAGGCCTACACTGCGTTATGCGATTATGGCTAACCTGGTTTCAAAATTCCGCACCTTGATGTTACTAATTCTCAAATTTAAGAAGCTGCATATGCGTTAAATCAAAATGAATTACCTAGGTATGTATAGTGTGTTATTCTCGGAGGATTTACGCATCTCCTCCTGCGATAGTTTAAAAGAATTATCAAAGAGCTGTGTGAAAACCTTATCCATGTCATATTTATTATCTTTTATAGCATATACGGTGCTTTTGAGCGTCTTATACTTAGAAGATAAATCTGAACAACATAATTACCAGAAAAACACACCTTTCAGTTCATCATGTCCGACTGTACACATCTTAAGATTCTTTCCATCAACACTGTATTGGACATTATACAATACGCTATAATCCGCGTTTTTGTCAACAAATACGTGAGCGAGCCTATATTGAACTAATTAGTACTAAGGAATAGATAATTGTTTGATTTGTAAAACGTACTCTGTTGATCTATCTAAAGTCAAACTCAGTTTCGATGATATGAAAGACAGGGTTGCCTAAATAAAAATGAGAATCACTAAAAACTATACGCTTCCGTGCTCCGATAAAAGATTTTGCAAAGAATCAATGTACTCATCCATTATATGCTATAAAAATAAAAAATCGCATAAAATTAGCTATTATAACTCAAAAACAAATCTAGTGTTTAAAAAATAAATAAAATAAAATGATTTATGTTCCGACATCTTTACACATGTGGTGTACAAAACGGCATATATAAATTCATTTTTTGTATTATATAGTTGCTGGTATGGCGAGTGTTAAAAAACTGAATAGTGAAAGTATTTTTAAATTTCTTTTAAACAACGTTAACGACCGGGTTTCCATAGAAGGCTTTGCCTTCGAACCCATTAAACTCGGAGGAGTGTATTGGTGTATTACGGCTATCGCATTATTAAAAGGTGTTCCAAATCACATTATACACCCGAAAACTAATGAAAGTTTGGAATCCATGGTCATGAAGATCCTAAAATCCTCGAAGAATGATGACGGAGGCTTCGGATTTGGGCCGAAACATTCTTCAAACATTATCGCAACTCACGTAAATGTTTATATAGAACATTATCTTAACTTTTATGTTAGTTTATCCTGCCTGTGTTTTAAAAGAATGTCATAGTATGCTCTTTTGACACTCGCGTTGATCGATAAGCTGGATTTTATTAACAAATACGACATAATTAAGTTTATTTCAAGCCTACAGGTACTTATTGTCCCAATCATGTGTATTTAGAGCGAAGATGGTAGTTTTTCAGCAGACTCTTTCGGTGAATCTGACTGCAGGTACCAATGTGTACACCTTAAATGGACCTTAGGTATTCATACAGCGCCATAAGCTGCCTTTCCCTGCTTGGCGGACTGGATAGAATCAACATCGATAGGGCAGTTGATTTCATCCTGTCGTGCAAGAACTTCGACGGCGGCTTCGGCTGGCAACCTAAGACCGAGTCCCATGCCGCTGCCGCCTTTTGCTGTGTAGGTGCTCTGGCACAACTCAATGCAATATCCCTAATCGACTGCGATTCATTGGGGTTTTGGCTATGTGAGAGGCAGACTAACAGTATGCTGAATTTCCAGTTACCATTACAGATTTTATCTAATTAAGCCATATTTAGTCTGCCCTTAACGCTATTTTAGGCGGTGGGTTCAATGGCAGGCCTGAAAAGCTTCCTGATATTTGCTACTCGTGGTGGATACTGTCAGCGCTACACAACATAGGTGTGCCATAATGATGACATGGTTGTTTAGGTCGTTCTAACTGGGTGGACCCCGATACGCTCATCGACTTTATTATTGAGTCTCAGAACCCGAATGACGGCGGCATCGCCTTTTACCCTGGTTACATTGGAGACGTGTGCCACACGTTCTTTGCACTTTGCGGAATATCATTAATTGACGCAAAGAAGTACATGCTCCAACAGATTCATCCGATTTATGCAACCACCTTCGAGGCAGTTGAGAGAATTAGAAACATCAAGTAGGTGCTCACACGGAAGTTTTACACACTAGTGTCCAGCGATCAATGTTACCTCGTATGCTTGTACATGTACTTATGTATGTATGTACGAATACGTAATTGCATATTTATACGTGTGCACATATGTAACTAAACCAATGCTTAATATTTATCAAATTATATCTTTTTACTCCTCATTAGAGGAGACTCTACAATGACACTCAACGTCTTCTTGCAGTCAATAAGGCCATTTTCATTGAAAACTGCCTTGTGTTCACTATATGTTCATTAGTTTGATGCTTATATACATGTATATATGTATAGATGTGTGTGTGTGGGCGTATTTAATCAGTATTAAACAATACTTCGAATAACTAGCCATAGTTGTTAAACCAATTTAATAGCTTACACTAACCGTAGAAATTCTAAACACTCATTCATATCCTTAAAATTTATGATATTGGCGAGCACATCAGTTGAAATGGTTAGGGAACTCCTAAACGGCGTAAATCAGATATTATAAAGGCAGACTGGTTAACTGGGCAATAGGTGGTTTAACTGAAGTCCTACCTGCAGAGTGTATAGAGCGAAAACATTCTAAACTTGCTTTCGAACATTTTAAATAGTAGTTTACAGTAGAACAGTGACTTTCCATCGTTGAATGGCTCAATGTCCTTTTTCCCGTCGTCGCAATAAAACGCTTGCTTATATATGAAGTCTAAGAAGAAGTCGTAGTTGATGTCCTTTGTGTCTGCCAGCTTAAAGTATTGGATGAAATTCTCGTCAGCTATTGACCTTCTGACTAGATTTGCGAAGTTGAAGTACGTGCTGTTTTTAAACCTGTCCCTTTCCGACGCTATTCCCTTCGTGTCACTTTGACTTGTAACGTAGTTTTCACCTGTGGCCATACATGTCACTTTCAATAAACCTACTTAGGTATCTCAAAGAGTCCATCGTCATGTTTTGCAGCGATAGGTACAACATATAGTACAGTTCAAATTCAATCTAAAGCGTTATTTGTTATTTGAATTTTACTAGTAGTACTGGCAATAGCAATGGTGTTAAGAAACTTTCTTACAATCTATTAACTGGTCTATTAAACACGTTCTAGCTCCCTACCTTCACTGTCTGGTACTCGTGGAAACACTTCAACAGGTGCTTCAACTGCGTTTGGCACTGATTAAACTGGTCCAGGTCGTTGTGCAACAATGCTAATCTAGCATTTGTCGTATACACATTCACTACGAAGGGCGATCTTATGTGCTGCACTTGTATGTCCTGTCTTATCGATCTAAACTGCTCTTGTATGTACACATAATTCTTGTTCGCCATGAACTTATCGAAAACGTGCTTGAACGACTTCTTCAACACGCTCTCCGGTCTCACCTATATAAAGCAATTATTTACGTCAATCCCATTGTCCTTGTCCCCAAGTAACTATTTACACTCTATGGCCTAAACTATTTCTTACCATCATTGGATTTGGCTCAGATGTCAACCTTAGGTATGTTTTTTCCAACTCCTGGCTAACACCGACGATCGACTTATTCTTTACAAGGTTAAAATTATAAACCTACGCAATATTCATAACAGTGCTCCCAAGCTTATTTATCGTTGTTAAAGTCATGATAGCTATGCGCTCCTACTACTTACTGGCACTGCCTGTGACGTCTTAAAACGTTGTGACCTCTGCTCTCTCCTTTGCATTTCGCGGCTGTCCAGTCCTTTCTGCGTCTGTTCAAGCTTTGGCTTTTGAACTGGCGGCTCCTCCATCTTCTTAGACTTAACTTGCTTCTTCTTCCCCTTTAACGTGTGAAGCGACTTTCTGCTTTCCTCCTCGTCTGTTTCCAGCTTATTCTTCTCTGTGTGCGTCTCCAAAACAGACTCTGGCTGTTTTCCTTCTTGCTTCGGATCAAAATTAAGTATTTCCTCCGAACTCAACATCCTCAAGTCACTGTGATTCAAACTTCCTGACCTGAAATCGCATGAGCATATTTGCAAGTACGTATATTTATTCATCTTTGTATATATTTGCAGTCACTAGCACATATATTCGCACATATACCAACACACAAACACATCAGCTTGTAATCACTTAACCAATACACATATTAAATACAGTTATCAATACTACTTATTCACCTATTATAGCTATTAATCACCAACACCTTATCTACCTTAAAGACGTATATAATACCTGAACTTTTCCAAGATGTATTGTATGTACACATTCACGGCCGCTCTAAGCTTCTTAGAACACGTCGTCTAAAGTTAAATGCACTGGTGGTTTAATAACTAAACTTACCATGTTCAAGTGCACGTACAGCTGCTGTATCCACTTGTTCACCTGGTCTATCGTCAATTTCTGATTCGACTGTTGCTGCGTGTTCTGATTAAACTTCTGCCCCTTCGTATCAATGTAGAACATATTCGACAGATTACTGTTCGCCGACCCCTGGTTATATGAAGTGTTCTGGTACTGCACGTTCGACGATTGTGTCTTCGGAGGCTGATTGTAGTTATATGTTGTAGGCTGGTTCGTCTGATATCCGAAATTATGTTGAGGCTGTTGCGCTTGATAGTTTATATTAAGGGCGTTCGTAGTACCGTAATTGGTGTTCTGGGTGACATTTCTCGCCACGTTATCGTGGAAACCCATCGGAGCCGGCTTAACTTCTACAGAATTCTAACTCATATTCCAAAATACCTTGTTGATTCAGTTTAATCTGTATCTGGTTGTTATGCGATTGAGTACTAATTTGATTTGCTGGAGCGAACGGTGAAACGTTAGAGGGTCTCGACGATATCTTCACTCCACTCAGCAAGTTGTTCTTATCGTAGTTCGTGTGCTGTACGTTCTGCTGCGCGTTCGTTTGCAGAAGCTGTGCCTGATGCTGAACTGCCATGTGGTTCGGCACGTTTTGAAACTGTTGCTGCCCATAGGCGCTGTTGAATTGATAGTTCTGCGCTGTGTTGTAGTTCAAATTTTGGTATGGGTTTTGTGCGTATTGCACATTCTGGGCTGGCTGGGCTGCCATTTGGTTGTATGCGTTCGTTTGCAACATGATCCTGTTCGCTTCCGCTCCTGCCAACTCGTCGCTGTATCCTAAAAACGATTTACTGTGTAAACTAAGTACCGAGCTGCTTAAAGTGTGAAAAGAGCATGTTGTAACTCGGACGAATGGGCTGTCCAGGCTGTCCGGGTTGTCCATACGGTCTAAAATTATACATCCTTAATTCTATTCCGAAAAAAGAAGAATCTAACTATAGGAAAATCATTATAAAATTATGGGCAAAAGGGCGTTCCAATTGGCTTTATCTACAAAATTGTTGACGTAAAATCAGTCTATGAAACATAGATTTTAAGCATAAAAAATTTAAAATTACAATCATTACATAAAAGTTGATATAAATTAAATAATCAATGGAACAATTGAAACAAAAGGCATCCCAGTTTGTATAACAGATTTTAACTAGTGTACAATGTTTTTAAAAAGGAAAACTGGATTTGTAAAATAAATTTATTATTCAATGATGTGACCTCCCTACATCGAGAATTGAATCGTACACATTTAATAATTCTTCCAGATAATCATGTAATATAAACATTTGTGTATAATGTAAATTAGATTCTATGTTTGGTTTTCGTTATTTTAGTTTTAAAATGAGTTACATGGGTGAGAAGGCTGATATTGAGTTTCATCTTCCTTTTAAACCATACCCCGTTTGTTTTACAATATTTGTTTAATATTTACATTTAGAATCAATTGATATTTATGAAAGACGCTTACGAATGCTTTGATAACTCACGTTTCGGATTATTTGAATCGCCTACTGGATCAGGAAAAACTGTATCAATTTTGTGTTCAGCCTTGACCTGGTATTATAATATTTGATATAAATGACTTTTAATGAATAGGCTAAAAAACAACAGGGTTAAATCGGTTATGTGTGACCAGAATTTGGAATCCAGTGACGGTATGTTGTATGCCAGTAATGATTGTATAGACCAGAGTGTACCAAAATGGGTGCTTGAAAACGCATATAACCAGAAACGTCAGATGGCGGAGGAAGTAATCAGAGGAGTAGATATTAATCTGGAAAAACTGAGGAAAAAGGTTAAAGAAAGAATAGATAACTCGGAAGGAGTGCCGAAGCTGAGGAAAGGTTTTAAGAGGATGGCACCAAACCCATCTGAATCAGACGTAAGTTTACGATAAAGTGACAGACCCTCAGGCAAAGGATGAAATGGTTAACCCGAATAAGACGCAGATTGTAATCTGTAGCAGGACGTTTTCACAACTGAATCAATTCGTAAAGGAGTTTAGGAAGTTGAAGGAGTTGAATGGTAACGTGAGACTGGCAATAGGATGCAGAAGATCACACGTGTGTATAAACGATGGAATAAAGAGTAAATGTAAAAATTCAGATGAGCTGAACGAGGAGTGCAGAAGAAGTAAGTGCGAATACAGGTCAGATACAATGGAGCTTAGCGAAATTGCAACATGCTACGCACTGGACCTGGAGGACTTGGTGCGGCTCGGGAAGGACCTGAACTCATGCGCATACTACTCGAACTTAACGACAGTGCCAAACGCAGACGTGGTACTGGCGCCATACGTGACGATAATAAACGAGTCAATCAGGGAAAACATGGGACTAAGAATAAAGGACAACATAGTTATATTCGACGAAGGGCACAACTTGATAGAAGCAATCACGGAGTCGCACTCATGCAAGTTGAATTTGCGGGGCCTGAAGGACCTGTTGGAGCAGCTGAAAGGGTATTTAAACAAGTTCAAATCGGAAATCAAGGGAGTTCTGCTCGAAAGAATAACAGAGATAATGAAGTTGGTAAAGGGGCTGGTCGATGGACTGGAAAGGGCGGTGGAATCGGAAAACATGAAAATAACAACATTCAACGTAAAGTATGGCCTCGAAGATTTCAAGTTCCACGAAATAATTAGCTTCTTGTCGTCGACGCAGTTTTGTAGACATTTGAGAGGATACGCAGAACGGCAGTACCACATAAAGGTGAAGATCGCAACAAACAATTTGAACCTGAAGAACATCGACATGAACAATATCACCAGCAAAAACAATGTCGTGGACGGGGGAATGAGTGCTAAGGGGGAGGTTAACGCAGAGTTGGGAGAAAAGGTAGCGTGTTACACATCGATGATATACGCGCTGAAGAGTTTCATATACTTGTTGCTGTACTGCGACACGAATGATCAGATTTTGGTCTCGAAAGATGAAAGTGACACAATACTGGAAATATTCCCAGTAGCATCAGGTGAGTTAAATAACAAATAACAACGCCTATAGAGGAATTTTTTCAAAAAATAGGTAAAGCGACGCGATGAAGTAACTGGCATGTAGTGAGAGACGCAAGGTCAGTGATAGTGATGAGCGGAACACTGTCGCCAATCGAAGAGTTCTTGTCGCTAGTGCCGGCAAAAACTGAGCCTTACATACACAAGAGTCCACCAGTGTTCGCAAATGATAGGTTCATGACTGCAATAATAGATAGAGGTATGCACAGAATTATACACACTGATAAGTATGAGATAAAAGCACTAATAATGGCCGTAGACTTAAGTGGAAGGGAGTTAGTGTTTGACTATTCGAGGAGGGAAAATGAAAGGGAGCTTGAGTACCTGTGCGACCTCATTGAAAACTTGGTTGAAGTTGTGCCGAACGGGATCGTGTGTTTCTTTGCAAGCTACTCGTATTTGAACGTTTTTTATAACTTCTTTGTGAAGTCGGGAACAATGGACAAGGTTTCATCTAAAAAGACTGTATTCAGGGAGCAAAGTAAGCAAGGCATATAGTACATGTAAGATATGTGTATGTTAGTGAAACTGACTAATATTAGCAGTAAATAGTGTAGAAGATAGCATTAACATGGATGTATATCTACGAATGTAGGTATACATATGTATGCACTAACAAATGTGAGTATGTAATGAACATATAGAAAATGTTAATGTGTTTCCGGAATATAGTAGAAACTGCCTTGAGAGAGGAGCAATCTTGTTAGCAGTCTTCGGAGGAAACCAGAGTGAAGGAGTGGACTTCTCAGACGAATTGGCGAGATTGGTTCTCCTGGTTGGAATACCATATCCACCTGATAGCATTAAGTTGAAGATAAAAAGGGAGTATTACAGCAAAAAGGGTAACTTTGATGTACACAGTTACGTAACCATGTGTGTGCAGATGTATATACTTAATTACATAACCATGTATATATATATATATACTCAACAAAATGGTACAGCCACCAGTATAACAAATGTGTAATTTAGCACTGGAATGTGCAAACGAGTCCAGCAGTGACAACTACATGAAGTTGTCGAAGGAACAGAGGACTCTGATGTGTTATAAAACAATCAACCAGTGCATCGGGAGGGCAATGCGCCACAAGGGAGACTACGCAGCGGTGATTCTGCTGGACTCGAGGTACAGAAGGAGAGAAGCGAGCCTGTACCTCATGAACTACGTGAGGAAGTCCATAAGCGAACACGAACTTAAATCAACAAAATTTACTGCACTGTTACAAGAATTTTACAAAAAACTATCTGGAGTTTGATGAAATGCTCTCCACCATCGCGTTAAAGTCATTGGATCGATTGAGTGACTCAAAAACCGCCTTTTGACAAAACTGAAAGATAGTTAGTATGCACATTGAGGGCGAATTTTAAAAGTAATTTTAGTGCGCGAGCTTAAATAGGCGAATATATATGACTATTCAGTGTGCATCCTGTGTGTTTAATAGCTACTAGGGTCTATAGGCCTACCTTTTCTAAAGCCTTGTTCATTACACCAAAGCCACGTATGCGAACGTCAATGGAGGTGGCGAAATCAGTCGTACCAGGGCTGGAAGACTCCTCGAAAGAGGCAGATTCATCGTATCTGAGGCGAATATTGGCTAAATAGGTGAAACTTACGAGTAATAGTCAGGTGCTACACCACTGATTTTATATGAAAGCCTCCGCTTATCCAAATCAACCACAGACTCCTCGAGAAGGTAAAAATCTGTGTTATTCCCGACAAATTTTTCTGAAAATAGGGGCCGTGAGGACTCTGGGTGGAACTTACGAATAAGATAGGGGAAGTTGAACCTAACGTGATACATCCTGTGGACCGTGAGGCACTTCTGCTCTGGAAGAACCTTCGTGTTGATGGTATGGACGTTGTTGATGTACGGCAGGTATTTGCTGGGGGATTTCCTCCAGAATCCGATCTAAAAAGGGAGATTAGGGGCGGAAGAGGAAGGCTGACTTACGGTTACGGATTCCCAGTCGAAATTGTACTTACGTGAGTTAAACAACATGGAAGACTGCGATTATGTAAAAACAAACAAACAAAGGTGAATATAATGGTACACAACTAATAAATTACAGTGTTATGGTAAAGTGCGGCGGGTGACCGCTTGCAGTTACAAATCGTAAACGTCCAAACATGCATCCAGCAGGTTAGACCTCTTCGATTCGAGCTCCTGGCTCATTTTCAATTCCTGGGCCTCCCTGTCGAGTTTTTTGTCGAAACCCTTGAGGACAGTGTGCTTCACCTTGCTGACTTCCTTCTCGATGGTCTGTACATACTTTTCATCGTTAAAAGTCTCGACCTTTTCCGTGTCAACCGACTCAGTTTTTTTTGGTACCTTGTAAAAATTGTTATCCACATTTTCCTGGTTCGATTGCTGCTCCTTCCACCGGTTCATTTGCTCCGATAACCTAACTGTTCTTATTCTCTGGCCCTGTAAATTTCTACAAGAGTCCAAATTGCTTGATTGGCTTTTCTTCTTGGCTTGGCTTTTAAGAATCTTGCCGAATCCGCCCTTTCCTCCCAAAACTTTGAACAGCACATCTATGGTCACCTCATCTTTAAGTTCAAAATCTATGGAATCTGAAATTTCAGAATACGCATATTGATAAATGTTATTGTTTATTTTGCCATTTATGAGTAAATAAAACTTAGATATGTCGACATTATGTATTTCACTGATGATGTGATTGAAAAATTGACTTTTTAAGCAAGGAAGTGATTTTCTACAATCATCTTCTGGATCACAGTGATGATTATAAAATAAAGTTCTATTTTGGTGATCTAGGGAGTCTAAATAAGAATGGTTGACTTGGAAGCATTGAGTTGGTTGGGAAGGGAAAGAAATAAGTAAATTAGTACACATAATACAAAATAAAATTCATTTAAAAATAATTTGTATTTTAAATTTATGAAAATTGTTGATTAAATATTAAGAATCAAAGTTAAAGGTGCGGATTGTATAAACCATATATGGTGGTCAAAGAACACTACGTAACTTGTGTGGAAAACCATACAACTTCATTTACTGTTTACACATTCAACATCGACAATTAAATAAAAATGATGAGACGATTCACGATCCTTTTCGCTCCACGGTGCAACGATATGCATCCATCGATTTTATCTATTATTTCCATTTCAATTTAATTTTAATAAACCTTTCATGGCAAGTCACAATGATTCTATTAATTTGAGCCCTCACGTCAAAGAAAACATGAAAGAAGATTTTCTTTATCAGAAATCAGGTTTAGTAGAGGACTTCGGTAGAATTGTGCTGTCGACGAAAGAACAGAGTATTCAGCTGGATAAGGAAGACCTGGATGAAACCATTCTGAAGAATATTCTGTACTGTTACAAGTTTTTGGATACCACAGACAAGGAGTACGTAAATTCCGCCGAAGCAGAAGTTTACATAAGGCACATCAAGGACGAAAACCCGCAGCTTTTTGAATTACTGTTAGATGTTCTTCAGGTAGCGTCAGAATTCAGTGCGAACGACACGAATATCGCAAAAAACCTGTTCATCAACAGGCTGAAGAGCCACATTAAGAACCTGAAGCCTGACGACAAGTCGCCCTTCTGCACCTTGAAGAGCACTAACAACGCGATTTCGGACTACTTTAGGAACATGGACTCCAACACCCGTAGCTCGGTGTCGGAAACTGTTTTCGAGCCTGCTCCCGTCAAACCCGGGTCCATGAAAACCGGTAACAACCCTTCCATTGGTGACACGTATATGAACAAGGTCCTTTCCAAGATTACCCAAGATTCAAAGGAAACGGTGTTTAATATGAATTCATCACGTAACACGAGTGAAACCAAAGGTATGTTTACGCTTTACGATATAAATCACCCATTTGTAGACCTTTCCGTTAACCAGAATGCTGTAGATGAGTTCAACGCCAGTATTGATGTAAGTTTCCATTTTTGTTTTACACTGCCATTTTCAGAGTAATTCTACGAACTCTTCTGTTCAACCTCAAGCTGGTTCCGCCAATACGCCGTCGAACAAGTTTGAGAACGTTAACAAGTTTGAGAGCGTCGGTGAGATGGAAAAGGTCCTAGATTCCAACTCGAATGTCAACGAATACGTGGTTTTTAATTACAACACTGACTTGGACTGGCAATATACCCTCCGTGACCAAATTGATTTAATTTTCAACATTTAGATTCTAATTTTTTTAAACGCTCTTATACTTTAGGCAGCCCATCCTAGCTGAATTTGTCTGTTTAGGGACTACTCCCTAACATGAAACTGTCACTTATGCAATCATTCTAATGTATGTGTTTCACGCAATAAATATTAAAACTTAAAGTTTGAGGACAGCCCTGGTAAAACTAGTGCGTCTCCGACGTCATAGGTCATTACAAACGGTGACGTCAATATAGCGGCCCTTTTAATAAGGTTTCCGAGGGTTCTCTGGGTCATACATTAGTTACATGTAACGAGTCGTGTTTACATAGTTATGCATGGTTATAAGGTGGAAATCTATTTACAGATCTCCACACTCAGACTCTTAAACAGCTACACAGTGATACTTATTTAGCTATATCTATCTGCCTATAATGCTCTATTTGTGTTACCTTTGAACTTATCGGTATTGTGAATTTTTCGTTAAAGCTGGTGTTAACAACTGATATCTGCAAGGTGACGCAGCTGAACGTTACACTCGTCCTCAGGTGCACGACGTCGCTGGTCTTGAGCTTGTACACGCTTCTGTTCATGTTAGAGTCGTAGGCCCACAAGCTCCTTATTTCCGTTCTAAAAAGGTGTGAGAAAGATTGCGTGATTACGATGAGGTGTTATCGATGTAGCCTGACTTGAACTTGTTTTGGGCGAAGTCGTAAAAGAACACGATTTTGCGCGACTTTGACATGGTAGAGAACACGCTTCTCGACAACTCGTCCAGCGGCTGATCTGAGGTCACTGTTAGACCCAGTCCTATCTTCCCGCTGTGAGTTTTTGAGACTTGAAACGCCCAGAAGAACTCGCATCCTTCTCTTTCAGTTCCTGACAATCATCAATGAGCTCTCATTGGTTTTTAACTTGTAATAAATGCTAATGACTGGCGATAACCAATAATGACTGGCAATGACTAGTAATAACTGGTGATGACTGGTGATAACTAATAATGACTAGTAATAACTGTTAATAACTAGTCGTGACTAGTCGTAATTAGTAATTTAAGACTACTAAAGCACTAAATGGCACTAAAGTGGTATATGCCTTTAACATATGACTATTTGCAATATCCTCATAACTTTAAATACTCCCTAATTGATCTCTCACCGTGTGTGTGGGCCAGGTATGAACTCAGCACCTTCTTGTTCACTTGCGGCGTCACCAGCTTACAGTTGCTCGAGTTGTGGTCGAGGTCCGTGAGTTGGTACTTGCCTGACCTCACCAGCATGACTGGAAAGAGTCCGTTGTACGTTATGGTCTTATACTCGTCGTTTTCCTACAACTTATTTCAGTCGACGCCACTTACGTTCCACGGAAACACCCGGGGCTTCAGTTGCGTCTTTGTTAGTATTCTCAGCGCTCCGTCCAGCAGAAACGTGTTTACTGAGTCGCATCTAAATTCCGACAGCGCCTTGGGCGACATTGAGCAGAACCTTATGTTTTTCACCAGGTCCTGTTTAAAATTAGCGTGAAACGCAGTTACCTTCTCGTGTTTTCCCAGGTGGTTGGTGCTGTATGGCGAGTGCAGGTTTTTGTTTGTGTCCATGTAGTAGCAGAGGGTTGCGAAAGTCTCCACCTCGTCCAGCTGCAGGTTATCGCTCGAGAGGAATGCCTTCATCGCCGTCAGTCCCAGGTTCAGGTGCAGGTTGCTTGAGAGCACTGCGTACGCTGAGTCTGAGAGTATGCGGCCGCATTCTGACGCCAGCTCCAGTTCCCCTCCCGACTCTGCTGCTGCGGCCAGGTTCGACAGGTCCTCGAGTGACGCCTGGCTTCGAATCATCTTCAGAACTCCGTTTTTCATTTCTGACAGGTCGAAGCGCACGCTCTCCGTGTACAGCGGCACCAAGAACCTCGTCTCCTCGTTCATGTTCTGGTAATCGTTTCTAAACGTTTGTTACGGTGTCGACGCCTTGTATTCTACCGTTCCGCTACACCAATAACTACGTTTGCACTTACTTGTATATGTAATATATTATCCTTTGGAACACTGAGGGGTATTGCGTGTCCAGCACCAGTCTCAATGGCGCTCCAATATTCAAATCACCTAAAAAATTTTGTAAAATAAATATAAAACATCTATTTATATCCGTACCGCTTTCTTTCAGCCTTTTTTCCAGGAGCGAGTCTATTGCCTTGTTGAAATACGACGATGCTACTCTCAGGACTCCCGTATGGACATTAATCACAACATCTGTGTCGGAAGAAGGGCTCTAAAATAAACAAATATAAATCTACTTGCTTTATTGTCTTAAATCTTATAATTTTTTCAAAATGTGTAAATAATAACTTAATAAAATGACGAATCTGTTCAATACCTTAAAAAAATCGTCCGGCTTCCTCAGAATGAGCAACATATCTGTGTAATCGTCATTTATGTCACTTCTAAAATGTTTTTATCAATCATTTTTTTAGTTTTCCTACCTTCCGGTCAATTCGGACAGCCTCAAAGTAACCAATGGGTCCAACATTTGAACACTTCAATAAAGAGTTAAAATAATGTACAATAATAATATCATTATCTAAAGCAATGGTTTAAACCAGAGATTTAAAAATGTGTATTAAAATAGAGGATCTGAGCATAGATTTATGCCAAATCTTAAAATTCAAGTCAAAAAAACCAAATATTAATCATTTAAGACTACGAAATCATCAAGAATTCATTAACAATATTTTACAGATTATAAATAGTTACAATTGATATCAAAATTGCCCTCATTTAACAACTATGTAGTGGATCTATTTTATATTGTGATAATATCCATTTTCACCAATATTAATCTATTTAATTATCAATTTTGTAAATTAATTAATAAATATATTTTTTTCAATTATTTTTTTTCATTTTCAAGAATATTTACTCATTTACGTTCATTTATTCCTCCTCCTTATCACACTTAACTGTCCATTTCCATTTCCTATCAACCATTATTCTTAAATCTTTCCACATTTTAACTTTTTATTTTTTATTGTATATATGTGTGTTGATTATTTTAAAATTCCCCCTTCTCCTTCCATAAATATCTTCATTGTTTCATAAAATTTTCAACTTCTTTCTGTATTTTGTATGTATAATGTATTTTTACATCTATCATTTTCATATAAATAGTGAAATCTGTATTGATTCCATCTTTTTGTATGGTTTTAATACTTAAAACTAATTAAGTAGTTGGCGAATTTTACATATTTTATAATGAATGATGACAATTATATCATTAATTAGATATAGTATAATAAATTAACTCTTATTTACCACCCCGTTTGTATCTGTGGCGCTATCCATTTTAATAATAAAGGCATCTAGCTAGCCATATTCAGTTAATATTACAACTGCTGAGATGAAACTTCTAGCATTGCTAACACTCCTCTTGATTAGGGTCAATTCTATTGATCTCATACTACCACTTGAAGATGAGAGAAATGATTTTATCATATTTAAGTCAGAAGACCATCTTTTCAAAGTAAATTTTAGAGTCTGTCGTACTAAGATAACAGCTTATGAAAGTAAAACAAACGATATCATCAAAAGAGTGGTATTCAGAGGTGTCGAGTTATTCAAAAATCAAATGCCCTTTCAAGAAGGATCTGGAAGATGCGTACACCATCTGGAATCAGAAGGGTCAGATATCATCTTGGTTTCTCCATCAACAGGACCGGACCACATGGAGGCAATCTTCTGGTTCAACGGAAACATTTGTTACAACTTGAAGTACGTAAAGAAGGTTGTGACGACAGTGGAGGCAAGGTGCCCAAAAAGATACGCAATAGATGTAAGACGTTTGCTATACGAGCAGCTTCCAACAGTAGGACTGCCATACTACGACTCACAGCAAGTATTGAATGACGGAAAACACGAATTGGAAGAATCGAGAATAGTGTGCGACAACGATAGGCTGATGGTAAACAGAATGTTAGAAGCACTTAAAATGACGCCAATTCAAACGGAAGAAGTTAGTTCAAGCACAGGCGAAGTGCGAATTCAAGTACATAAATAAACGAGCACAATTAAAAGAAATAATGTTCATATAACATGGTTCATGTTTGTTAGCGTGATACATAAATTCGACAGCTAATAGAGCTGTGGAGGAAGTAGCTAGCTAGTATGTTATATCGTCCGTTTAGAATAATTATAATATTGAAGAGGCTAAGATGAAACAAATGATAATATTGGCGCTCATTGTGAGTGAGGCAGCCAGTGTTCACCTAAAGTTGCCAGTGGAAGACAACGTAAATGACCTTCACGCAATAACGACGAAGACGGAGATGACGATGGAAGATGGAACGACGATAGACTGTGAACTCGGAATGTACGAGAGTAAAACGAAAATACCGATAACGAAGATAAGCATTGGAGAATTAGATTTGTTAAACAGCATGACATTAATGACGCCAGAGTTCAGGCGCTTAGTGTACGACGTGAAAATAAACAACAAGGAACTAATAATAGTAATATCAGGGTCAAGTAAAATGAAAATAGAGGAGTGTTTTCTAGTAGTAGATGATATTATGCACAGCCTAATGGACCTGGATCTTGGAATGAAGGACCTGTTTGGAGGATATAACCAGTACTCGGAGAAGATTAGGAAACTGATAAGAGAGATATTGCAAATAATACCGACAAACAAACTGATAAATGATCTCTGCAAAGACTTATACGGCTTTGACGTGAGTAATCTGCCGCTGGAAGGAAGGAACATTTACGTGCCGGAATACCAGTCGCTGAGGCCACTGGAGATAACGGAGGAGGACTGGGAGGACGCAGGACCGAGTCACGAATTGGAACCAATTCTACCATTACTGGAAGAAGAGGGAACTAAACAAAAATAAAGGAAAGAAGAATCTATTTAAATCTAATGGCATTTACAATTATATATGTTGTGAGCATGAGAATGAATCTGTTCAATACATGTGATAGCCAAGTGGACAGTCTTCAAGCATTAGGTTCAAAAGCGATTCACACCGGCTAGCCGGCGATTAAATAGCAAAAATCAATTAAATTAATTGTGTTTTATGAAGTTGACTATTGTGATATTATATTTTTTAGCTAAAACGTTTGCTTTGGACCTGGTGCTTCCTTTAGGGGAAGAAACCAGAATATTTTTTGAAGTGGAGAACTCGGAAGTGGATTTTGTGAATGCATGGAATATTAGAGGGATAGCGTTTAGAAACAGCTGCTACAAAGCAAAAGGCTATGAAGAGATAAAGAGAGTATTCTACCACGGGTACCTGTTGTACACAGACACCGGAGAGGGCGAGGTGCCAGGAAAGCGCTACGTGTGCTTCAACGAGTTCAAGGGAAGAGTGTCACTGTCAGTAGGGAGACAAAAAAAGGGGCTCTATGAAGCGTATTTCTATATGGCAAACGACGTTGTGTACAACTTGCAGAAGGTCTACGGAATGCTGAACTACTCGAGCGGAAAGATAGACGGAATGAGCCCGGGAAAGTTCCTTGTGACAATGACGGACAGCCTGGTTGAAAACAACTCGCCTTACTCGGGATTGGATGTCGCAAAGAGGGTGCCGGGCATAATATATGAGTCCGTGGAAGTGCAGAGTCCAACGATAAGGTTCGACGTCGACAAGATATTTGAGAAGATTCTTAAGAAGAGTACGCCTTACGATATGGAATCAGATAAGAAATACTTTGAACTCTTTGCAGAAGACGAAGAAAAGGAGTGATTTTAATATACTTGCGTCATTATTTACATTGGCTAGCCAAGTGTGTGTTATATAGCAGGTGCGGTTACGGACAGATAGATAGCTGTTGAAAGAAAACACAAAAATAATTTAAGTAGAAAAGTTAACACGAGTTAAGATAAAGATGTAAAAATGATGTTAATGTGGATGCTTGCACTGTTTGTGTCGAGTTCGTTTCAAAATGAATTGGTACTACCTATGAATAACTGCAACTTGGACTTTAATGTAGCAAGAGATTACATTTATAGGAAAACTGAAGGACTTAATCAATATTATCAAGAAGTTAAGGATGAGCACGTAGTATACGAGCACGTCAAAGGCGGTCTGATAAGGAGAGTGATACTCAGAGATATTGAGCTATTTAACGATAAGGAAGAACGTGAGCCAGGGTTTAGAAGATTAGTCCGCTACGATCACTTCGGAAATAGCGACATAGTGGTGATAGACGGAGTATTGGACGTGTTGATAACTGAAAGAGCCTTCCTGTTCACCTATGGAAGGATGTATAACCTCATGGCAGTAGAAGCAGCACTGGTGGATTCGCTGAAACACTGCGACTTGTCGACAGCAGAGTTTGTCAGAAAACTGGTGTATTCAAGGCTGCCTAAAATAAGAAGTCTTGAAAACTATAACGGCCTAGGATTAGTTAACAATGCATTCAAAATGATGGACATTGGAGATGACTATGAGGACCACATTAAGTTCCACTTCAATAATATACTAAAATTAATGGAAGTGAGAATTGTGAAGCTAGACAATTAGGGAAGTTAGGAAAAGATCTGTCGAGTTTAACCGTATAGAAATGGGATTAGGGAATGTGAAGATTACAGGGATAGACTAAAGAATTGAGGTTTCATTAGTAATAGAATGGACTAGTCTATATAATTGCACATTTGGTTAGCTTATAACAGGGAAAGGGATCAGCTGAATTATGAAAAAAGATTAACATGAATAACAACAAAAGATTATAAGATATTATAATAGAATTTATAAAAGAATAAAAGGAAAAATAAGCATTTTGTTAATATTAGAAGGTAGATTCTAATATAAAATACATATGTAGTCACCCTGGTTAGCCAATGTGTGACAAAAATAGATAGCCAAGTGGAAATTAGTATCACTTACAGTCTTATAAAATGAATATCATTGTAATAATAGTATTTCTAACAAGTAAATCGCTATCCATCGTATTGGATATACCATTTAACCCAGTGGATGAAAGTTATTTTAAAATCACAAAGGTGGGTGTTAACCCGAATTTGATACTGGAAGAGTACGGAATAGCACATGGATATATATTCTATGAATCAAATGACCACAACTTTATAAATAGAGTAACATACCTAGGAAATGAGATATTTAATGACGGAGAATACAGAGAAAGATCATTTAGAAGATTAGTGAGCTATGGAGATATGGGAAACGCAGTAACAGTGTCAATATACTCAGGAAGTGAAGAAATAGAGTTGGAATCAATATTATACATAACTAAAGCAATAGTATACGATTTGAAAGAAGCAAGGAAAGTATTTAGGATAAAAAGAGACCCATTGATACCAGAATCAGAAAAACCATCGCTGAAGTCAATATGTTATGAATTAAATAAACTAAAACCAGAGAATTATGTCGAGGAAGTAAGCAGGCTCACGAAAAAAGAAGTTACAATGGGTGAAAAACAAATAGAACGTGAACTGGATAAAATTTTTAGAATCATAATAGTTAGAGCATTGGCAAAAAAATTAGTAGAAGGAATGAACACATAAAGGGAAAAAAAGTATGCATAGCAGGCAAATTAATAATGAAGTAAAAATGACAAAAAAGGAAATATAATAAAAAAAATAAATAAAAGTAAATTAAAAATACAAATAAAGATGATAAAAATTAGGATTAATAAAAATGAGATATAGATGGGAAGGAGGATCAAAAGTGAAAAAAGAGAAGATAAGAAATTGTAAAATTAAAGGATCTAAAATAAAAATAACGTAATAATAAGGATGATGGAGTAAGAATGAAATTTAGAAGGAGTTAATATAATGAAAACATTTAATAAAGAGGATCTAAACAGGAAATCGAAATATTTAATTAAAAAGTAAAAAAAAATATTATTAAAATCAATAAGGTTAAGAAAAATAAAACTAAATAAAAAAGAAATTCAAAATAAGGAAAAAAAAGTAAGGAAGGTTAATAATTGATTTGAAAGGGTGCTGGGAATCGTAGACCTCACAAGGAGCTCGAGCACAAGTTTAATACTTTAGATTCATACATGTGAAGAAGAAAATGGATCCAGTACTACTCCTGATATTTTCTATTGTAAATACAGTATGTATAAGTCTCTACCTGCCCAGCAACGATAGAGAATCTCCACATTTCACAATAGTCCAGGATATCGAATACTCACATACGCCGTATCATCCTGCTATGCTAATACACTTCACAATCACATACGAAAGTAAGACTGACGACATAATTAATGAAATTTATTACTACGGAGCACAGATATTCCACGACAAGGGACACGACCCGCCGCCAGAACGAAGAATCGTGACCTACACGATGACGGGAAGGCAGGTTATCATCTCAGTACACCCGAGTGACATAGACACGTCAGTGGACACTAATTACTTTGAAGCCCAGTACTTTATAGACCACGACGGAGTCTACGACATAGCGCACAACGTGCCGAGCGGAATCCACATCGTCAACAACAACCCGAACTCAGTGAAGGAGCACGAGCTGCTCGCGTTCCTCACGAAAAAGGACATGGAACACGAAATATACCCAATCTTCCCCTCGAAGAGCATCTTCGACTTCATCACGACGAAGCTGTTCTCGAGGTTCTTCAGGAACGCGACCTCGAATGAACCTGAGCACAAGTACGAGAAGGCGAGTGAGCTGGAGGACGACTACCAGCTCAGAGGCAACGCCGAGGGCGAGGACGGGGCCCTCGTGGAGGTGAACGCAGGGGACGAGGCGGGGCAGAGGCACGAGGGGCTCCACCACCGCCGCCCGGGCGCCCACGAGGACCAAGTGGAAGTATAGAGACTTTCAGAATGCAGACACGTGAAATCAATTCCTGTAAAATAAAATCGAAAAATTCAGTACGTTTCGCAGATTTAAGTGCTTTAATCGCTTTACGACCTCTAATGTAATGCTTGTACAAGTACACGGAAGATTTAGACTGCAAATTTAGATTATACCGAGTGTTCGGAGCTGTATGTGCATTTTGAGTGAATAAGAGCGTATATTATTGCATAAATGTTTAAATATAATGGTATGCAGTGTGTATATAGAGGTATACAGTTCTGTATACAGAGTATATGAGTTACATATATATAGTTATGTATGATCATAATGGCATATATACATGATATATATATATATATATATGTGCGCAAATACATATGTACAAAATATAAAGTTACACAATGAAAATAAATAACATAAATATGCAAGAATGTATAACTATGGAAACAGTTGAGCTAAAATATAAAAACACAGTGGGCTGTATTAGAGGCAAACAGACATGGCTAGCCATCAAGAGTCAGTAAGTAGAATCCTAAATTAGTGATTTAAAATGAGCACGGCCAAATATATAATCTTGATATTACTTATAACGCACTCCTCATGTATAGAAGTGACTTTGCCAATTACATTGTGTGATCCCTCGCAACTGTCAATAACGACCACGGCGATAACACTACACAAACAAGGAGGATACTACCACTTCTGCAGACTGTATAAATATGAGTCAAACAGTGGGCTGATAACGAAGGTTAGATACAAAAACGTGATCCTATTCACAAACTTGATGCCGCCAATGTCGCACTCCAACAGAGTAGTATACGAAATGGTAGGAGAAAACTTCGAGGTAGTGGTAATCACACTCGGATCAGGATCAGGTCTGATAGAAGGAGGATATTACATAATAGACAACAAGGTATACGACATATGGTCGCTAGATGCAGTAGTAAACGATGAACTTAAGACCTTCAATGAGCCGTTTAAAAACATAGTGGAGGATGTGATATACTCGAGGATCCCTGACATGAGATATATGCACTCATTCACAATCGAATCGGTCACCAGCGGAGACCTAATCATAGCACAAAAAGCGCCCCTTAACATGCTGCCAAACATAACAATTGATACAATAGTGTGTATCGTAATGAACAGAATCCTAGTGGGTCAAGTAATTGAGTCAGAAAGTGAAGAAACATTGGAAGTCGCAGAGGATGAGGAGCTACGACCACTGGACTACTCTCTACGAAAAAGGAATTAGAGTCAAACAGATTGAATGTGATTTGCTTTGAATAAATATACAATAGGCAGGTACACGTAGTTTTACACATAGTATGGATAAAGTGTATACACAATAACACACTGTGCACCAAGTGTACAAACCAAGACACCTACATCTAGTAAATTAGTGCGGATAAAATACATTCGATCTCAATACTTTTCTCAAAGGAAAAATGCATTTAATGCGATTAAAGAAAAGGTGAGCGATTGACCGATTACTTTGCAAACTGGTGATGGAAAATTTCGACTGTTGTCAAAGGGTATACATTACACATCGTAGATAAGTGCACCTCAACATGGTAAAAATTATTGACATCAGTTTAAAAAATTTATTTTCAAAGCCTTTATTGAAAAGTTGAGATAAACTGCAATTAAAAAGTAAAGTAATCTTAAAATTCTATTCAAAAGGCACAGAATCTGATAAAACCCTTGGGCCTAATAAAATGAATCTTAGAAATTAAATATTAAAAAATAGATAAAATCGGTTCAGAAACATTATTACATATATAAAACACCGTTTTAATATACAAATAGCATTTCCAGAACAAAAAGAGGCAAAAATGAAGATCTTAGCCTTGTTGATGTGTATAGCAGTACAAAGGGTCATCTCCAGGCCAATAACGCTGATGTTGCCATGCGACGAAATTGACCTTCAGGACATAAACATAACAACGAAGGGGCAAATACTGGTGAATTCAGCTACACAGATCTACGAGGCAACGGAAGGGAACATGATACACAAAATAATGTTCTACAACCAGATATTATACTCGGCAGAGAGGAATGACACGGCGACGATGAGGAAAGTGTTTGTGGAGGCCACAAAAACGGACACCTTGATGGCAATAGAGACGAAATATCCAAATGGGTTGGATATGCAGTACTTCAGAATCGACGGCCACGACGCAATAAAAATAACATTCCTTCAGTTCATAGGACTACTGCACAGAACGTGAAGATAGCAAAAACAAACATGAAAAGTAAAAAAACAAAAACGTATGTGTGGAGAGCCGAACATGTGGGAACTAAAAAGTGTACAAAAAGACGAAATTAACTTTAAAACACCCAAAAAACAAAACCAGATAATGTGCTTTATGTATGTGAACACATATAAATACAATAGTAAAAACAGCCACCTAGGGGGCTCGAACCCCTGACCACCAGATTAAGAGTCTGGCGCTCTTCCGACTGAGCTAAGGAGGCCACAGTTGACGTTTGATAATCAAATTCATACGGTATCTAGAATTGAAAAGACCACAAATAATGAAAATGATAAGGATAGAATGAAAATAATTTACAATTATAGCGAAAACCATGAAATTTAACGTTTTATAAAATCATGATGGAAGGTGCCACAAACGCGAGATTCCGTGTGTGTCACAATCATATTATACTAAATGACTAAAATGACGGACATTGAGGTCATAAATTCAAAAATAATCTAAAATTAAATATTAAATACCTGCAACATCGTTTATGCAATCGCCTGATAAGACCCGTGGATTCCACGACTAGCACAGTAACATCAGTTATATCTTTGTCCACACTTAGATGGAATAAGTTTTATTGTGTTTCTGGTAAAAATAATCAGCATTTTTAGATATGTATCATATTTTTAAATTATATTTTAATTATATCAACGAGAACTTATCTATTCCTACAATATGGATATTTTAATTCACATTAATCACCAAATTCAATAATTCTAACACATTCAAGCCAATGTATTCACTGTGTATTGAATAATTGAAAGGTGTTAGCATAATAAATAGGCTATATGTATTTAACTTCAATTGGAAAATAACAACTACACATTAATTTTTTTAAACAGTATATAAACTCATTTTTTAAGTCGTTTTTGGTTTAATTGGAACAAATATAATGATGAACAATTTGAAAAAAGTTCTATTGTTCTGCGGTGCATTTGATCCGATCACTGCGGGACATATGCTTATGCTCAACTTGTGCATCAAAACAAACTTTTTCAACGAAATACGAATTATGCCCAGCGGCGAAAGAGTCGACAAACAGTATAAGACCTCAGACACTCACAGAACTAAGATGTGTGAGATCGCAATAGATGTATTTAAAAAGGAATACCCAAACACAAACATCATTTTTAGCAATTATGAAATGGAACTTCAGCAAACGCAGGACACATATTTTACAGTTAAGCACTTCCAAGACACAGAAAAAGATAAAGAATTCTACTTTTTCCTAGGATCCGATATTTTGCCGGAAATGTTTGAGTGGTAAGTATAATATAAAACGTTCATTCCAATACTTTAGGCCGCACTCAAATGAATTGATACAAATCACTAAATTTTTAATAGCAAAAAGAGAAGGATACGACATAAAGACAGATGATGCAAATAAACTAAATAGCTATAAACTACTTGATGATTTACTCACTGAAGCCGGAGTTCAAAAACAGACCTCTCCAGCTTCCTCCACTGAAGCCAGAGAAAAGTTGAATGAAGGAAAGGTAAGATTCCACTTTTTTATTTACGTATTACGATTAGGTTTATGTTTATAGCTAGTTATTCCCACGATTACAGTTTTTTACAACAATTAAGAGTGTGTAATACGCAGGCATTACTTATATACCTGTTAAAACATACCTTTAGCAGCGCCAATTACATTTAACCTTACACATCACACTTTACAATTTTCAGAAATGCGGAAACGTACTGTTGCATCCTGATGTGATGAAGTATGTTGAGGATAACAACCTCTATGGCCTGATACCCTATACAAATATGTATCCGTAATGTAATAGTAATAAAACATACATAGTACCCGTTAAAAAGTAAATCTTTTGCATCTTATCTAGTATTCATCTGAGTTTGTAAAATGAGTCTGGCCGATTTGGAAGAATGGCAAAGACTGCTGTCGCTGGCTACCAGGCCCTCCGTTAAGACTCAGATACAGCTATTCATCTCAAACCTGGTATTAAAAACATCCCATACACGTTGTAATAACAAATGTATTAGGAATCCACAGTAGTGGCGAGCAATGGCGTCAATAGTAAAGCAAACGTACGGCCACACTAAGCACGTAACCGCCAATTTTCAGGTTGTTTACAACACGATAAGTTCATTCTCCTGGGATCAGACACCCAATTTTGTAACGTAAGCCGCTTAAATTCATTGAATCCCTCAGAGTTCTCATCCCCTTTGCTGAGGAGCTCAAGGACGTTGTGGTAGATGTCGATACAGAATCTTTGGACGTTAAGGTACGAGCACACGTTATTGTCAACTAGACCCTAACCCTAATCTCACACACAGTTTTGTTCTGGATCGAAGCACTACCAGTTCAAGGTAAAGAAGCTGTACTCTACGGTCAAGAAGGAAGGTACATACGCTCACACATAACATCGCCTCAGGTGTTAGCTGGAAGCAGAAGAGCGGCTATCTACAGGTGAAGCTTGAGAAGGTACACGTTGGAAGACTCAATGACTCTGCGTACAGGATAAGCAAGTTAACTGGGCTAGCCTGTCTTCGGCCTCCGACAAGGTACTCCCGGTCCTTGACGTAATGTGTAGGATAAAAAGCCGATTCTCCCCAAGAGTGACGACTCAAATCCCCAGGCCATGCTAATGGACATGATGAAGAACCTCTACAACGAGGTACTAGACCCGTTCACGGCCACCTATCTATTTGCCGACTAGCCGCCGCTTTATTAATTACCTATGAATAAATTTATTGCCTCCATTACACTCCACATCATTCTTCTCAGGGCGATGATGAGATGAAGAGGACTATTGCTAAGGCCTGGGTACGCGCATACGAGTTAATTTATTACATTAGACTGAGGCTATGGACAAGAGGGTTGATCCTATGGTTTAAAGGCTTCGATGAGTTTCTGCGTCATTTCTTGCATCCGTTTATTATCTGCACACCATGACATTTTAACAATGTTAATCTATTTGTTCGCAATAATGGTAATCTATTTGTTAGCAATAATGTTAACCTATTTGTTACCAGTAGTGTTATCTAAATAACAACATCTAAATAACTGGCATTAATAATTCCGCGATTACCTGACTCCTCCCCTTTGGTTTCAACCTCCTCAGCTAGGTCGACCAACTCCCTGATCAGGTCGAAGTGCTCTGAAGTGGACAGCAGAGGCTGGAAGAGATTGAGCGTCTCCTTGAGGCACCAGAGCTTTTCGCTGAAGAACAAGTAGTGGTTGCCCTTGAGGAGGACCAAGTTCACGCACACGTAGCAGCACAGAAGCGCATCTAGATGCGTCAGCGACGATAGCTGCTGGTTGAACTGAGTCTGCTTCGCCTTCAGGAAGTTCCTCGAGTCCCTCTTCAGGTTGTAGTTAATGTACATCAACTTGCACAGCTCCCGAGAGGAGGACACGCACTGCGCCGCGTCCTTGCTTTTCAGGTGCGCCGCAAACTCGCCGAACTGGGCTTTGACGTCCTCGTCCAGTATCAACTCGAGCATCTTGATCCTCTTGGTTGCGTCCAACTCGACGGCCCCCTCCACGAGCTTGTTGTTCCTGAGGTAGTACTCCAGCAGGAGGTTGAAGACGGCGGAGCACAGCTCCTTCGCCATGAACTGCAGCAACACGTTGTTGGCGCTGTGCTCCACCTTTTCGAAGGTCTTCAGCGCCATTTCACTCTCCATGATGTGCAGCACCAGCGTCTCCGTGGTGTCCTTGGTTATCTTGCTCTGGGCCGACGTCTTCGTCGCCCTCTTCGCCGACACTATCATATTCATCAGCTCCTTCTTCAGGTCCTCTTCAACCAGCGATAGCAGCTGCTCCGGGTATACTTGATACAGGTCCACAAAGTGGTTATCCTTGATGTCGAACTTCGCATCAGCCTTCATTTCATCAGTTACTTCAGTTTTAGATCCTGGACTCTCATAATCTTCAGCATTAGCGGCACCATTGCCCTTTTCATCGTCCTTATCAGGGCCATCAGCATTCAAATCCAAATTATCAGAAACACTTTCGTAACCCAGTATCAGCTCAACGCACTCAGATAAATGGCCTGATCCCAGCTTCGACTCGTTGAACACCTGGTAAAACTGCTTCACCTTGTCCTTGAAGTCGCTCATCTGCTTTATCAGGTACTTGATCAGGTCCTCCTTGAACGAATTTGAGACGTACACGCTGTCCATCAGCAGCCCACTTTTTGCTGCGTTTTTGACGCTGTTGACCACCAGCGTCCAGTCGCTCTGGTTCAGCACTCCGGGCAGCATCGAGCTAACCTCTCTCCAGCTCCTAGACGAGATCGCCTCGTTGATCAAAATCGACACTGGCTGGAACAGGTCCTTGTTAATGTACACTGAATCCAACTTAAGGTTGTTCGGGAAGATCTTTTCGACCAGCTTCGCGTCCAGGTGTGCGAACGTTTTCACCAGCTTCACCTCCACGTATCCGTTCCTGCTGTAGTTGTTCGCCAGGTAGCTTTCCACCGAGTCCATGTACGACCTCGGCGTGTACTCTCCTCCCTTCAGCATCCCGTGCACCTCCTCCTTCTTCAGCAGGTCCTGGATCATGTCGTTCACCACGTTGATGTTGATCTTTATTATGCGCGATATCTCCTGGGTCGCCATTGGCGTCGTCACTGCGAGCAGCGCCGCCTTCAGGTTGTTCACCTTTCTCTCCTCGAAGGTTTGCGACTCGATGATGTTCCCGTTGATGATTCCCTTTATCACAGTTCCCACGTTCGCGTTAACGTATGACTTGATCATTTCCAGCGGCAGGTCGTACTCCTTCGACAACTCCGAGAACGCCACTGTTCCGCACTCCTGGACCCTGTCGTTTATTGCGGCCATCAGGTTCCTCACGTAGTCCCTGCTGATTATTACTCCGTGCGAGTTCAGGTAGTCATCGCTCGCCTTCGTTATGTTGTTCACTGCCTTGTCGATGTAGTCTGGCTGGAAATTAAGTATCGCGTTGAGCTGGAAGATTGGAATCCTTCCTCCGTGGAGCAACAATTCATTCTCCACCTCGTTTTGTACCTCTTCTATTGTGTAAAACAGCATTCCATCGCTGCTCATGATCACATTGACATTTTTCTTCCTACATACCTTAAGAAGGATGTCTATACACTGTAAATTGCTCAGCCGCGCCTTCGCCTTTCTAGACTGCGCTGATGCCAACCTGCTCCTCAATTCGGCTATGGAAGGCATATTTTAACTTTTAAAATACACTAAATACTATTTTTCATCTTTTGTGAATTTGTGAGACAATTATTTGAATAATATGATATGACTCAGCCACCACCTGCTGAAAGTCGTGTTAAATAACAAATTTATGGATGTGCAAATAAAAAATCACTTAACTTTAAAACATTATGAGAGCATTGAAAGAATACCGAGTAAAAACTGCAATCCAAGGAATGCGCTGGCTGCTATCACCAGCTGTGACTTTAACGACATCGGCTGTGCGACCTTCTCCTTGTAGGCCGTTTTTCTGAACTTATCTGTAGAATTTTTCAAATCCATGGTTTTTGAGTATATTTCTTCTACATTTTCAACTGATTTACTCAGTTCCAGCACTGCCATATTCGCTCCCTTTTGTATCTCGACCACTTCCTTGATTGCTTCTCCTAATAGGCGGTCAATTTTACTCAATTCCGGGTGTTTATTATTATTTTCTGTATATTTTTTAATATTCCCTTCATCCCATCGAGATTCAATTTGATTAAGTTTATTCTTTATCTTCTTAATATCATCTATATTATGGTTAATTTAATCACTTATATAAAAAGCTTACCATTTGTTTCTCTATTTATTTGATCTATTTTTTCGGCGACAATTTTATCTAAATCCAATTCGTGATTTTGTTCGGATTTATATGAGTAGTTGTCGTATGTGTCGCCTGAATACGATGAATCGTCGTCAGATTGAACTGACAGTTGCGATCTCATTGTTGACTCAGTCAACATATAGTCGATTTCATCGACAACTAACCAATCTTTATATGATTTTGGCGATACGAAGTCCGATGTCGAATACATTACAAAATATGCTGCAATATCGATATCTTCTTTAAAAATTACAAATATTGTAAATCAATTACACAACACAAACACAACAAATATAAAATTAAACATTATTTGCTAATATTTTTTTTCTATAGTGTACACAGTGTTATCATCGCGGGCTACCAGACATTTAGTTGCGATATTTAGGAACAGTCCGCTACAGACTACTCCGTGAATCTGCAAAACCATATTAATTTTCCATTTTTACCATTTTAAGTTCTGTGTGAAGCGTTTTGAGTTCCATTGGCTTAAATTTAACATCCATCACAACATTGTGATTATCGGTCAGAAACAATGAGCCGTCTCTATTTTTTCTCACCTTCCAGTCATTTATAAACTCTCTAAATTTATTAAAAATATATTTGCAGGTTGAACGGTGGCCATGTTCAACTATTTCTATGGGCAAATCAAATGTTTCCAGCAGGTGTTTTGTCGCCACTTTAGAATGATCAACCATCTACACAATTGGTTAAAAACGCACAAAACATACAACAATAAACTCTTTTGCATATTGCTCCACTAAATATTCCTTGAAGAGAGCTCCTCCTCCACCTTTAATCAAGTTTAAGTTTTGGTCAACGGAATCTGCACCGTCAATTGCAACATCAATTAGTCTGTCACTTTCAACGACCTCGTCTAGTGTAAGCAGAGGTATTCCTAGCTTATTTGCCTAGGGAAGGTTACTACACAGTCATTTACCTGTTCTGAGGTCCGATTGCTCGTTGAGACGCCCTGCACATTTGAAAGCTTCTCCTGTTTCAACAGTTCGGCCAACCTCTCAACAGCCAAATCTGAAGTCCTGCCTGTTCCAAGGGCAACGATCGTGTTACTTTTGACATATGTGTCAACGGCCTTATGTGCCTAACAACATTAATGATATATGTATACACTAACGACCAATTTCATTAATTTCAGCTGATCCATTTTAATAACAAAATTGTACAAAAAACAAATGCAAAGTCAAAATCGGTTTACATTAAAAAATGTATTTGGTTAAAACTTAGGTGCGAATGGTGGGCACAGATGACATATTAGTTATAGTACAAGTGTTATCCTTTGTTGCATCATCATTTTATGCTGGACCTGATGGAACGCGCATCTGATGATGCTTTTGATGATACTGTGGATGCTCCCGTGCCCCTCGAAACGCTAGGAATAGATCAGCTGAAACTAAGCGGAACATCTCTAATTCTCCGAGATTTTGATAAAAAGTACATCTACAAGGTCATCAAGCTCCATTCCGCTACCGAAGCGCTTTTCTACTCAATTGCATATCGCATATATCCCCCGAATGTGGACGATTTACGAGTTAACAATATTAACCCAAAGACCTTCAAAAATGTTTCCTACTTAGTTGAGCAGGAAATGATCCCTCAGTTTTATGGAATTACCACCATCTCAAGGAACGGTTGGTTCTCACATTCTCACTCTTCCTTAGACTATTCCTGGTACGAGCTCGGAAAAAACGCGACGAAGAACGAAAACATATACAGAGCGATTAAAGTTAGTTTCACACGATCACATTTCTGATTAGTTGGAGAATCTGCTAAGGGATTTCAAAAATCCTGGCATCATCGACATAAAACTGGGTTCACACAACTTCAACTACAGCAGTACGTTTAAAACACCTACTAGTTAACAAATAAACACAAACACGAACACTAATTTTAATTTTAAGTGAACTACGGTGAAATCGATGACCACTTAAAGCTGAAGTGCATCGACACGTACCGCGAGATGAAGCACAAGTACCGAGACTCAGTATCCAACAAAAAGCCTTTCGACTATCAACTGGTATTTAGTATACTAACGGAACGCACTCGCGTCTACCACAGATACAGATACTCATTAATGCTGACACGCCATTTTCATAAACACTTGCAGGACCTGAACGCTTCAGAGCTAGGGCTCCCGGAGTCGTACAAGAGTCTCGACGCGAACACGCTGCAGTCCGTGTTTAAGTCGTGGAGGCAGAGGCAAGTGGCCCTGGAGACCACCGAGCAGGAACTCGGGTTCAGAATATCCTCAATATACTTCGAACTTCCTGACAAGAAGTACCTGATAACGAGCGCCGAGGCCAAGCAGTTGAGCAAGTCCGAGACAGTGAACATCCTCAAGGAGTAAGCGACCACTTTTCATAAGCTACTTTAGCATACTCAACCTTAACAAGGACGAGAAGTTCAGCTTGAAGTTCGTCGACTTCCTGAATCGGCTTAAGAGCTGGATCCTACTGCAGACCTCAGTATCAATAGTAGCCTCGTCCATCCTCATCATTTTCGACCAAGACGACTTGCAACACTATAAAATCAAGTGGATCGATTTCACACACATAAATCACAATTCCATGAATGTAAGTCATCCGATTTATCATTAGGCTCATGGTAGCCAGTTATGCCACAAGTGTTACATTGTGCCATATATCTTATGTTATGCTATTGATTTGTTACTGAACTCATCGCATAATTATGGATTTAACCAGATTTTATTGTGGATTTAACCATAACTCATTAATACCGACAAACAAAAATACATACACACGCATACACACACACACACACAAATGAATTACGTTCAGGAGGACAACTCAAACATGATAAAGGGGATAGACAATCTAATCTGCATAACTGAGAACCGAGAGCCCTGTAACACCTGAGTACGTACTCACTCACCCACGTAATGTGATTACATTATCTTACACGCGCAGACATCTACGGTATCAGCACAGGCTGGTTGTTTTCTATGGTGACCGCCTTGATCTCAGCTCCATACTTGTATCTGAACATATTTGTTAACTTGTTTGGCAACTACTAATAGATAGTGCTAGCTGGTTCTAACTAGTAGTAGCTATATAACTGGTTCTAATTACTAGTAGATAGTGCTAGCTGGTTCTAACTACTAGTAGCTATATAACTGGTTCTAACTACTAGTAGATAGTGCTAGCTGCTGTAAAAACTCACATGATCAGTAGTTTTGGTGCGATTCCTAGGTTCTTACACGGGTTGTAGAAGCCAATGAGGTTTTCCTTATTCCTTCCCGACATGTAGAGCGTCGAGTCTGTGACCTTGGACATGACAACGTTGGTAACGTTGAAGACGCATCTTGCGGCATTGAAGCCGGGGTCAAAGTGTTTTCTGGCGCCACTCCTGCTGAGGAACTCGGCCACCACGTCCTCTCGTGGACTGTAGCTGCGCGTGTTGAAGTAGATCGACTTGTGGTTCCTGCTCACGTAGTCCAGAACCGTGGGATGCCCGTAGAGCGCCAGCAGCACGAGCATCCCCTTCTTCTCCAGCTCCCTGAGGTAGGTCGACCTGGCGATGTTGAGCAGCTTGTTGTTCTCGTCGGCGGCTATCTTCCTGCCGAGGTCGTCCTCCCTGCTCGTCTCGAAGGTCGGCTCATTGCCCTCTGGGCCAGGCCTGTACTTGGCGTCGGAGTCCGACTCCCCGGAGCCGCGATCCCAGCGGCCGCTCTGCAGCGGCGGGTACTGGTAGTACTTAATGTGCTTGCACTCGTACAGGCCGAGGTCGCCCTGCACCGCCGTGAAGTAGTACGCGTACGACTTCCTGAAGAACTGCGGGAACGTGGCGTAGAAGTTATTCCTGAGCGGGTTTCTGTAGACCGACTCCTCGAACTCTATTATGCTGTTGAGCCTGTCCAGAAGCACGTTGTCTCCCTCCCTCTTCGTCGACATCCTGCACACGTTGTCGTACAGGTTGCGCGCCGCCGTCGCCACCAGGGGCATCAGAAGGGTCAGAGCCGTCAGCGATGACACCAGGTATATCGCCTGGTTTTCGTCGCCTCTGTACAGTAGAACTGGCACCACCACCTTAGAGTTGTTGACAATGCCCTTCAGGACCAGGAGCACCTTGTTGTTGTTCAGACACAGCCTGTACTCCGCCTTCATGATTCCCAGGTAGTTCGACTCCAGGAACGTCCTGAAGAACCACTCGACCGAGAGCCCCTTCATCAGGCACAGCCTCACCACTGCTCCCAGCGTGCTTCCGAAGACGTTCAGCGTCTTCGTCCTCATCTCGACGCCCATGTTGTCCGGCGTCGCCACCACCTTCAGGTTTACCTTCGTGTGCCTGTTGAGCACCTTGAGGTAGGAGTAGTCCAGGAACACTCCGTTCGTCAGCGTGAGCTCGAACGAGTGCTTGTTGTTCAGGTTTTTGTGGAAGACTGCGTACAGGTTCGGCATGAGCCTGTCCGAGAGCGTCAGAATCGCAGTCGACCAGAACGTTTCGCTGAACTTCTTCTTCAGACTCAGCAGCAGCACCCTGTTCGTGAAGAAGTTGCCCGTGTCCGCGCTCACTCTCAGCTCCAGCGTGTCCGAGAGCTCCTTGCTCATGTAGATGCGTGAGAGCAGGTTTCCAAACGTGCCTCTCGCCAGAACGGCCGATAGCGTCACTCCGAACCTGTACTTGTTGTACAGGAGCTCGACTGAATTGTCCAGCGTCACTCCTGTCAAGTACAAGTATCTGCTCGGCATCAGCGCCTGACTCGAGTACTTGTCATCCTTCCTTTTTTTGAACATCACGTCGTCGGAAAAAAGGTCACTCCTTGCGTTGAACGTATAGTTTGTCACCACCTGGAAGGGGAGCATCTTAAGCTCCCTTTGGTACCGGTCCCTCAGCAGCAGGAACACTCGCCTTGAGACGAACTCGTTATTCTTTTCTATGCTCGATATCTCTTGCTTCGGCCCATCCTCGCTCAAATCCTCAGGAATCGAGTACACACTTCGCTCACTCGTCTTCTCATTCATTATCAGCTTTGCTAAGGTCGATCCTTCTTGCCCATATTTATCTAAATTCCATCAATTACGATCCATCCACTTTTATAAGATACGCAATTCAGTCACAAACACTTATAACTTACCGTACTGGCTTCTTAACACTGGGTCTGAAAGCACTGAATATGCCTTCTGGATCTTTGTAAAAGCTGTCTCCCTCTTCTTAGTCAATGGGTCTTCGGGCTCAATTGATACATTCCGATATGTAGCCTCATTCTGGCCATTACTATATGTCACATAGGCCGAGTCACTGGTGGAGGAATGCTTATCCGGGTGCCAAAGCCTAATTAAATTGCGATAATTGGTTTTAATTTCTTCTTGTGTCGCCTAAACCAAATTTATTAATCAAAAAAAATAAATAATACATATAAAAAAAATTAAATAATCAAAAATTTAATAAATAAATTAACACAAGTCAACTTAACATACATTTGGAGACAAATTTAGTACATCGTAGTAGTCGAAATCGTCTAATTCCAAATCCATATTTAATCTAACTGAGAAATATGCTTTTTATGAATTAAAAAGAGTCTAAGATATACCAATTATGGGATTTTATATGTACGATGTGTATCATTTACTCTAATCTACAAATTTGAGCTACATTTATTTTATGACCACAACAACATTATTATACACAAATATTTATATTATAAAGGTGCGATTTTAACACATAATATAATGAATTTGTTTATTCTCTTTAGGTCAGATAGGGCTGCCACCCGCTTCGCAAAATTGATTATTTGTGTTTTAAGAATTTGTTAATAGTGTAATTTTTAATTTGTAAAGTATATAAAATGGATTTTACACAGGATTCCACAAATAATAAGGAAAAACCTCCCGAAGACCCTTTGGGTTCTGGAAAGTTTAAACTAAATAACGACAACCTTCTAATATCTCTGGCTCAATCTCATAGAAACGCACGGCCGTCTCAAGTAGTATATTCTCAACCACTGAAAAGTGATAAATCGGAATACTACGAGGAATGGCTCCAAAAGTGTGTTGCCTGGATTGCCATGGGCTCTGGCATAAAGAGAATGGATTTTAACGCCTTGGAAAAAATAACTAACTATTTGGTAAACGAGATTAAATCTATAGGAAGGAAGGCGGCTTATTTGAGTCGAGTTAGAGGCTGTGAGACGAGCAACTTCGTCGACGTCATGAACGCAATAGAGTCCGTGAACCCTGCAGTCTACAACGCAATTTTCAAGGAGAAGAAAACGTCGAAAATGAAGCAGATGCCGAAGCAGATTCCGCTGGTTGGCCACAACACACTGATTCAACCTGCAATGCTATCCCAGCCGTCTGCTCTCTACTTTGAGTGCATGGTGAACGCAACTGAGTGCATATCGGAATTGAACAAGGACAACGAAGAGGAGACGACTTTTGTCTACAACAGCATGAGCAGGAACCAATACAAGTCTGGGAAGACGCTGAAGATGCCAAAAATAATGGACATGGACTTCCACTCAATATACACGAACCGGGGCCCCTACTCGCTGAAGGCCGACGAGACTTATCAGCAAATAGTGGCTTCGCGACCCAGATTTGTGCACAAGCACATGCCGCTTCTCCCTCCCGAGTTCGTTACGACGGAAAGCCCGGGGCAGGGCATGGACTACAGCCCGCGTGACGTGAAAACGTCTGAAAAGTTGACAAGGCAGAACCTGCTTCTCCAGTCGGACCTGCCGATACTACACAGAGTGCAAATAGAGCCGGAGCTTCGCGAGTTGAGATCGGATAAAGACCAGATCAACACGCTGAACAAAACTCCGTAATAATTAAAATTTTTTTTATCACTATGCACATACACATGGTTACACTGCTACTATGCACATACACATGGTTACACTGTTATCTTCTATACTTATAGTTATGTATATATATATATATACATACATATGCCAGTAAACGTACACATGTATGTTCTATGTGCAACAACAGCATAACATATGCACACGAATTATACACAATATAAACACTTAGCACACACACATAGACAACCAGTATAAAACATACACACTAGTCAGTACACACTGAGAAACATATAGTCAAATTTAAACATTATAAAGATTCGAGATCCCCTGTGGGTCTTTTCTCCTGTGGAATTGCGTACATAGCATTGGGGGTGTACACAGTCTCGCCCCTGTCGAGGAGCCGCTTGGGGGTGTATAAAAACACACTCTTGCAATTGTTCAGCAAACCCCTGTCGAAAGGGTTAAAGTCCTCGAAGTGCTCCTTCAGCTTATCATAGGTGCTCATGTTGTAGCCAATAATGAAAATGTGGAAGACGTAGAGACCGAAGATGACCCAAACACTCAGGAAAACTTCAATCATGAAGACAATGGTGCCTACAATATCAACAGGCTTCTCGTGCAAGTTCTTAGGAAACCTCGGAAAGAACTCGACCGACCTGAAAACGAAAACGCCGAAAAGGAAAAAGAAGTACACACAGCAGCACAGCGTGAAGGCCAAAAATATATTGTAGTTGTAGTAGCCAATGCAGTTTGAGACGTAAGGGCAGTGGTGGTCGAACTTGAGAATGCACCTGTCACAGTCTGAGCAGTGCACGGCCCTGGGAGGCCTGTAAATGTGGCAGGTCAGACAGTATTTCAGCTTCATCGTCTGCCCGTTTATCGTGACGTCCACAAAGCGGAGCGGGTTCGTGGTTCTGAACGACTTCTTCAGCGGGTCGAACACGCGGTTCGGGTAGTCCAGCCTCTTCACGTAGCCCGGTCTGGACACTGAGGTTGCGATAAACAGAACGAGTGTGACAATGCCGAGTAAAACCTGAATCACGGCCACAACCACCAAATTCCTCTGCACGTAAAACTTAAAATGGTAGGTCAAAAAAAACACGAAGGGCGCAAACGCCAACAGGAATGTGCCTGTGGGCACAATATACTTTTTAAATCTAAATATCCACAAGTTAGCCATGATTGTGCGCCCTCCTAGCGAAATACGGTTTTGAACCCTTTAATCACAACATACATAATCAAATACATTGTAATTTTATTAAAAACAATGCAGAACACGTCAAGCAGGTCATCCTTATACTTCATTTCGAGTATAAGCGTAAAACATGTACGATTTCACATACTTTACAAAACAACATTAACTGGAAAAAGATTATAAGACACAATTTAGAATCTCCCAGCTTCAAAATAAAATTACACACTGTTGAAATATTTGTCTGAGAAAATTCATATGTTCAATGAAATAAAAATTTATATGATCCATAATGATCTTTCACAGAATCAATTATCGAAAAAGTAAAATCCATTTAAATGGAAAATTATAATATATAATACAAAGGCAATCAAGAGAAAATATCTATATATATTAACCAAAAGTGTAAATAGAAAACAATGAAATTTTGTGTTACACCGTACAAATATAGTGGAAGGTGATTGAATGGAGAATAAGCCAAGAGCCGGGCTACATTTTACAAATACACCAATTTCAGGTGTGTATTGTTGGGGAATCAATTATAAAACAGTTCAAGTCCCATTCCATCCTTAATTTCATAATCCTCAAGTGTGATGTGATCCTTGTAAATTGTGTACCACTTTTGTATACGAATCTTATCATATCTTGTTCCTATAAACACAATAAGTGTATGGTTAAAAAATATAAACTAACAATAGCAAATAAAATGTGGTAACGAACCTGTTTGAGCTGCGACCAATTTCTTCAAATCCAAAATAGTATCATCGGAATTACATTTGACTCTAATTTTCCTACCAAGACGGTCGTTTAAAATAACTTCAATCATCTGAATTTGAGTTATCAAAATGACAAAAAACAACTATCAAATCATAAATAATAAAAATATATACCTATATAGCTACTAAATTACTTATTTAACATTACTTGAGCCATATTTAAATATTATTAATATAATGCTATTAAAAAATTAAAATAAAAATAAGAATAATGTTAATTTATAATGATTCATCCCCATCCATTCTTACATACCCTTAGCAATCACATATAATGGAACTATAATTAACTAATTAAAATGGAATCGAATACCTCAGATATAACTACACAAAGAATTGATAAAGGTGTGTTTAAATATTTATATTTAATACATTGTAGTTGAGTTTGATGACCAGTTTCGATTCGAGGTGGAATTAGAATTCGTACAATGCTTGTCAAATGTATACTATTTAAAATATCTGAAAAACCGTGGATATTTTGAAGATGAAAGATTTAGAGCATATTTGTTCTACTTGCAATACTGGCGAACGCGGGAATACATCAAATACATCAAATACCCTTATTGTGTAAAAATATTGGAGTTACTGATGGATGACGACTTTGTGAAAACACTATCAAACGATTTATCTATAGAATCCCTAAAAACCCAGTTAAATAACCATTGGTTATGCTATAAATACGAAAGATAAAAAATGTGTAGAATGATTAATTTACCAAGGATACCACATTTCAATATCATAAAATGTAAACTAGAAAGGAATTTAAATGAGAATGTATTTACACATTTGGTAAATGATGGAGTTTATATCAAAAATGGATTTTATTATCGATTTGATAGATGTTTTCACTATATAGTGGACGATGTAAATTATAGATTAGACAGTAAATACGTAAAAAGGAACCTGGACAACCTGGATAAAAATATAAAATGGCTGCGGTCGCTGAATAGCCTGGAGTCGTATATTGGAGCTGAGAATAACTCAGATGAAAGTAGGGAGTTGCTCGTTAAGTTGGACATTTTAAAAAACGTGGATAAAATAGAAGATGAATATGACGGAGAATCGTTGCTTAAATACCTAGAAGATAAGCGTTTGCTGGTGGAAAGTATATTGGACTACCTTCCAAATACAACCAAGGAATTTAGAAGAAATCACATATTAAACAATCCACTGATTCAGTACATATATAGGCTTATAAGAAGGAACATGGATAAGTTGAGTAGTGACATAATGATAAAATATTACAAAGTGTTATTAGAAATCGATGTAGATGATATAAATGATTTGTTGGCTGAAATGTATTTGGGAATATGGAAGAGATTGGAAGAAGATAGTATGGATGAAGACGATAGAATGGAAGTAAAAATAGAACTATTGAGTAGAATAATAAATAAAGTGGATACGAGTAGAATGGAAGTAAAATTAGAGGATGTGCTGATTAGTAGTTTATGCAGTAATGTAGTATTTTACAAGAAAATAAAAGAACTGACAAAGATAGTGTATTACACACACATGAAACAGGGTAATAATCGTATAAGTGGCAGTAGCATAGACAGCAGTGATAACAGTGATTGTATATTCAATAACCACTCTGACAATTATTTGGAAAATTATGTGTTGAAATTGAGCAACTATGTGTACTTGTTAGACACCACGAGCATAATAAACTCACTGTACCTACTATATAAGCTGAAGTACGTGGACACGGAGATATTTAATAAGTTCACAGAAGCAATCATGTATAGGTTTGAAACGTTAAACTACGAGGAGATGGAAGTGCTGGTGTCAATAATGTCAAGATATAAGCACCTGCACGTGGTGAGCGGAGTGGATCTGGGAGAAAGCATATACAGCGAGGGAGGAAAGATGCTGCTAAGCATGATGAGAAGATACTTTGAAGACAAGCTGGTAAATCTGAGGCTAACGAGGATGCTTGATCCACTGACGTCACTGACAATGCTAGGAACGAGTAGTACTTATCTGAAGTCGCTGGTGCTGAAGAAGCTGAGCCCAGATATGATGAATGGATTGAACAGGGTAGAATTTGGTAAATTGTTGATACTATTAAGTAACTTGAGAGTGAATAAGGCAAACGAGCAAGTATCAGGGCTAATACAAGACTATTTGTTTAAAAGTGGAAATTTACAAGTATCTGCGTCAACTAACATTAATGGTAACACCATTACGGATGTTGACACCTCAGATGATATTAGCAGGAGAGTGCTTGATTCAGATGAGCAAAACATGTTAAAGTTACTTGGCAACTTTATACCAAAAAGGAAATATCAGAAGTACCTTAATAACTATATAAGAGAGCATATGGAAACAAATGGACACACTGATTCAAAAACCATACTGTTCTTTGTGAAAAGGTACTTGGATAACAAACTGTACAAGTACGATGATAAAATGATGGCCAGTTTGTTGTCAAAGTTGATGTTGCCGAGCACAGAAACTGCTGAGAACACCAATACATTCGATAGTATGGGTAGTACGCGTGCCGCTAACACTGGTAGTGCCAATTCGACTGTCTACACTGAGAACAATTTAGTTGATATTAGGAATCAGACAAACGAGATTAGCAAAGTAAGGGGGCATATCGATGATGTTGAGAAAATGGGAATGAGTAGTTTAATAGTAGTGTTAGATGGGATTAATAATAGCCGCCTAAGCATGGAGAAGGTGCAGCACATTACGGATGTTGTATATGGAAGAATTTATAATACACTGAAAAGAACAAGTAGATGGAATATTAGGCACATACAACAAGTGCTGAGCTTCATGATAGAAACGAGAATAGTTAACGTGCAGCTGCTGGATTACATAATGGAGTACATATATGACCACTTCATAGTGTCAATACAGAATGAATCAGAAATGGAAACGGAGATTAGTAGGATGACAGCCACTAAAATCAACGTATATCTACTGTATTTAAGAGCAGCACTATTTTTAAAAAAGAGTCTACCGGAAGTGGACGCGCATAACATATATAACGGCATAGTATACCACATTAACCAGAATACAGAACAGTTTATGGCAAACGAGGAAGTGATAGAAAACTTTAAGGAACTGCTAACGTATGAGAGATATAATAACACGAAGCTGTATGAGCATATAATGAGTAAACTAGGTGGAGAACACGTGGATGTGTGTAGTAGCTACAATGTGATGAAGAATAACACAGGGAAGGCAAAAGCGATTCTATCTAAGCAGCTAAGCAACGATTACACCAGTTCTCATCAAGTTGGAGACTTGACACTTGATTTCTACTCGCCAATATTGAAAGAAGGAGTACACATATTAAAAAGGAAACATTATTACAGTAAATAATAAACAGTTAGACAGATAAAAATGGTAATTATAACCAGGGACTAGATAGATAAATACGAAACAAGTGAAACAATAATGTAAATAAATATAGGAATGGAAGGAGGAGATGCCGTACATTTGAAGAACAAAGCGCAGTTGATGCTGAACATATCACAAAAACTTAAAATTAAGTTAAGATTAATACCAGAGCACAAATTAGTTGAAAACAACGAAGAAGTGTAATTTTAGTGAATAATATGTTGTAAAATAAGCAGTAGAAAGTGTATACGTTCCCCATTCACATACACGTTTAACAGAGTAAACTCACAATATTTTGTAAATATTAAACAAGAAAAATAATATTTATTTAAATTAACATAAATCGTAGTTCAAATTTGAGAAAATGAAGGACGATTTATCTGACGTTTCCTCAGTGGAAGATGAGGGCTACTCCGAGATGCCAGAATTCAAGCGGGAGCAGATCCTAGCGGAGAAGCACGCGGAGCAGCTGAAGAAGAAGCAGAGAAGGAACCTGATAGAGTCTTCGAAATTAGAAAAGGAGGACTCGATGGACAAGCTGAACAACGATCTTGACTACCTGGACGACATAATAGAAGAGACTGCGGAGAAGCCGCCCGAAGACCAACTGAACGACAAAACGCTGTTTAACGACGACGCAGGTCCGATACCGGCGCCCTCGAAATCGGAAAAGCACGAGTCGATCAAGCACGTGACGGCGTCGCTGGCGAACGCAGCCAAGGTGTCGAAGAACAAGGCGCTCAACATCCTGGAACACCCGAACTACAACGAGTACATATCGGGGACGCTGATGAACGTGTACATCTCAGTGGACAGCACGAAGCTGACGCCGCTGGCCTCGGAAAAGAACTTCGAGGCGAAGTCGCTCTCGGAGACGTTCCCGAAGCTGATAGGGAAGCACGTGGTGTTCCAGGTGGAGTCGGCGCTGAAGTGCGAACGTTACGACGTGCACGGAACGAACTACGTGACCTGCGACCACAAAAGCAGGAACCTGCTGGGCAGAACCGAGTACATTTTCTGCGGCAGAATCCTGAACGTGAACCCGGGCGTGTTCAACACGCTGGTCCTGGCGAGCGTGAACGACGTGTGCAACATGCCCTTCTACGACCAGGACATAACGTTCGGCGACGAGGATTTTGCGCAGTTTCTCAAGCACATAGCGAACAACCTGAAATCGGTAAGCGCACTAGTCACTTGCAATACTACTACTACTGCTACTGCTATTTATAACGCAACTATTGCTAACACATATAATACAACAATTACGACAACTGATACAAGTAATAACAACACTAATACTGCCACCAGTACCCAAATCAATAGTAACAACAATAAACCAATATTCAGTTCACATTCACGGATGAGGACGTTCAAATGATCTTGGAAAGGAAATTGCTGGACAGAGCACCCTCGACGATGGGAAGGAAGTCGCTGATCGCCGAGATACAACGCTACTCACATGAGATTGAGCTTCTGATGGATGCGGCGAGAAACGACCCGTCGCAAATACCAAGGCTCAAGGAGCACGAAAGGAAGAAGCAGGAGCTGGTCGAGAAGCTGGAGAGATACAACAAGCCGTCAGTGACAAACCAGTACTCAGTGAGGACATCGTCACTGCTGTGTGCAACAGATGACCTATCGTCAAAGGGAGTTGTGAGAAAGACGACAAAGCCGACGCCAATGATAATGGGTAGGACGCAGACTAGTTATTAAATACAACAAATCACAATAGTAACCTTTACGTCAACGACAAATAAACGATTAGATTACCTGGTACCTAGTATGAAGGAAGATGAGGCGCAAAATGAGATGAATGAAACGAAGAACGTGTTCAAGAGGACGTTGAACGACCTCAAAGCAAGCAAACAGCAGTACATTCTGGACCAATACCTCCAGGTAAGTGCACAATCACATTAAGATGTTTCAGTACGTCAACAACATGAACATGGACTTTGACGTTGGCGACAAGCGAGTCTACTTCAGGCACTTCAAAAAAGTAAAACTGAGTGAACTTTTAAACAATTAACGTCACCATCGACAGTATTAACGCAACGTTGCAAAGATTATCGCAGACTTTAATATATGTTAAACTAGTACCCATATACACTTAGATGATGACACATTAGTAGTCCAGGGCACTCTCGAGAGAGCAGATCAGGGTGAAGCAGTTGGCGAGGCAGCTGAGGTTGTACTCCTTGATCGCAATGCAGTGGTCATACTTGCAACTCTGCTTAAACTCGCGCTTATAGTTTAAAAACGACTGCTCCAGAGACTCCAAGTGGTTCGCGTCAGCAGGCGACTTCTTCACAGCGTCTCTAGAAAGAATGCGCTTGTGGACCTTGGAGACGTCAACGACACCGGACGGGCAAATTGAGTCGAGTGGACGAGAAGGGGAGACTGAAACGAAGAACCAGCTGTCATCAATAACCGGCTTCAAGTCAGAAATGAGCGCGGATAAGTTAGAATTCGGGCACTTGTTGTCAACAGCGACCCTCCTGGCGCCCTCGGGAATCAGGGAGTCGAGGGGCTGTTCGAGCAGCTCCACGAGGACCTCGCCGCTCTCAGTGGTCAGGCTCCGGGACTTGCTGTGCAGGTAGTTTGCGAACACCTTGTTGAACACCTTGAAGGTGCGAGGCACCCTGAAGTCCCTGGCCACTTTAAACAGCTTGCCGTCGAGCGTTTGAACGTACACCTGGATCCTGCCCTCCTTGTTCAGAATGGAGTCGTGGAGGGCGAGAAGGCAAAAGTGAACGATATCAGGCCTAACTTCGGACCAGTCTCTCCGAGCGGAACTGGGTCTTTTGCGATTTGTTTGAGCAGGCTCCTCGTCCTGGTCGTCATTCAAGAAATCGACATCATTTAAGCTTCTACGAAAATATAATAAAAGAGGAAAATAGATTAACAAACAATCATAAACCAATTTAGATAAAAATATACACACATATAAATAAATAATACCTAGTGTTGTGGATGTGTTCCTGTAGAAGAGTCAACTTCGTTTGATTGTATTTTTTACTTCCAAAATATAGCTCTAAACTGGCATTACAAATGACAAAATTTATAGTCATAACTTTAAAAGCAGAATCTATATATTTTACAAACTAAACAGTGAAAAATACAACAATTAGATGAAAATAAATACGCCTTTAATAGTGTTGAGAATGTACAGAGAAATCAGTTAATATTTACTTAAATTTATCAAAAATTGAGTAAAACAACAAGAAGTTGACTTATTATGTATTATAATAACAAATAAATTCAAACACAATGGGAAAGACTAATAAAAAGTCTAAGCTGAAGGGGTACGGAGTATACTGGTCCGGCGACATAAAGAACAAACACATCGCAAGAAAAAATAAACAATACATCCGAGACCAGAAGTATCTTCACAAGTATAAAAAATTTAAGGACCAATACGTTGAACAGGAGTCTTCTCAGCCCACCGAGAGGCACACAGAGCCTTCAAGTAGTTTAAACACTGACTTTGAGGCCCCCAATTCCATAAAACCACAGGTCGAAGTGACATATTTAGAACTTTCAGATGAGGAATCCCCAACTAAATATAACGATTCTAGTCCAATAGTCGAAGAACCTGAAGACGATGATGGCTACAAGGAGAGTGTAGATGAAGGCAGCAAGCAGAGGGGGAATGTCTACTCCAAAGTGCTCAAAAAACGGAGAGAGATCGAGATGAAGAAGAAAGAGGAACATGACCAGCGGGTCGAGGAGATAAAAAAGAGAAAGAAGGAAATACGCGCGAAGAAGCAGAAGAGGTACGAGCGGCACAGACTACTGGGAGCAAGAACTAAGAAGGGCCAGCCGATAATGAAAAACGTGATAAAGCACATAATGAAAAACTTTAATCCAGAGGAATAAGCACTCACAAGGTTAAATTTCATTGCAAATGCCTATTTTACATTTACTTAGAGCTACTCGACATTCCGAATAGGATTGGAGTCCACGTCCTCACTGGCGCCCAAATTCACACTTTTATCACGATTAGAGTCCAGGGTAAATTGACCACTTGACCTCCTGGAACGGACGCGCGTCCTATTTTTATTCTAAACATATGTTAAAAAGAATAATAAACAACAGTAAACACACCTTTGGTTTATCGTTGTCATCGGCCTTCTTTTTCTTTTTTAAACAACTCAGTGGATTTGGGTTCTTTTTTCTACAACATCAATTAAATGTAAAGCAAGAGTACCTTTTCTTTTTAAACTCCTTGGGCTTCTCGGGACTGCTCAGAAAGGGCTTTTCCCATGCCTTCGGGAGTTTCTTGTTCTCTTCCATCTGACAATTGGGTAAGGACGGTTAAACGTACATTTAGTTTCTGATCGAGTGTGTGAAACGAGGGTTTTTCCAAATAGGGAACGTTATTGTTCAGCTTAATGATAGGGATTCCCCCTGACTCCCTGAACACAAATTATACAGGCATCACTTAAAGGTGATCCGACCTTAGCCACTTTATGAGTGTTTTATCCTGCGAGGCCACGAACAGCTTTTCCTGATTATTGTTGCCGACCGCAGAAAGTATGCACCTCCTGGAGTTGGGATTCTCCGCAGCCTTGTGG